>NW_027186303.1:3121582-3182038 GCF_028583685.1 Petaurus breviceps papuanus
GGCCTCCTGCCTGAGAGGCTGCAGAGCACAGCACTGTACTGGGGAGATGAGATAGTTCCCAGACTTAGGAGACTGTCAAGGTCACTCAGGTCCACTCCTGGACCCCATTCCCCCAATGGTCCCTAAGGGCCTTCTCCATGAACCTCCTTAATTTCGGAGGTAAGAGTCCAGGAAAAAGTCGAGTCAGGGAAACCTAGGAGGTTTTGGAGCCGGCCTTCCCCCTTTGAGGTCATGTCCATGTACCTAGCTGTTTGCATGCTATCTCCCCACTGCCCAGGGAGTGCCTGGGGGGGTGACCACTGCCTTTTGCCTTTCTTTGTAGCCTCGGAGCTTAGAAGAGTACTTGGCACACACAGTAGGAGCTCAATAACGGCTTCATGACTTGCCATGGCTGGGGGCAGGAGGGTGGAAATGATAGCTCTGCCCCTTCTTCCTACTGCCAGTCCTTCCTGACTTTCAGAGGGAGCTCAGGGCAGCTGCCCCCCCACAGACAGCAGGGGGCCTCCTTTTCATGTGGCCTGGGCTCAGCAAGCTCTTGTTAGGTCCTCCCAGGAAGTGCTGTGCCTCAGCAGGAGGTGGGGACCTAAAGATGTCATTGCCCTTTCCCCATCCATATTCACCAGCTCCAGGTTAAGCTCTTGTGCCCCGTGCCCAGCCCTCTTTCTCTGGGTCTGGCCTCCAAGGCTCTGGGATTCTCCCCAGCCATGGACACAGACATTCCCGAACCAGCCTGGCCCCAAAGTGCCAGATTACCATTGATTTACCTTTATGTGCCATTGCCAGGTCCAAGGCATCCAGGTTAGTGGCTCTTTCGGCAGCTGAAGCTTGGGGGACAGCTGTGGCCTCTTCCTCCTCTGACTCTGAGGTGCCTGGCTCCGAAGTGTGGTCTAGTGTGCCTAGGATGGAGCCCATTTCTGCCACGATTGGAACAGCTGGCACAGGGGGCTCAAAGGCTTTCCCTGGAGTGGCTGGGGCCATGCTGCTATCTGCCAGGCGGGCAACCATGGTTCTCTGTGGTGTGGCTTTCTGGGGGGTGACCAAGTCCATTGCCGTGCGTGGCTGGGCTCGCCTGGGCATGGGCAGGCCCATGGCTGCTCCTGGAAAGACTGAGGATGTGTCTATGCCTGGCACAGTGAAGACAACCTTGGCATCTTTCAAGGCCAGGCTCCTGGTTGTATGGGACGTGGCCAGGACCATGGCGGTACATGAAGCACCCCTGTCTACTGGGGCTGCCAGGGTGCTGGTGCTTTTGTCTAGCATGAGAGTGGTGTTGGCTGGGTCTACTTGGACTGGGCCTGGGAGTAGCCCTGGTGTAGACAGAGCTTTGCCTGGTTCTTCTGTGGCTAGCACTGTGGTGCTGCTGGACAGAGGCAGGACCAGGGCTGCTAAGGTTGAGGATGGTGAGCCTCTCCCTGGGCCTGAGGCAGCCACAACCCTGGGTGCGCTGGCATGTGGAGTGTGCAGGGCAAGGTCTGTGGCTGGGTTGAGGGCTGGCACTGGCCTGGTTCGGCACCCTGCTGTGCCCTGTTTCTCCAGGTCAGAAACTTGGAAGAATGTGACACTCTTCCTTGACCAGGCCCTGTCCTCTTCAGCCCTGGTTGAGGGTGAGGGAGCTGGACCCATAGCTGTGACCACACCTGCAGTGACAGCTTCGGACTCTGTTGGGCCTGGGTCTACATCTGACCTGGATGAGCCTGAAGCTATCCCTGGCATGGCCGGATCCATGGTGGTGCCTAATGTGGCTGGGGCTGGACAGGTGGTCGTGCCTGGGGTGACAACTGGGTTATCAGCCCTCTCTGGCCTGGCCAATGTGATCCTTCCTGACTTGAATAGCCCCGAGGCTGGGATGCCCCTTCCAGATGGTAGCCGGAGCCTGGGGATGCCCAGATGGCGGCTCCCCACTCTCCCTGGGGAGTCTGGGCTGGGTGTTCGGGAAGTATATCGTAATGGGAACCCTATGCCAGGAGGGGTTGGTGGGCTCTGAGCTGAATGTGGCTGGAAAGAAAGGGCCAGATGTGAGGTCAGCAGGGGCTTCTCCAAAATGGGGGCCCCCACGGGCCCGATGGGATTGAGGTTTCCAGGACTCACAGAGCGTGCCCTGATTTTGGGCACCAGAGACACAGGGGGTGGGCCCAGGATGAGAGATTCCCCTTTCTCCTGGGCACCCTCTTTCCTCTCTCTAACAACCTCCTCCTGCTGAGGGGAAAACCCCGGGACAGAGGCAGCTTCCTGGTGGCTGTGGTGGTGGAGGGTAAAAGAGAGAGAGCTGAGCTTCCTGGGCACAAGGCTGCTGGTGGGGCTAAGGATGGCTCCCCTGGCAGTGCCTGGCTCCCTGGGGGTCAAGAACCAGGGCCTAACTCTGGTCCCAGCTTGGCTCAGGGGGAGAGGGATGTGACTCGAGATGGAGCCAAGGCTCAAGGTCTTCCTGACCCCAGGGTTGAGAGGGGGTGAAGCCACAGGGATCCCCGAGGAACTGCTGGGGTGAGGAGGGGGTGAAGCCACAGGGATCCCCAAGTCCCGGCTGGGGTGAAGAGAGGCCTCGCCTGGCTGCTGGTCCCCAGGAGGAGAAGGAGTTCGGTTTCGGTCCATCCGGGCTCCTCAGGCTTCTCCCTGAGGAAAAGGGGGTTGTGGCCATGACCAGGGAGTCTGCCCAGACTGCCCTGGCTCCCCTCCTGCCTCCCTGCCCACGCCTGGGGTTTCTGCAGAGAAGGTCAAGCTTGAGAGATGTGGATTGAATGGACATTCCAACTTTGTTCCAGGCTCCCTCCGACACACATCTCCAGACTCACTCCTGGAGACAAATGTGCCTGCCTCCACTCCCCCAGTTCACCCTCCCCCTCCTTCTTAGGATCACAGAATAGGAGCATAGATCTAGGGCTGAAAGGGACTTCAGAGGCCATCTAGCCCAACTCCCTTATTTAACAGATAGGGAAACTGAGGCACAGAGAGGGTGAGTGACTTGTCCAAAGTCAACCTTGCTCTTGATTGCATCCTTCATTCCAGACCTCCACCCTCCCACCTACCTACTCACCACCATATATACATTCCTACTCACCTCCCAGCTCCCCAGATTATCCTGGAATTTTAGAATGAGAAGGGATAGAAGGAACTTTGTCTTGACAGCCACAGGCCTATACTTATGCCCTATCCCCACCCCATACCAACAGTTGGGCCAATGTATCTACCAAAGAAAAGATACTGGAGCTGCCCTGCAAGGGAGTGAGCAACCCATCACTAAAAGTGATTCAAGTAGAAGGTAGCTGGGTAGCTGTCAGGGAGGTGTGCCCCTCTGGCACCCATATCCCCAGCTCACTCAGGAATGCAGAATCAGAAGGATCAGATGAGGTCCTGTCCCTAAAGCACTTTGCAAGTCTGAAAATGCTATTTGGGGAAACATAAGTGAATCCCTATTGCTGCTATTATTGGTAAGTGCTGGCCTGCTTGGGGGTGTGTTGTACAGCATGGGAGTTGTTGGGGGGGAGGCGCGGAAGAGGTGGCCCAACCAAGAGCCACATGTGGCCAGCAACAGGGCCATAGTCAGCTTCTATATAGGGTGTTAAGGTTCACAAAGCACTTTATCATTGAATAGAATCATTTCTAATTTACTTATAAATTACAATTAAATATTATTATTTGATCCTCTGTGACCACTTTGGGAGGGAGGTGTTATTATCTCCATTTAACAGATGAGGAAACTGAAGCAGGCAGGGGTGATCTCACCAGCTCCCTTGGATTGACTTTTCTTTATGCTGATGATCTCAACTCCACGTTTCTTTTTTTTTTTTTTTGCCTTTTGTAGGGCAATTGGGGTTAAGTAACTTGCCCAAGGTTACACGGCTAGTTTTGTGTGTGTGTATGTGTGTGGGTGTGTGGGTGTATGTGGGTGTGGGTGGGTGGGTGTGGGTGTTAAGTGTCTGAGGCCTGAACTGAACTCGGGTTCTCCTGACTCTGGGGCTGGCGTTTTACTCACTGCGCCACCTAGCCGCCCCCTCAACTCCACTTTTCTTGCCCCATTCTCTGTCCCGAGTTCCAATTTCACATCTCTAGCTGCCTTTCAGATGTGATAAATTGAATGTCCAGGAGATATCAACTGAACACATCCAAAACAGAACTCATTATCTTTCCCCCTAAACTATCCATCCTCCTACCTTCCCTATTAGGGCAACACCCTCCTTCCTGTCTCTCAGGCTCCCACCCTTGGAGTCATGTGGGACTACTCACTCCCTCTCACCCCCAGACCCAATAAGGAACCAAGGCCTATTGAATTCTCCTTTGCAGCATCTCTCAAATACACTCTCTTCTTTCCTCTGACTTTGTCCCTACCCTGATGCAGGCCCTGGCCACCTCATGCCTGAACTACTGCAAAAGCCACTGGGCAGTTTGGCCACCTCAAGGCTCTCTCCCCTCCAATCCATCCTCCAGCCACCAAAGTGTCTTTCCTAAAGTCCAGGTCTGATCATGTTACCCATCCCCCCTCACACCCAATAAACTCCAGTGGCTACCCATTATGGCCAGGTGCTGACACAAAATGCTCTGTTTGGCATCCAGAGCCCTTCAGAACTGGTCCCACTCCCCCTAACACAGTGACCCCGGCCTCATGGTTGGGCCATGAACAAGAACCTCCATATCTGAGGTCCAGATATTTTATCTGACTGTCCCCCATGCTGGGAAGGTTTCTCCCTACCTATCTCTGCCTCTTGACCTCCCCAGCTTCCTTCAAGTCCCAACTAAAATCTCCAGGAACTCTCCCCAGAGCCCTCTTCATTCTAGTGCCTTCCCTTTCTTCATTGTTTCCTATTTATTCTGAACATTGCTTTTTTGTATCTATTTGCTTGTTGTCTCCCTCTTTAGACAGTGAACTCCTTGAGGTCAGGGACTGCCTTTTGTCTTTCTTCAGATAGTAGTAGTAGTAGTGGTGGTGGTGGTGGCGGTGGTGGTGGGAGTAGGAGTAGAAGTAGTAATAGTCAACATCATATAGAACTTACTAAGTGCCAGGTACACCAGAAAGCCCTTTACAATCATTATCTCATTTGATTCTCACAACTTTAGGAGGAAGAAGCTATTATTCCCCCATTTTGTCACTTTATAAACGATTGTCTGGTCGACTGGTCTTGATGATAGATAAGGAGGGGGAAAGTTGGCTTTTTTGACAGCTAGGTTCTTGGGAGATCAGATTCCAAAGCCTCCCCAGGAAGGAAAAGTAGTATCCCCTGGGCTAAGAATCTACAGGAAAGGCCAGCCCAAAGGTGACAGAAGGCTCTCAAGCATGACATTTTAATGTTAAAAATGTAAAGGATTCAGAAAAGGGACCACTGTGGCTGCACAGGGAGCTCACAGGCCAACTTAGATTTTTAAAAGGCAAACACAAAGATCATCCAGAAAAATGTGTAATTTGAAAATAAGATGGGAAATGGGTAGTGAGAGTGAGGGATAAGGGAGAATGGGTGCCCACAGAATGTTGAGACCAAGAGGATTCCCCAACAGAGAATGGTCAGAGGATATGAAGATGCTGTTCTCAAGGAAAGAAATTCAGGTGATCAATAACCACATTAAAAAATGCTCTTATATAAGAGAAAATAACAAAAAATGTCAATAATGATTAGAGAAATGAAAATTAAAGCATATTTCAGGTCCCACCTCCTACACATCAGACGGCTAACAATGATAAAAGAGGAATTAACAAGTGTTGGCCCATCTGTGGAGAAACAGGCTCATTGAGTTCAAGTCTTTAAAGTATTCATTCCCTTTGACCCAGAGATATCCTTGCTGGGCCCATGCCCCAAAGACATCAAAGGGAAAGGAAAAGGACCTTCATGTACAAAGCTACTGATAGCAGCTCTTTTCATAGTAGCAAAGAGGGAATTGAGGGGATGCCAATCAATTGGGTATTGCTGAACAAGTTAAGGTATATGAATGTGACAAAGACTATTGTCCTGAAAGAAAAAGAGGAAGAGGATAGATAGAGAAAAAACTGGGAAGATCATTATGAACCCATGCATAGGAAAGGGAGCAGAACCAGGAAAACAATTTACACAAAGGAAACAATATAATGAAAACTAACAATGCTGAAAGGTTTAAGAGCTCTGACCAAGGCAAGGATCAAGTATGATTCCAGAACATGCATGATGAACTACCTACTTCCTAACAGATGGATTCAAAATGCAGAGATGTACATTGTGAGACATGGGCCATGATGAAATTTGTTTCCCTTGACTATGCATTATAGGAAAGCAGAGGTGACTTTTTGTTTTTCTTTTTGTTCAGTTTGGTATAGGGGGTGGAAGAGAAAATAAAAGCTTGTTAATTGGAAAAAATAATATAAAATTCTTAAAAATCAAACACCTAGAGGGTTTCACTGCAGAGGTGAGTGAGGCACTTTAGGTATGGAACATTGAAGAACCTATCAGACCCAACTGATGTGTGAGTTAATCAGATTCCATTGGCTACTTAATTGATCGTTTTTCTCTTTTTAAACTCTTTGTTAAAGGATGTACAGGCGGGGTGGGGGGGAGATGGGGAGAAATGAAGGGATGTAAAAAACAATATTTTATTTAAAATTTTAAAAACGAAGAGGATACTTTCATCAATTTTTTTTAAATCTGGAGGCAGGTCTCCGAGCATTAGGTAGAATGTCTATGGATGATCCTCAAGACCCCAAGGATGGATTATCCTGAATGAGGACACAATGGGCTGCTGTCTCATACCTTTGTAAGACCATGCATCTGGATAAGATTATGGATCTATTTACTCACAGATTTAGAGTCTGAAGGAACCTCAAGCCAACCGCTCTCTTTTTTTTTTATAGAGGAAGAACCTAAGGCCAACAGGTTAAATGACTTGCCCAAAGTCACAAAGGCAGTAAAGGTCAGAGACAGGATTTGAACCTCAGACCTGTGACTCAAAAGCAGGTTGGTGCTCTTTCCAGGTCAGCTCATTGCCTCCCCGCAGGAAAGGCAAGCAAAGGTGTATGCCTGAATGCATCACGTTCCTGTGAGATGAAGAGTGAAGCCCCAAATGGCCAAGATGACCACAGAAGAGCTTCTGAAAGCTGCGCTGGGAGCAAAGGCTGGCTGGCACCTTTGGGGCCCATGGTGAGAGTCACCAGTGGGAACACAGAACCAGTTATCCCTTCCACATTGCAGGGATTAGATGCTGGTGATCTGGAAAATCTGTGTAAAATGTTTTGGCCTTCCCTTTATACCATAAAAGAAGTCAGAAGTATTAGGGGGTTAAAAGGTAAAATATGTTGATATTATACAATACTATGCATATATTTTATGCATTTCATGTTTCTAAACTTTCTTTGTGTCGTCTGCCGGCCTACACATGCCATCTGAGACCTCCAGAAAACTCCTCCCAAATTCTCATTTATTCTGCCGATCTGTGATACCAATATCTCGATGGGGAAAGTCGAAATGTGGAAGGGATAACTGTATTCTCCTCAGATCTGATTCCTTCCCTTAAAGCCCCTGGAGAGGTGAGCTGTAATTATTATTCTGAAGCACTGATGTAAGGCAATATATATGATCTATGTGTTAAGATTCTACAAACTAATGTTTGCAAGCATTTGATTAATAAAGCTTGATTGCTAGCAGTGAGAATCGAGTCTAATGAGAGTTTCCTTTGCACTAATTAGCTCAAGTGATTGTAAATTGGTTTTGCTGGACTGGGAGGGAGGATGAAGTGCCTCCCCTCAGGGAGTTTCCACTCTAACCTCAGCATCCCTAGTGTACACACAAGTTTGTCCCCACTAGGCAGAGAACTCCCATTTTTAAAAGTAAACCTCTAGGAAACTAAAGGTTTCTAAAGTGCTTTTCTAGCAGCAATCCTGAGAGGGGAGGAGTATTGGAGGGATTATTATTCCTATTTTGCAGATAAGGAAATTGAGGCCAGAGAGCCGAATGAGATGACTTGTTCAAGGCCACCCAACCAATCAGTACCTAAGATGGGATTCAAACCCAAGGCTTCTTCCTGATGCCAACTCGAGAGTCTGATTGCTCTACGCCGTGAAGGCTCCCTCTGAGCTCTGGCACGGATAGAGGTGACCCTGTCTCTGGAAGATTCTGCCCGTTGGAACTGGTCTGAAAGGTCTGACCGCGCTGGACTGGGAGACAGAAGACGTGAGTTCAAATGTGACCTTTCCCACTACTATCCGTATGACTCTGGCCTCCGTTCCTTCGTCGGTAAATGGGGAGGGGGCTGAACTAGACGACCTCCAAGGACCCTTGAACTCTGGCCCTATGATCTTTGATCCTAAATTGAGGGTCTCTGCGGTAGCGGAGCCGTCTGCCCCGCGCTCCAGGAACCCTCCCCCCATAGCTACAGCGGGGAGCTGGCGGGCAAATGTTTAAACACCGGCTCTCTGGCTCCGGGAAGGAAGGGGATCTGGGAGCGAGCTCCTCAACGCTTCATCCGCAGCATTAGCGCTTTCCCAGACCTTTCCTCAGGCTAGAAAGCACCAGACAAATCCCACAGGGTAACGGTCCCTTTCTCCTGCGCTCTCCCGCAGAGTTTCACCATGAGCCCCTTAGAGCAGGGCAGGTGGGGATGGGGGAGGGAACCCACGGGCCTTGGGTTCCAGTACTGCCCCCGACGCTTAGACGCTGTGCGACCCTGGGCCCTGCCTTCCCCTCTACCGGCCTCTGAAGTCCCTTCCAGGCTCAGACTCGGGATCAGACACTCTCCCGCCTCGGGAATCCCCCCACCCAGAGGGGACCCCTCCTCGGGGACCTCGATCCTCGACATCTGCTCCCACCGATGGGGGCAACTCCCTCTACCTGCCTCCTCCCCGGCCCCTCCTCCCGGGCACGGCAGCTGTCCGTGGGATGACCCGCGTGGGGCTCTTCCAGAGGTCCCTGACTGGGGAAACTGAGGCAGGAAGGGGCAGACGGTGAGGCGCGGGAGCAGCCGGTCCCGCCCTCTCCCGGGTGCCCGACTTCAAGGACCAGCCCCCTCATTGCTGACCCTCTCGTGTCCAGGGCCCCTCTCTGCCTGGCCTCCCCCTTTTCTATCCAGCCCCCTCCCCCCACTTAATCCTCACTTCCGCAGCTTTCTGCTAGTCCCCCAGGTCTCTCTCTGCCCCCCATTTTTGCTCCCCTCAGCCCCCCACCCCCCTCCGCTCCTCCTGCTCCCCCCGCCCCATTTCTACCCCCCCTTTAGGGCCCCTCCCCCAGCCCCCCAGGCCCGGCCCACCTGCACCCTGGGCCTGGCGCCTCGACAGCCGCCGCCTCCTACTGGAGACCTTGGGCTCTGCAGCCACTCAGGCCCCTCCTCTGGGGGCGGGGCCTCCAAAGAAGCCCCGCCCCTCCCTCCACCCAGGGGCAGCTTCCCAGAGTCACAGAGGAGTGAGGCCTGAGCCCTGCACCACGCCCCTTTCCCTCTCCTGCACACCCATCCTAAGCAGGGAATGTCAGAGCCAGGTGGAGCCTGAGAACAGGGGATGTCAGGGCTGGGAGGGGCCTGAGTTTTCTGTGACTCCCAGGCCTAGGCAGCCCCCACTTGTACCAACACCCCATATCACTCATAACCATTTTTCTGGGACTTTAAAATTGACTGAGCATTTTCCACTCCATAGTACAGTGAGGTAGAAAGTGCAAGGGCTATTGTCCCCATATTACAGAGAAGAAACTGAGGCTCCAGAAGGGCAGTGATTTGCTTAAACCCAGAGATGAAGATCTCAAGCTTCTTCTCTGGTGCCAGGGCCAGGCATGGGCCAGGTGGGTGGCCACCAAGGAGGTATTGTGGGACATCTCCTCCTTTGGTGAGGTCAGGTCTCTCATGACAGCAAAGGTACCCTGGGGCTGGGGGAGAGAGGTTCCCCGGCCTTTACCCTCCAGCAGCCAATGCCAGGGGCCACAGAAGGTAGCTTAGGCCAGGGACTCTGTGGTTCTAGGCCCAGCATCACTGTGTGATCTCTCTGGGGCTCAGTTTCCTCCTCAGTAAAATGAGGTGTCTGTACCATGGGATCTTTAAGGTCCCTTCCTGCCCTAAATACTATTGAAGGAGCCTGTGCCCTGGATTCAAATTTCTCTGCTATTTACCATGTGAGCCAGGCCGTGCACCTCCACTGGGAGCTCCCACTGACATTCCCTCAAATATTTAGAGCTGGAGGGAGCCTCCGTCATTTTACAGGTGAGGAAACTGAGGCTTTGAGACAGTAAGGGCCTTGCCCAGAGTCACATGGCTTCTAAATGTCAGAGGCAGGATTGGAATCCGGAGCTTTGGACCCAAGGCCCCTATTCCAGTAGTCTTGGAGAACACTCAGTGTGGCTCCACACATCACCCGCCCCAGCCCCTCAGCACCTATTGAGAAGGCAAGCAAAGAGTATGTGTGAAGTCCTGCAAAGCACTTCCGCCTTACAGGATGCTGTTTTAAAACCAAAAACAAACTTATTGTCTTCCCCCAAACCTGCTCCTCCCTCAGCCTTCACTGTGTCTGACTGTGGCCCCATCAGACCCATATTCCACAGCCTGGCTTCCAGTCCCTCACTGGGTCCCCAGGGATCCTCTTCCCATCCCTAGGTCTGGCTACCACAGCTCCAGTCAAAGGCTCTTTCTGCACCCCCGTCCACCACTGCAGCCCCTACCTCCACCTTGTCCCTTCTAAACCAGCCTTTACGTTCTTATGACCCTCCTCCTAACACATCAAGTTCAAATTCACCATCTTTGGGCAGTGTTCAATATGGCGCCACCCAACTTCTCCAAGTATGTGTGTGTATGTGTGTGTGAGCTCCTTGAGGGCAGGGACTGACTTTTGCCTCTTTTTCTATTCCCAGAACTTAAGCACAGAGCCTGACTTCCACCAAACAGACTAAAGTACCTTGCATTCACTTTGTAAATATTTGGTATATATTTATGCATGTTCTCCTTGCCTCAGGCAGTAGAATGTGAGCTCCTTGAGGGCAGGGACCGTTTTGTTACTCCTTGTGCTTAGCAGAGAGCCTTGGGACATGGTCTAAATCAGTGCTTGTGGCTTGATTGGTCTGGTCCCCATGAAACCTGGGCTTCTGCTCACAGTCCTCCCTGTACCCAGAGTGCCTTCCCTCACCCTCTTTTGCCAGTTGAAGTTCTGCCCAGAAAAGTGGAAAGAGGCTTTGGAGCCAGAGACCTGAGTCTGAATCTCATCCCTGCTATTTGGCTGCCTATGTGCCCTTGGACAAGGCGTCTGATCGCTCCGGGGCCCCATCTGGAAAATGAGGAGCTTGGAAGAGCGACCTGGGAAATCACTTGCAGCTCTCCATCTAGACTCTACCCTTCAAACCTTACTCAGTGTCACCTCCTCTGGGAAGTCTTCCCTGATCTGCCCAAACTTTCATTGGCCAGGACTGTCTGGGCTGTTGGGCTGCTTCTAGGGAGCACCTGCTGAACTATGTGTTACTGTGAACCATGTGAACCATCCAAGTCTCTCTCTCTGAGGTCCTGCATACATCCCTGACCATCTCTGTTCCTGAGTCCCCTCACCTGTCAAATAAGGACAGACTCCACAGCTTCTTAGGTCCCCCTCAGATCTAAATCTATGCAGCTCTGGGACTACCAGACAAAGCCCTGAGCCCTGAGCCCCCAGATCCTTAACCAAGCCTCCACCCCAGGTCCTTAATGCTTACCTTGAACTGAGGAGGACTGGGCCAAGGGCTAGGGGCTGCTGAGGGAAACCAAATGATGGAGGGGTCCAAATTGAGGCCCAGCTCAGCTTCCCCTGGGGCTGCTGGGTGGCCAGCTCAGTGCCCCTCTGTTCCAGGGCCCCCAGGCAGTAGCAGAGGCCTGGGCCTGGGCCTCTGTTTCCTTGCAGCTTCAGCAACAAGGCCCCAGGCTCCCCCACCCCACCTCACATCATGCCAGCCCCAGGGAGTGGGAAGCAAATGAAAGGGAGGCCTCATCCACCGGAATCCCGGGTCCCTGAGCCAACAGCAAGGCTGCTGGCTGGGGGAGGGCCAGGGACAAGGCAGGCTCTCTCTGCCAAGATAGCCCAGCCGTCCCACCACATCTGGGCTAGGGTCTTGCTGAAGGAAAACTCTTGATCTGGCCTTCAAGAGCAAGAAGAGATCTTAGAGTTTATATAGTCTGCTCCCCTCCCATTTTAAAATGGAGAAACTGAGGTCCAGACAGCTTAAGAACTCATCCAAAGTCACACAGTAAGTAGAAAAGTCAGGATTTGAACCCAGACCTTGGAGTGCTTCCCCCCTGCCCCAAACCCTTGCTGTTAGGTCCTTGAGTTCTATTCTGTGACACCTCAGTAAGTGTAGAGAGTGAGCCCCAGGCTCCTTCCACACTGGCTCTGTCCCTTCCCTGGGTGGGTTGGGGGCTTTGGCAGTCCCTGCATCTCTCCCTGCCTCCTCAGCTGCCCACTGGGCTGGGTCCCCTGAGAGCTGCCACCTGGAAAGGATCATGGATGAAGCTGGTCCTGGGGCCGGCCCTGGCTTCAGCCACAAGGTCAGATGATAGTGGTGCCCAGTCTTTTCCCTGCTGCTTCTCTTCTCTCTTCTTCCATACCTCCTCCTCTGGCTCAGCCCATTCTCTCCATCCCTCCCTGCTGGCCTGCAGGCTTCCCTGCACAGGAAGCTGACCCCAATAACAATGGGGGGACCCTGGAATCCCTCTCCCCAGGTCTGATCTCGGCCCCATCCCCTCGATCCCTCACCCTGGATGCCCATTTCCCTCACCCTGGATGCCCATTGCCCGGGCCGTCCGTGGCCCCGGCCTCGATCTCTTTGTCTGCCCACTTTCTCCCTAGCCTGGGGTGCTTTTGGGCTGGAGAGCCTCAGGAGACATGGCTCCCATCCCACCAGGGACCTTTCGTCGCTGGGGGTCCTTGGAGAAGGCCCTGCCTGCCCTCCCTCTCCATCAGTCAATGGGGATGATCCAAGCTGACCATCCACCTCCCCAGGCTCTCTTGGGGGGATCACTTAGTGCACTGGAAAGGGGAAGGGAATCAGGAACCTCACTATCTTCCTCATCATCACTGGGCCTCCCTTCCCTGTCCCACAGCAGGACCACATTGATGTTAGTGCTTGGGGTTGGGAACCGAGACCCTTCCCTGCCCCAAGGTCTCTTCTGCCTTCTGCTTCAGTTTCCTCATCGGTCACATGGGGCTGATTCCAGCTGCCCTGCTCACCTTACCAGTTTGACATGAGGAGCAGAGGAGGGTAGGGAAGTAACTCAGAGGCTTTAGGTAATATTGGGACTGGAGGGACCAGAAAGCATTTATTAGCATCTTTTAACAGACAATGAGAGAGAGATGAGGGGAGGGAGAGGGAGAGGGAGACAGGATGTAGAACCACATTTCCTATTCATGATTGAAGCCTCTCAACAAGAGTCAGCAGCAGGGCTCCAGGCTATGGTTCTGAAGGTGTGGACTCACTTATGGCTCAGGCAGAACAGCACAGGACCCTGGCAGTGGGGCATAGACTGACGTGGGGCTTTGGGGTTGGACTGGAAGGAGCTTGTAGGAGAGCCCGGGGGGATCGAGAGAGGACAAAATTTGTTTATCCTTCCCCAGGTCCCCATCCACTCCTGAGATGACCCAGCTTTCACAGTCTCACCTCCTCGGCCTGAGGAGACTCCACCAAACCTCTGGGTCTTCTCCCCAAAGCAGAACAACTTTGAACATGACCTAGGGCACAGTCTGCCCTCAGCACCCCCCACTCCAGGCTCACTCACACTTATGCCCATATTCTCATAGACACACCCATGCATACCTTCATCCTCTTCTGATATAAACACCCTCTGCACACTCCCCAAGTCACACACATGCATGCCCATGTTTATCCACAAGCATACAAACTTGCACACATACACACAATCCCACACCCCCTTTCAGGTCCCTCTGTTGACACTTAAACCCAAAGGCTGCCATCCCACCCACTCACACCCATGTGGGATCATACCCTGACAGCCATGGGGGACATACTCCTACCACAAGCCCTAATACTCACACATATCTCATAGCCAGAGGTACCTCCCTTCCCCCACTGACCCCCAGCCCATTCATCCCTTTCACAGGACCTAAGGCCTGGTATGGAGGAGGGACAAATTGAGGCCAGGGCCCAGGTCCTACAGAAGAAGAGGGACAGATCTCCTATTCCCCAGACTGTGCCCACCCTTAAAAGGGTGATGGGGATGGCCTGGTCTCTCCTCCAAGTTTTTCCTTGGGCAGGACTTCCTTTCTCTATTCTAAGCCTAAACCCTCTCTCCCCTAGGGATGGAGGCATTGCTGGGTTGGGAGGAGGGTTCTCAGAGCCCCTGAAACCTCCCAAAAGCCAGGACTACATGCCCAGGAACCAAGAATACAGATCTCAGGAATGCCCTCTCCTCAGCCTGGACAGGGCTGCCAATGTCCCAGGCACCTGATTCCCTACCACCAGCTCTCACCTACATGGACCACAGGGAGTCTATGTCTCTCTCCTAGACCTGCTGTATGGCTGGGACACCATCCCAGGGCAGGGATTCCCTTATAGTGGTGAGCGTGTCTAGGGGACAGGGGTGATGTTCTCCAATGGGGAAGCTGTGGTTCATAGCAGATGGAAATGGTAGTACCTAGACCCTGCATAACCACCCCCCCCCCCAGACACACACAGTATGGGGAGAGGAACTGCTGAGCTGGTGGTGATGGGCAGTGGTGGGCCTCTCACCCACTGTGGCAAAGGGGAATGCTTCACATCTGGGGAGTTGCTATTGGCACAAGATGGGGGAGGATGCTTGGGGACTTGTGGACCAACCAGCACCAGCAATCAGTTGGCACAGTGATCAGACACAGAGCTTGTCTCTTTCCCTGCAAGCTGTCCCTTCTTGTGGGACTCTGGGAGTGGAGGAAGGTGGACATCAGAGACCCCAGCCCGCCCATCTCCCTTGTCCCCTCCTGAGGCTTTTTTGGCTCAAATCACCAAGAAGAGACAGAGATGAAAAGAATCAAGGTCTCTGAGAGACTGGGCACATCAGGTCTCAGAGAATTTGTTTCCCACTCTGGGGCTCCTGGGCTGGCAAAGAGCTGCAGGGTCTTTGCTGGGTGGTAGATGATGGTAGATGCTAGAGTAGGGACATCAAGGGAGCAAGTGACAGAGTGAAGACCAAACTCCACTCCAGTAACTGGAAAGGGTCTGTCTCCAAGGCAGAGGCAGGGAGGCCAGGAGTTGGCTAGGCCAGGGGACACTGGGCATGGGGCTCAGGAGGCTGCCAGTCCTGACCAGACCCACAAGGGGCAGACTGCCTGGAGGCAGGGGGCTCCACACTGGGCCTGTGCCCAAGGGCCCTGCCCTCAGGCCCCATCAGACATCAGGGCTCCCAAAGGCCAGGTTGTCCCGGATCATCAGGCTCTTGCGGAAGTTCCGGTCCAGGAGGGGTCTTTGTGTTCGCCACTTGTGGGCCTCCCGCAAACCAGGCTCAAAGTAGTAGATACAGGCCCCAAAACCAACCAGGATGAGGATGGAGATCATGAGGTAGACGGGCACAAACCAGTCCAGGAAATGTGGCATGGCCCCTGCCACCGCTGAGGACAGGGAGGAAATCATGTCGTCAATGCACATTTACAATAACCACACCTTGCATAGTCTGAACAACCTCATATCCACTTTGTATCTGAGGAAACTGAGGCCCAGAGGGGTCAGCGAGTGAGCAGCAGACGTGATTCGAAGGCAGGTGGGTGTTCTTATTCCCACCTCTGGCACACTCATCCCACAGGGCCTTTTACCAGATATGCTCCCATCCACCATGGGGACATGGGTCCCTGTGGTCCTGACCCCTGATCCCCAGGGGCCTCTCACTGTGGGCAGGACTTGGTCTGCTGGGGAGAGATTTTCTGCTCAGGCAGGGGTCAGAGACACGACCTGCCCACACTAAGGTGCTAGGGTTCCTGCCATGGGCAAACGCTGGGGGAGCCAGCAGAGAGAGGACTCCAGCCGTCAGGGGCTGGCAGTGACCCTGGGCCAGGACCTTCCCCAAACTGCAGAAAAGGAAGCAGGATGATCCACTCAGGGCTCTGGGCCAGAGAACACAAGGGGTGGAGTGGGGTTGGGGGGCATCAATGACCTCACTGATTTCCTGAGGGTGCCTAGTCATGAATGCTAGCCTTAGAGTCAGGAAGACCTGAGTACAGAGCCTGCCTTTGTCACCCAGCTATGTGACCAAAGGCAACCTTTCTAAGCCTCAGTTTTCCCATCCATAAAATGGGAAGAAGAATTCTTGCACAATCTACCACTCAGTTGTGAGGAAAGTGCTTTGTATTCCTGAAAGCCCTGAGGAAATGAGAGTCAGGGTTTGTGAGAACCTAAGTGAGGCCTGCTGGAAGGGTGGGGGGGGGGCAGGCTACAGTGTCTGCCCAAGAATTTCTTTGGTCAGTAGGGAAGAAAAGGACTTTGTCTTGAATGTCCTGGATTTGGTGGGGAAAGGTCATTCTTCAGGGCTCCTCCTTCTGCCCCATTCCCAGTGGGGATTCCATGGCTTGTTTCATGCTTCCAAGGATCTCCAGGCTCTAGGCAGCTACCCCAAGAACTCCCTTTCCCCCTGGGTAAAGCTAAGACCTGCAGGAGTTGTTGCCTAGAGTTCAGGGTTGCCCCGGGGAACAGGGATCTAGGTGTACTGGCCCTTCCTCCACACACTTCCCCATAGACCAATCAGCCTCTCTGGAGAGTCAAACACAGATTCTGAAAACAGCTCCTACACTTCCTAGAAGGGACCCAGCAGGGGCAAGGAGGTCTTTCCTCTCCAGCCACCCCCAGGCTGGACAGTGGGGAGTTGGGGAGGAGATAAAAGGGGTCATTTTCAGGGCACTGTACTTGATTTTACCAGACAGAGCTTGGGACCCTCCTAACAGTCCTTCAGTGCCTGGAACTCCCCAGGCTAAGAAAAATCACCTCTTGTTTGATGTTTTACTCTCAAAACATCTCCCTCATACACAGAATGGAAGGAGTTACAAACCACTCTCTTCAGTAGTGGGGCCAAGGCACAGCAGGGATGGTGAATCCCATCACACTTTTCAGAGGTAAAGTGATTGGCCCAAGGTCACACAACTAGTACAGCCTGACCAGAATCCGAATCCAGGCCTCCGAGTGTAGTCTGGGTTGTTTTCACTGTGCCGGGCTGCCTCTCCAACCCTTGGGATATGAGAAGAAGGTCACCACCTCCCCCCTCCGCATCCTCTTCTAGCTTCTTGGGGGTACAAGTGGCACTAGAAGGTATCTCTGGTCCTTTGTTTCTGTGGAGCCCCTAGAAATGAACCTCCCTGATTCAGTCTGGCCTCTAGGCAGCCAAGCCCCAACTGGCATCTCTCCCTGCCCCCCAGAATTGCTCCCACCCCTGTCCTGGCTCACCTCAAGCTGTGGGCATGCTCAGCCCCTGATCCAGGCACAGCTCTTGGCTTAGCCTTGGCCTAGGAGCACTTCTTAGAGACACCACCATCTGCAGGAGACACTGGGGAACCTGGGGCTACGGGAAGAAATGCTGGGATTGATTTCCGTCCTGGAGGATGGAGCCCCAGGGCTCAGTCAGGTATCAGAGAGCTGCCTCACTGGTCCACCACCACATCCAGGTTCTAGCGCCCTGGTCAGCTCCCTTCTCTCCCGATCTCAGGATGGCAGGAGGTGGGATCTGTCTCCACCAATCAGCAGCCTAGGACAGACTGAGGGCTTTATCCACAGTTGCCGGGGAAACCAGCCTTGGCTCACTTATGCACGTGGTGCCAAGCTTACGATGGGGAGAAAGGAAGGGAAGTGTCACATGGCAAGAGGAGAGAAATGAGAGTAGGGTTGTTTTCAGGGGAGGGAGGGGGCGGGATTAGACCGGCAGGGACCCTTGGGCTGAGATCACATGACTCTTGGAGGGCTATGTATGGCCATATACAGTACTCATATTTAGCAGGAGGGTCTAGGGACACAGGCTCTGTAAGTCACAGGGTCAAGGAAAGTAGAGCCTTGGGCATCAGGAGATCTGGGTCTTCCCCCAGCTCCTCAGCTTGGAGAGTCAAAGACCCTGGATTCACATCTCGATTCTACTACTTGCTGGATGTGTGGCAAGTCTCTTCCCCTTTCTGGAGCCAACTTCCTCATCTGTTAAATGGGAGGCTTGGAGAATATGATCTCTAAGCCCCTTCCCACACACAGAGCTGAGATCCAAGACAGTCTCCTGCCTCCAAAACCCCCAGGGTTCCATTAACATTTGACTGGGGAGCACCTGACAGTTACAAAGCTCTGCCCAAGTAATCCAGCCAGGGCAGCTGGAGTGAGAGGGAGGGAAGCATGGGAGGCAGTGTGCTTCAGTGGAAAGCGTCCTGCTTCTAAGCCCTGCTCTGATGCTTCCCCCTTGGGTCTGGCTCCTCAGGAAAATGAGGGGACTGGATGGGAAGCCTCAGCCCTCTGGCAGCTCTAAGCTGACGGTCTCTGTGGAGGATTGTGTGCACAGCCAAGGAAGCCAGGGCTCTCTGCTCTCCTGTATCCTGTTAATGTTTGGAACGTGGTGCTTCAACTCTGGAGACCACATTCTAGCAAGGGCATCGTTAAAGAGGAGGGTGGCCGGAGGAGGCCAGCCAGGCCAGAACAGGATCAAATGGGGGGGGGGCCCTAATTGGATTCAATATAGTCTGGAGGGACTTGGGCAGGACTGGACAGTAGGCTCTAGGGATACGAAGGGTTGCCCTGGGGAAGAGGGTCAAACAGACTCCTCTTGGCCTCAGAGCTAAGCAGCAATGGTGGGGGGAGACCCCAACTTCCATAAGAATTCAAGCTAGTGCAAACGGAACAGACCACTTAGCAGGGAGTTGGTCCCCCTTCACTGGAGGTCTCTAAGTGGAGACTATTAGACCACTTTATCCTAAAGGCTATAGAGGAAATTCCTGTTCAGAGATGGGCTCACTTGTTCATTTGTTTATTCATTCAACAAACATTTCTTGTCTGTCGTATGCTAGGCACTGGAGATGTTATCGCCCTGAGATTCTGTTTTGGCAGAGCCCTGGCCCCTGTCACGGTCACATCTGGAAGGAGCAGCCAGGCCTGAGCTCTTCTGAAGCCCCAGGAGCCTCCACCCAACTGCTAGGAAGTGGCTTTGAGAAGCAGGTCCCAGAGAAAGGTACCTAGGAGCCTGGATGCTGGTGACAAACCAGGAGGCAAGAGAGGTTGATTCCATCTTTTCCAGGGCCACAGATCCTCCAGGGAAGGTGAGTGCCCAGAGCACCAGGCCCTGTGGGGCGGCTCACCTCTGGCACTTCCACAGAATTGTGCATATATGATCTCATTTGATTCTCATGACAATTCATTTTACAGAGGTGGAGACTGAGGCTCAGGAAGGTGACCTAACATGCCCAGTCACATGGATGGTTTCAGGTGCAGGACTTTCTACACTCTCCTATGCTAGGAGGGACTGGCTCCTGGTGTAGGGAATGCACATCCCACCCCACCACCCCAGGGACCTGAGGGCAGTTCACCTTTTCACCTGACCATGGAGGTTCAGGTCTAAGGACCTGCCCTGGTCCTGCTTCTTCCTGTCAGCTCCTTCCCTTGCCCCAGAGTCCTGGCAGAATGATGGCCTATGGAGCAACTCTTCAGGCCCAAAGAGAGGTGTCCTATCTCTCTGGTTGCTCAGTGATCTCCTGGCTGATGACCTGAGCTGTTTTCAGTCAATCAGTGCAGAAAGAACACTGGAAACCTGGGTTCAAATTTTGCCTCTGATGTTTGCTAGTTGCATGATCCTGGGCAAGTCACTTAACCTCACTCTGACTCAGTTTCCTCTTCTCCAAAGTTGGAATGATACTAATTCTAATAGCATCTTCCTCAAAGGGCTGTTGTGAGAGCCTCGGGGCATAGAAACTATTTTACAAACTTTAAAGTATTATGTAAATGCCAGCTATTATCATCACTGGTATGACCTTACATGTCAGCTGCCCTCCCTCCCCCTCCCCCCCACTCTGACCCTCAGTATCTTCCTCTGTAAAATGAGAGGGATAGGGGGTGGCTAGGTGGTGCAGTGAGTAAAGCGGCCAACCTTGGAGTCAGGGGTCCTGAGTTCAGCTCTGGCCTCAGACACTTAACATAAAAAAAAACTAGCTGTGTAACTTTGGGCAAGTTACTTAACCTCAATTGCCCTCCAAAAGGAAAAAAAAAAAAAATAGGAGGGAAAAATTTTCGCTCCCAATTTTTTTTTTTTTTGCCTTTTGGAGGGCAATTGGGGTTAAGTAACTTGCCCAAGGTTACACAGCTAGTTTTTTTGTGTGGGTGTTAAGTGTCTGAGGCAGAACTGAACTGGGGTCCTTCTGACTCTGAGGCCAGTGCTTTACTCACTGCGCGGCCTAGCCGTGCTTTCTCTCAAACTTTCTGATCCTAACCAGTCCCAGTCCAGAAGCTGTGTGAGTGAAAGCAATAACAGCAGACAAGGGGCAGGCCCTGCAGGAGTGACAGCCACTGACTACAGTGGATGGTGAATTGGGTGTGTCTCAGTCCCAGACACGACACCTTCTCTGCACTTAAGAGCACATCATCTATTTCTAGGGGAATGATTTGGGTGCCTTCTTTATACACAAGACCATTTGGTAGGAGCTGATTTGAGAGATGAGGAAACTGAAGCTCAGAGAGAAGAAATTAACTTGGCAAATTTTCAGCCAAGGTGAGATCAGGACCATAGACAGATCCCCTGGTTTAGCCCCTTCATAGGACAGGGTTAGAGATTCACCCACATGAAGGGCACTCTGTGACAGTGGACACATAAAGACAAAAGAGAAAATAGTCCCTGCTCTGGGGGATAATGGGGAGACCCTGAGACAGGGGCAGTAAACACCCAATAATCTGAGGAGGGGGCTAGTGATGCCACTTGACGTGGTGGGAAGCTGCTCCTGAGCAGAGCCCTGAATGGTGGTCCTAAGGGAGCAGGTCTTTTCTCCTCAGCTGGAGCACAAGTTCCTTGGGAGCAAGGATTTCTTCATTTTTCTCTTCATATTATCAGAGTCAGGCAACAGTATCCTGCATGTTACAGTAGGTGCTTAATACATGTTTTTTGGATAACGTCCTCCAGGTAGCCCGGGTTTCTTGAAGACCATGCTCTGGCAACAGGTTGGAGAGGTTTAGAGGCTCCAAGAACCAAGCTGCTCAGCCTGTCCCTCCCAAAGTAGCCTCATCCATGGATGTGCCTTTGGAGAAAGACCCCGTGCCATGGACCTTTGGAATGGCAGAGGATCACAGTGCTGAGGGCTGGTAACTCCCTCCTTTCATAGATGAGGCCCAGGAAGGAGAAGTCACTCACTCAAGATCACATAAGCAACAAGGAGGGAGAGGCAGGTTTTGAACCTAGATCCTTCTGAATCCCAGTGGCACCATGCTTTAGCACAGAGAGGAAAGGATTTGCCCAAGGTCTCGGAGGTAGCAAGAGCCTCCATTAAGAATACTTCATGGTATACAACAGTTATCCCTTCTACATTGTGACTCAACTTTCTTCATTGTAGTTTTGATATATCATGGATTGGAATAAAAAATTAAATGGGAATTTGGGGGGAGTTTTGCAGAAGTCACAAGCCAGCAGACAATGCAGGGTCTATGACCAAATACTTAGCCCAAATTTTACAAGGTACCATAAACACCCCATAAAAGAAAAAGAAGAAATTCAGACTTCTTCTCTGGTACGAAGAGAGGGTCAAACAATTTTATGTGGATTTTCCAGATGGGGGTGGTGGGGAGACACCCTGCCCCTTACCATCCCTATCCCCAACCCCTGCAACAGTGGAAGGGATAACTATCTATATATACAAAGTGCTTTCCTCACCAAACACTGTCTGAATTCTCTGGGCCCACCTCATTAGCCCAGCATTTGGCATACAGTAGGCACTTAATTAATGCTCAGTTTGATGTGACTTGATAGTCCCCAGGGCCCTGCAGACAACAGTTGCTTACTAAATGTTTGTAGAGTTAAAACCACCTGAGTATGTCAGGTAGCATCAGAACCATCTCCTTTTAACAAATTAGGAAACTGAGGCTCAGGGAGGTCCCAGAGGTATGAAGGGTTAGGAGCAATTCAGAGCCCTAGTCCTCAACATTTTTTATGTGCGAACATACTGTGTGTGTGTGCGTGTTTATTATATATATGTAAATGTGCAGATAAATGTATATAGTTGTCTTTATGTCTTGGCACAGTGCCTGGTACACAGCAAGGCCTCAATAAATGCTTGTTGAACTTCTGATTCTTCCTCCAGACAATTTCTCTGAAGACCCCGCCCAAACGGGAGACACTGGGAGGGCACACCTTCAAGAACCAGGTAACGGCTTCTTTAAAGCCGAGAGCCTCCAGAGCCCCGCCCAACCAAAAGGTGACGTAATGAGAAAGGCACATCTCCACCCACATGCTGGGGGGTGGGTGGTTACAGTAACCGGAAGTGACGTCCGCAGGACAGCCGCCCGCCAAAAGACTTTAAAAGCGCGGTGCACATGCGCACTCGCACCGTTTCTCAAACTGTCGTGAAGATGGCGCTCCTGCGGCCCCTGGACAAGCTGCCGACCCTGGATGTAGCCACCATCCTGGTAAGTTCCGGGAGGCCTCAGTTATCAGCCCTCAATCGCCCCATTCATCCACGGACTGTCTGGCTTAGTTGGGCAGCTTCGTCTCCATGGCGAGCCGATGCTTACTGGAGGAGTTGGCGGTGTGGGGGCGGGAATTGACTCTAGACCAATAATAGGAGCCTCCTTCTGAGCTCCGCCGCCAATTGGCGCAGAGGAGCCGGTCCTGCTTTTTTTTTTTTTTGCTTTGTGGAGGGCAGTTGGGGTTAAGTAACTTGTCCAAGGTTACACGGCTAGTATTTTTGTGTGTGGGTGTTAAGTGTCTGAGTTCGGAACCGAACTCGGGTCCTCCTGATTCCAGGGCCGGCCGGTGCTCTTACTCACCGCGCCACCTAGCCGCCCCCGTTCCTGCTTTCTGATTGGAGGTATAGACGAAATCTCATCGTTTCTTTTCCATTGTCATCCTCCACCTCCCCCACTTGGGACTGCGGACTTGGTCGCTCAGGAGGGATTTTGGAAGCCTCTGGACGAATCCACTGGCACACAGCTGGGGGGGAGGTGAGAAGGGGGCGAGGGGCAGAGGCTCTGTTAAGGAGAGCCCACGGGTGGCCAGTTGTGGGTTTGGAACTACAGGACCCCGGGAAAGCCCCGTTCTCCCTCCGGGCCTCAGTTTCCCTCTCTGTTAAAAGAAGGTTTGGGACCCAGCCAGTCCAAGCGATTAGTGAGTAAGGGCTTGGGGTGCAAAGACAGCACCTAAGTCACCACCTGCCCAACAAGCACTTATTAAGCCCCTGGCGATGTTAGCAGAATCACAGGGAAAGGGAGCTGAGCTGGGTGGCTCAGTGCACAGAGTGCTGAGGCTGCAGCCGGGAGGACCCGAGTTGGAATCCAGATTCGACATTCACTAGCTGTGTGACCTTGGGCCAGTACTTTACCCTGTCTGCCTCAGTTTCCCCATCTGTAAAATGAGCAGGAAAAGGAAATGGTAAAACCATTCCAGCATCTCTGCCAAGAAAACCCCAAATGGGGTCAGGGAGAGCCAGACATGACTGAAACAAGACCTTGGGTGAGTCACTTTACCCTGTCTGCCTCAATTTCCCCATCTGTAAAATGAACGGGAGAAGGCAATGGCAAACCACTCCAGTATCTCTGCCAAGAAAACCCCGAATGGGGTCAGGAAGTATGGACCATGAAAACGTCAAGTTCCTGGCTCCAGGTCAGTCCCTGTGCCCCGCTGCCTGTGGGGGAGCAGTGTGTGAAGATGAGGGAGTGCTGTGGGCAGAGCCCCATGCCAGGGGGACAGGCAGGCAGCCCCGGCTCTGGGGAGCCTCAGGCACTGCCACCACTGCTGCCAGCCCCAGCAGGTCCTTTCCCCAGAGGCCATGGGCCTGGCTCTGCAGCTAGAATTTCATCTAGTCTGGCCCCCACAGCAGGGAAGGGACTTGCCCAGGGTCATACTGCCAGACCTGGGTATGGCCCAGACTCACAGGAGCTCCTGCCTCTAAATGGTTTACATTTTCTACAGCGCCTGGTTCTTTACCATTTGCAAAATGCTTCCCTTCCAACCCTCATTGTGTGACAGCCGTGGGGTTCTGTTCCTCATGTTACTGATCGGGGAAACTGAGGCCCAGGGAGGGCAAGTAGCATAAGGTCCTAGGGCTGGATCTGGAAGGGACCTAAAAGGCCACCTCCCTTCATTTTACAGATGGGGAAACTGAGGCACCCTGCGATGAGGAAGGTGATATACCCAGGGTCACATAGGCAGTGAAAAAGCTGGCCTTCTAACCTGCCACAGGCCCCTCATAGAAGATGCTCAGACATGCTGGGGAGAGGGGAAGCCAGAACTCGGGCCCAGACCTGTACTGGGTAGGCTCACCAGCCTCAGAGAGCCTCGTGTCAGCCTGAATCATGAATGTGGCATCTTCAGCCCTTGTGGGGGTCTCTGGAGGGTCTGGAGGCTGCTGCAGAGACCATTTGGCCCAGTCTCCCCTCGTTTTCTCCATGGGGAAGGAAGGGACTTGGCCAGGGTCACCTGGCCCAGTGAGGCTGTACCCAGGGGGCTGAGCAGTTTCCTTTTCTCTCTGGGCAGCTCTTAGGTGCCAAGGAGACGCTTCTGGAGCAGCTGGGCATGACCATCATCAAGGAGTGTGAGGGCACTGACAGGGTCCAGGTGTAAGTGACCAGGAGAGGGACGCTGGGGGGTACCCGGGACACCCACAGCTATTGGTGAAAGGGGACAGTGAGTGGTGGGCTGAGGGGCTGGGGCAACTGGGCGAGGGGTCCTTGAGGGCTTTGCTGCCCTCTCAAGGTGAGTAAAAGAAGACCACTGCCTCACTCCCCAGCAGTGTGTCCTTGGCCTGGTCCTTTTCCTGACTTTGTCTTCTTGAGGGTCATCTGAGGACAGGGTCTGGGGGGCTTGGGGCTTCTTTGTTATGGGGTCTCTGGAGAAACCCGCAAGACTCTGCCTGTCCCGTGGCTCTTGGCTGCCCTCCCAGCATCCTCTGGAGCCAACAGCCAAGGCACCCCGCTGGCACATCTTCCCCATCGCTGTGGTCCTTCAGATGCCCCCCGGGGCCTCTCTAAGTAAGCTAACCCTCTGTAGGCAGTGAAGGAACGAATAAGCATTTTTTAAGCACCAACTGTGGGCCAAGGGCCTGACAGGAGAAATGCCAAGCGCAGGGTCGCACAGGCAGTCACAAAGCTGGGATTCTAACTGAGGCCCTGAGCTCCGGGCCCCTTGCAGATGCTCAAACAGGCTAGGGAGTACCTGCATTTTGGCTGTGCATGTATACTGTGTCCTCAAGGGTGTGGGCCAGAGCTCATGGTCAGGCCTCATCTTCGTGCCCTCACCAATGGTGCATCCATGTAATTTTCTGCCCTTGCCTAGCTGCTGGGAGCACAGAGGAGGCCGCCCCAGGGATCCCCAGGCAGCACAGGGTCATACCCCTCTTATTACTGGGGCTAGCTTCCTGAGACATTTTCTGGTTTGGGGTCTGGGGCCTTGGCCTTGACATGCCCTGGAGCTTGGGGGTGGAGGGAGGGGCTGGCCAGGTGGAATGAGGGGCTGGCCAGGTGGATGGTGGAACCCACCCTGGGCTGTGGCCCCACTTTGCAGAGGGGGTTGTAGCTGGCACCTTGTTTCCCTCCCAGGCATGTGGCCTCTTGTCTCCCTCTGCCCACCGACAGGGAGTGCTTCCGGCCCCGAATCGACCTCATTGTCTTCGTGCTCAGCCTGCACAGCAAGCACAGGTGAGCCCAGGGTGGGGATGGGCGTGCTTCCAGCCTTTGGGCCCTGGGAGCCTCCCGGGGCATCTGTGGGCTGGGCTGGCCCTGCCTGGCCCTGATCTCCAGGAATGACCTCTCACAGCCCTGTCCTAAGCTCGGTGCTGGGCTGAGGCTGGCTCCCCATCAGCCCTGGTGGCAGTGGTCTGCCCAGTACAGGCCGCATCCCTGGACGTTCCCCTTCTGAGTCTGGATGGGCCCCCTTCTCCCATTTCCTCCCACTGCTGGGGGGCAGCCAGGCTTTAGTCACTGCTCCTTTGAGCCCATCTCCAGAAGTCCCCTGAGCTCCCAGAACTACTCATCTGCCCTTCCTCCTTCTAGCAGCTGGCTCTGCCTTAGACCCTCCTCACCACATCCCCCGCCCCCCCCGCAACTACCTCGAAGGCCTCCTTCCCAGAAGC
Organism: Petaurus breviceps papuanus; assembly: GCF_028583685.1. Classification (NCBI taxonomy): domain Eukaryota; kingdom Metazoa; phylum Chordata; class Mammalia; order Diprotodontia; family Petauridae; genus Petaurus; species Petaurus breviceps. The sequence goes on from NW_027186303.1 coordinate 3,147,723, forward strand.
CAGCCGTCCTCTCCCAGGCTAACCTTCTTGCACCCCAGCTCCAACCAACCCCTGCTGGAAAATCTGCAGGGACTCCCACTGGAGAGGAGGCGTGGCCCAAAGGAGCCAGGCTATAGCTCCAAAGGCCTGGGTTCGAGCCCCAGCCCTGGGACCTTATGCACCAGTGGGGCTTCTCTAGGCCTTGGGTGTGACACTTCTGCTCCACAGGCCACTGCCCCCTGGGGAGGGTCAGATGAAATGAATGTCTGTACGGAGTTGTGCCCTCACCAGTGGCACGTCCACATAATTTTCTGCTATTGGCCTACAGAAGAGGCTACCCCAGGGATCCCCGGTCAGGGCAGTGTCATACCCCCGTTCTTACTGGGGCTCACTTCCTGAGGTGTGTTCCTGTGTGACCTTGGCATTTGGGGCCCTTGAGGGGCCCCTGCTAGTCTGAGGGGCTAGGGGTGTGTCCTTCCATAAGTTCATCACAGGAAGGCCACCCACCAGTGCTGGAAGTCTTCCCTGTCTGAGACCGGCCCAGCACCTCTCATCTGGTTCCTCAGTGACATCTGGTGCTTCTTCCTCTTCTCCCCTTTGGTCTCCAGCTGTTTAAATCATACCCATTTTTTTTTTAAGCAATCGGGGTTAAGTAACTTGCTCAAGGTTACCGGCCAGTTATTTCTGGGTGTGGTGCTAAGTATCTGAGCCTGGATTTGATCCCCAGGTCATCCCGACACTGGAGCCGGTGCTGTTACTTGCTGTGCTACCTAGCCTCCCCCCATACCCATTCTTTAAGGCCAAACTCAAAGGCTCCTGTGAAGCCTCCCTCCTTCCCACCAGCTGGGAGTGACTTCTTCCTCCTCAGAACACATAGAGCCCTGTGTACTTCATGGGGATTGTTGATTTAGGGATCCATCTCCCTGCACATCTCATCTCCCATCGCCAGGCCTTTGCACAGGCTGTCCCCCATGCCTGGCATGCCCTCCCTCCTCACTCTATTCCTTGGAATCCCTCACTTTCTCAAGAGCTTCTCTCAAGGGCAACGTTCTTTCTCCATGAGGAATCCTACCCCTCCTCCAATTACCTTGTCTTTCCCTTGCATGTTCTCAGATGCCTGTCCATCCTCTCCCTGGTAGAAGGGCATTACCAAGGTCCTTGAGGACAGGGGCTGGTTCAGTTCTGGCTCTGTATGCCCTGTGCCTGGTACACAGTGGGTGCTTAGTTAGTGCTTACTGACTGATTCCCCACCTGCTCCAGCCCCCTCATTTTGCAGAGGAAGGAGGAGCTAACCATCACTGTCTGTTTGCTTTCGGCCCTTCCTGCCATCGAGGGCTGTCAGGGTGAGGGGATGGGGGTTATCCCTCAGCGCCTTGTGGAGCAGCCTGGGTGGGAGGGTCTCGGGAAGAGTGGCTTTTTGGTCTCGTGACTGTGTCCTCCCCATCTCTGCCCTGGCCCAGCCTGAGGACTGTGCAGATGTCGCTGCCTCATGTGGATGCCCACTTCTTCCTGGGGAAGGTGTGCTTTCTGGCCAGTGGAGGTAGGCAGTGCTGGGTTGGGCTCTGGACAGCAGGCCGGGAGGGTCCCCAGAGAGCATTTAGGCTGACGCTTGGGGAGCAATTCAGTCATGATAGCACAGGCAGTAAGCATCAGGGGATTTGACCCCAGGGCCAGGACTCTTCCACTATACACCCCCCCTCCCTTCATCTTTTCACTTCCTGTCTCCCACACCTTGAGGGGTTCTAGATGCCCGTGGTCTTGTGTCTTTAGTCTAACTGGTCTTCCTGATTGCTCTGGTATCAAGAGGCCAGGGCTGGATGGTTGGTCTGTGACCGCTGGGTGGAGGCGGGTTAGCCACTCTCCATACAGACTGCATCCTGTCTGCCCTTTCCAGTCATAAAAGAGCCAAACACCAGTATCCACATGGACACCATCAAGAAAATGGCCACCACCTACCAGAGCCTTCTTCTCTTTGGTGACCTGGAGGTAAGGCCCCCTGGTAACCCGGCCCAGCTTGGGCTCAGATGCACCTTTGCCAGCACTCTGGGCCCTCCTCCTTCCCTTGCTTAGGAGGGAGCAACTGAGGCCTTGATGAGGGGCCCTTTCTACCTGCGCATGTCTTGGCACCCAGCACACAGGAGTGAGGGCAGATGTGCCAGGGCCCAGGCAGTCTCCCTGGCATCCCTCTGGTAGGCCCCTAAGGCTTTTCACCTGGGGGGCCGAGGCCTCTTCTCAAACAGAGAAGCCATCAGTGCCGGCACCCTGGGCAAACCCCTGCAGGCCCCAAGCCTCAGTGGCCACCTCCACCCCTAGGCACTTCCTCCCACTGGACTGGGGAGTCGTTATGTAAAGGGGTCTCCTTGTTTGTTTGGGGGAAGCAGGTGAAGGCTCAGGATGCACTGGGGAGAAGGAGGGGCCAAGCCCTGGGACGTTTCTGGTCTGTTCAGGGCGTCTTCCCCTTCCCTCTCATTGGCCCCCTCGGCGCTGCCCCTTTACTCAGGCTGCAGCTTGGGCTCCATTTCCTCTGACCATCCCTGTGGCCCTCACCCTGAGGCAGCCAGTTATCCTCCTGTAGGCTAGGCTTGTACCAAGTGCTGGGGGTACAAAGGAGCCCCCTGGATGATAGGCCAAGGAAGCAGGAAGGCCCAGAGAGCAGGGCCTATGTCTTCTCTCCAGGCATTGAGGAGATGGGAGGACTCCCCAGTCCAACCTATCTCTGGAGGCCATGCAGAATGAGGCCATCCCTCCATGTCTAGACAGATCCCCACCCCCACCTTTTACTGGGGAGGGAAGGAGAGGAAGTGCCTGGCCCCAGGGCCCCCCCCCAGGGGGTGTAGTGGCAAAGACCCAGGTGCTCCAGGCCTGTCCCACACCCCTCTAACCCTGACCACATCCTGCCCTTGGTTCTGATGCTGGTTGGCTTAGTGGGCAGGGGATGGGCCTGGGCATCCTCCTAGCTGTGTGACCCTGGGCCTCAGTTTCTTTCTATGAACCAGGTGCCAGCCTGTGATCTCAGGGGTGTTCATGGGGCTCTGATGGAAGGATGGCTGCTGGGCCATCTGGAGGTCCCCAAGAGACATGTGTGGTCATCCTGACCACTTGTCCAAGTGTGTTGTCTCCTTAACTGTTCTAGAGGCTCTGGAGGACAGGGGCTGTTCTTCTGCTGTCTCGGTCCTCCTGGTGCCTAGCACGCTCTGGGTGTCTCCCCATTAATGGTCATAAGAGCTGAAAAGGACCTGGGAGGCGATTAAAACCAGCACCCTCCTTACAGAGGATGAGGCCCATGGAGAAGGGTCACATGGTATCAGTGGATTGCTGATTCAGCCAGGTTGGTGCCCAATGCCCACTGCCCTGGCTGTCTGCAGCCTGAGCCTTGATCCCTCAACCCAGATGCCCACTGCCCTGGCCATCTCCAGCCCAGGCTTTGATCCCTCACCCCAGATGCCCACTGCCCTGGCTATCTCCAGCCCAGGCCTCAATCCCTCACCCCAGATACCCACTGCCCTGGCTGTCTAAGGCCCAGGCCTTCTCCAGCTCTGCAGGCTCTACCAGTACTCAGGTTCCACTGGTCCAGCCCAGGGTTCCCCTTCAGGCTATGACAAGAGAGGAAGGTATTTGGAGAGGTTATTGATAGCAACCCTCATAATTATGACTGGTCTTGACTGCCCCCCCCACACACACACAGCTGGGTGCCCCTCCCATCTGATCCCAGCTCAAGCCCCCCGGAGTGCATTGGTCCAGCTCCTGGACCCTGCAGTCCTTGGGAGAGAACTGACTTGGAATCACGAGACAAAGAAAGGAAGGGCTGCCCAGCCAGCACTGGGGGCTGGGTTAGGGTCCAGTTCTGGCCACAACCCCTCTCTGGCCTACACACTGAGCAGTCCCAATTGTGGTCATTCTTTTTGTGCCCACTAGATGGCAGAGCAGACCAAGAAAGGCCCCTCAAGCTGTTCCCCTCCCCAGGGGGCCGTTTCTGGGGCCCTGGAAACAAAGAAACCTTCGACCTGACAGACTCCTGGGATGCTAGATGTAGCCAGGGAAGGGACCCTGGCAGGCATCCGGCCAACCGTCTCATTCTCCCTAGGCCTGGGGAAGTCACCCAAGGCCTGGGGAATAGAGTAGATTTGAACCCAGCCCCTTTGACCCCTGAGTGCTTTCCTTCCCTCCCCTCCATCCGCAGCTTCTCTCCTTTGTGCATAGCCTTCGTTCATGGTGGTCACCTCAGGCTCTGGGTCACTCCCAGGGACCTTGGTGCTTATCTCAGTCAGATGTACTCACTTCCCCAGGAGGAAACAGGCCCAGAAAGGGGAAGCCGTTTTCCTAAGGTGACCCAGCAAGTTAGTAGCAGGGCTCCCGACCCCCATTAGGGTTGGTGAGGACCCCTGCAGGGAACTGACAGGGCTGGGGAAGGAACTTTGGGCTCTGGCTTCCTCCGTGAGTCTTCTCTACACTTTCCCCCTGCCCTGCTGACCCCACAGGAGGGCAGGACCATGGACAGCGCCAGGACCTCTCCTAAAGTTGTCCATTCTGTTTCCCTGAATCCTCTGAGAAAGCCTGGGGTCTAGCCCCCAACCCAAACACACACCCGCTGTGCACCTTTGAGCAATCAGTTAACCTTTGGGGGCCTCAGTTTCCTCATCTGTCATATGGGGATAAGTAGAAGTCCACTCACTGGTTTGCCTGAAGATTCACTTTGTAAACTGTCCTCTGGTGCTCTTCAGGATAGGAGCAGCCTTGGTTCCTCTGGTGCTCTTCAGGATAGGAGCAGCCTTGGTTCCTGAAAGGTGTGAGTCACGGAACTGTAAATTGAACCCTATTTTAAATCCACTGTGGGGGCTCATTGTTTAAGTGAACCCTGTGGGGGAAGAGGCCTTTGTGATGCTAATAACCCCTCCCCCAGCTGGTTGGTAGGTCTGGTGCTGCTTAAAGAGGGGCTCGATGGAGTTTGAAATCTCCATGAACCCAAGTGGGAGGCTAAATTCTGACTGTGAATGTAATAGAACATGACTGACGGACCACTCAGCTTTAGGAAGGCCAGGACCAGCCTCCCTCCCCCCCAGCCACAATGTTTCCTAATCTCTGTCTTCTCTTCTAGGTGGAATCCTCCCGAGTTTCAATGGCCCAGCGCCTTATTCGAATTCTGAAGATTTGTGCGGGCTGTGTGCCAGGCCTGTCAGCCCTGAACCTGCTGTCTATGATGAAACCGTCCCTGGAACTGACCATTCAAGAGACATGACCAAGCTCACCCCCAGGGACATCTCCAGACTGACCTCTGCAGGACAGCCAGTGACCAGCCTTATGCCTTGCTGCAGAAAGGGGGGAGCTGCCTAGGAATCTGCCCCCATCCTGGACTGTTTGGAGCGTTGTTGTTACTTTGAGAAATTAGGTTTAATTAAAAATGAACTAGAACAAAACCAACCCAATACCCACCTTTGCAGCCCCCCTGCCCCTGTTACCTTGATGTCTTTAGGCCCATGGGATATATTTCCCTGACAGAAAACCCCTCACATTCTGAACAGCAGCCAATCTCACAGTTTAATATGGTGCCAAAGAGAAAATGCCACCATCTTCAGTCTAAAAAAAGAGTGAGCGGGTAGGCCTTGAAGGACTAGACCAGGCCTGGGCTCTGAGGGGGAAAAATCCTCCAAGAGTAGAACTCAAGGCAGGGAACCAGAGAGAGAGTGAGTGAGTGAGTGTGTGTGTAGGTGTAGGGGTGGGGTGGGGGGCAGGGTTCCAGTCAAATCTCACCAAATCTCTGTGTCAGAGCACACAGGGAAGGAGAAAGGACGTGGTCATAACCCCAAGAGCAGCTCAGAAGGAGACATCATCCATGCCAGGGAATAGTTTTCAAGAGAAGATTCACAAACTTCCCTCAATGTCCAGAAGAAAACAGAAAGTGGGTCTGAAGGAATCACAGACCTGCAGGACACAGGGTGGGGGGCTTACATATTGAATTTTATTTGGACAAAACTGTTAATATAATTGTTAATACTGATTGTAACATGGCCTTACACTCCTACGCCTAAAATCTGCGATTAGATTTCCGCCCCCTCCCAGGGATCCTGCCTCATGGGGGAGCCCAGCTGGATCTCAGCTTCTCATGTCCTTGCCCCCTTCCCTCGGGATTCATGGCATGAAGGCCAAAGTGACTTTCCTTGCCTGGCTTGCCAAGGCCCATTGGGCTCTCATGACCCACCCTTGCTGCCTTGAACTGCCTCTCCCTCTCCTCCTGAGCTACAAACAGTTTTTCATGGGTCTGTTTGGTTGGGAAATCCACTGGTCATCCCCCAGACTGGAAGGTCTGCTGCCCTGTAATCTCAAATTAAAGATACTTTGTTCCTCAACTCACAGCTTTGATTTGTTTCAGGACTTGACAATTCTGTACTTGAAGAGAAAAGGGAGCCAGGCAGAATGGGGATCTAGAGTTTCATGTACAATCCTCTCTCTGTTCTGTATACAAATGTCAATTTTTTTTAAATTTGCAAACCAGAAATGAGCTCACAAGAATGACTAGGAAGAGAAATGAAGTCTTAAATGGCACCAGGTAAATTAATGGCCAGTGTTGGAGGTGCTGAGGGGGGCTGGGAATGTTCCCAACAATTGTGGCTTTCACCTTGGGACGCTACAGGAAAATCCATGGAGTGACCCGTGCCCTTTGACCCAACAATCCCACAACTAGACTCAGGCCCTCCAAGAAGTCAGGTCCAACCTAGGGCACCATATCCATACTGGTGCCCTTTGCCAAAGGATTGGAAACTGCCTATCGTTTGGAGAATGGCCCCAAAACCAGGGAACATGAACATAGTAGAACATTATTGTGTTTTGAGAAATGTGGAGAAACCAGGCAAGATAGGTCTGAATGAATGCAGTTGGAAAGGAGCAGAAACCCAAACCAGAGACTACTTGAATACACTCAAGTAAATGGCCAGATCACTTGAAGGAAGCTGAATTCAGTGACGGAAAAACCTGTGAAGGCCCCTGAGGAGAGAGAAGGCTTCAAACCTCCCCTGTCCCCCACAGTGGGGATTGCTCTTGGAGGAGGCAGAAGATTGTGGACGTGGTGAAGTGTCTGTTTATCCTGGTCTCGCCTGATGGTCATGAGGGAGGGTTGGGTCTGTAGGGATGGATGGGTAATGAGCTGGAGGGAGACAAAAGGCATCAGAAAACTTTTTAACAGCTCTTCAGTCCCAGGAACTGAAAAAATGTTGGCAGACACTCCTCTGCCATCTTCCAAAGCCCTGGTGAACTGTGTGTGGATGCAGCAGAGAGCTTAAGAGGCTTCCTCTGGAATGGTCTGCCAGCCTCTTTGCCCTGGGGGTCTGCTCCAGCTATATGGCATGTTTGTACCAAGGATCCAGGAATGGGGGTGGGGGAGATGCCTGGCTGTCTCCCCTGGCTTCCCACTAGCCCCTCCCTGCCTCTTGCCTTTCTAGGCTATGTGTCCCTAGGCGCCTGTCACCCTCCATGGTGGGAGAGCTTAATTTCCAGACACTTCCCCCTAGAGGAAGTGAGGCCTGCTGAACAGTTGGCCCAAGGGGCTCATTGGGGACGGTTGGCAGCCCTGGAAGAGCCCAGCTCAGCTCCACTTTCCAGATGCCCTCACTAGCTTGGGAGAAGGAGAGGGGAGCAGGCCCTGTGCCAGCAGCCCCCAGCCTTCACGTCCTCACTGGAGGCCCGTGAGTGAGAAGGGTGGGAGCAGAGACCTCTGAACAGCCTTGTTGGGCTGGGCTTCTCATCGCTGATCCTGGGGCTGCCTCCCAGAAGCACCCAGTGTCCTTGTCTACAAGGCAATTGGAGCTCCTCCAAAGAAGGCCACCCCCAAAGGACTAGGTCTCTGGTTTGGGATGGCCACCCAGGAGTCCCCTTGACCTGGAAATGGAAGGAGGGAGTCTGGAAAAGGACCTGATGCCCTCTAACATCCAGAACTGCCCATTGGCTTCCCCAGCCCAAGGATGCCTGTTGGGCAGCAGGAGGCCCCACAGCACCAACTCAAGAGTGCCAGGACCTGGGTTCAAATCCTGCTTCTGCCACTTACTGCTTCGGTGACCTTGGGCAAGTCACTTCATCTCTCTGGGCCTCAGTCTCCTCACCTGTAAAATAAGGAGGTTGGACTGGCAGTCTCCAAAGTCCCTTCTGGGTTCAGATTCATCAATCAGCCAGAATGCCCACTAAGTGCCAGATGCTGGGATCCCATACTGCAGCAGAGAGAGCTGCCTTGCCTAAGCCATGGTGAGTTCTGGGACTTGAATCCAGATTCCGTGGCTCTAGCTCCCACCACCTGCCCCTTTCTGTCTAGAGAGAGCCCCCTGCCAGGGCTGTGGAGCAGAGGAAATCTAAAAGAAAGGGCTCCTGCCTCCCTTTAGTTTACAGTCTCTTGAATAAGGGGCCAACCCTGGCACAAAGTAGGACCGCCATAAATGTCTGTGGATTAGGGGCCTCCTATGCACTAGATAACCAAGCTGGGTACTGGGAATGCTGCCACCTCGCAGACCCGGGGCTGCCCAGCCTCAGTTCAGTCTTGGGCATCAATGGCCAGGCCCATCCCCAAAGGCCACTGTCCCATCTGGGCCCGCAGAGACCAACTGCCCCGGGATGGGGGCTCCCTGGGTGCTGCTGTATCCACTGAATCATTCAGGGCCACTCTGGAATTGTTTAAACAGATCCCTGACTGTGTCCAGTGAGAAACTCTTCCCTGAGGGGCCCAGGGCCTTAGACACCACCTCGCTCAGCTTCTTCATTCTACAGATGGGGAAACTGAGGCCCAGAGACTTGTCCAAGGTCACTTAGGTGGGATTTGAATTCAGACCCTCTGGCACCAAACTCAGCACTTTCTACTGAACTACACGGCCCCTTCTGATCAGCCAGTTGGCCCCATGCCTTCATTATGTTAGAGGTTATTAGCAATACCTTGTACATTCTAGCTGTGCCCAGGGAGGGTGATGTGGTGGCTCTTGAAAGCAGCTAAGGGAGGCAGGGAGGTGAGGCAGCAACAGCAGGCGTGGGCCTGTGTGTCTGAGGCAAGTCAGCAGGGGCCCCGAGGAACATTTGGGTGCCACCTTCAATGCTCCAGCTCATCATTGGATTTGCCACTTCCATGAAGGTGAACCACGGCCCACCTCAGTCTTCTCATGGGGCGAAGCTCTTCTGTCCACCGGCCTTCTAGAAGGAGGCCATCCACCCCATGTGCTAGAAACTGACCGAGACTCCCCTGGGCACCAGTGCAGCTTGGGGGGCCTCTCTGGGCTCCCCTCCTCTTCCAGAGGCAAGTCTTGGGGGATTCCTGCTCTGCTCCTTGAGAATCAATCATTCGTGGTCAGACCACAAACCATCTGTGTCCAGTTCCATTGTCCCATGGGTAACCTCATGTTCTAATTCTGAAATTGTGGTTTGCAGCTATAGGGCATCACTGGAAAAAACACACATCACTTCTCCATCATTAACCATAAAGACCTCCTCCTCCTCCTCCCCCTCCTCTTCCTCCTCCTCCTCCTCCTCCTCCTCCTCTTCCTCCTCCTTCCCCTCCTTTTCCTCCTCCCCCTCCTCTTCCTCCTCCATCACCATCTTGGCAGAGTTGGGAGGGAGCCCCCGAGAGCACAAATGACTAAGGACACAAAAGCCAAGCCTGGCTCCTCCATGTTGCATCTTCCTTCAACTGATGTACTCAACATTTGAGGGTTGGTTGGTGCCCCCCCAAAAAAAATATTACAAGATAAATGACCTTTGCCCTCTGTCTCTTCCTTGGTGTCTCTTGGTTCCCCTCTCCCCCTTTACCTTTCTTCTTATTTTTTTGTTTCTTTCTCCCTCTCTTTTTCCCTCTTCTCTCCCACCTTTCTCCCTTTTTTCTTTTTCTCCTGTCTGCTCTTTTCCATTTCCCTCACTCCCCTCTCCTCTCTCTCTGTCTCTGACTCTGTCTCAATCTCCTCTCTCATGTCTCTGTTTCTGCTCTCTCCTCCCTCCCCCCTCTCTCCCTCTCCTTTCTTCTCTCTCTGTCTCTCTCTGTGTGTCTCTTTCTGTGTCTCTCTGTCTCTATCTCTCTCTCTCTCCCTCCCTATCTCTATGTCTCAATCACTTTCTGTCCATCCTTGTCTCTACATCCTGAGAATTTCCTGCCAAATTCATTAAGGAGGTCAGAGGGGGGCTGGGTAGGGAATGGTAGCTGCCAAACTCTAGGGCAAGGTCACATGTTGATTGAGCCAGTCAGTCAATGAACATTGATCAAGTGAATTTATTAATATTCCTGGCAATGTGCTGAGTGCCAGGGACATGAAGACAAGCAAAATGCCACCCCTGCCCTAAGGAGATCACGTTCTAAGAGGGGAGGAGACTTTGGCTGGGTCCTGGACCTGGCACTGCCAGTCAATGAGCGCCTGGCTTGGCGGAGAGCAGGTAAGGGTTAACTGTGGGTGTGAGTGGGACAGGGAAAGGGTGGGCACTGGAGACTGCAGGAAGTTCTTAATTTTTAGGGAACAAAATACCTTCAAATGAAAAACAACAGAACCCAACATCGTGGGATGATCAACTCTGATAGACTTAGCTCTTCGCAGCAATGCTATGATCCAAGACAATTCCAAAGGACTTGGTAGAAAATGCCGTCCACATACACAGAAAGATCTGATGGAGTGTGAATACAGATCCAGGCAGACTATTTTCACTTTCTTTATTCTTTGGTTTTTTCCTTCTATTCTGTTTCTTCTTTCACAACCTGACTAATATGGAAATGTGTTTTACATGATTGCACACATAGCACTTATATCAAATTACTGTCTTAGGGAGGAGGGAAGGAGAAAATTTGAAACTCAAAATTTTATTTAAAAAATGAATGTTAAAAATTTTCTTCACATGTAATTGGAAAAAATAAAATGCTATTTAAAAGAAAAAAAAAACAGCAGAACTGTGCCCATACTGGTTCTACTGCTTGGCTATGGAGTACATAGAAAAGCTAAGTAGGTTTAATGCAGACCTGGAGGGAACCTTAAAAACGCAGGCCCAAGTAAATGGTGTGGTACGATGGGAAAATATAGGGGTTTAGGAACCAAGCACGTGGTTCCAAATTCCTGCTCTGCCACATCCTGGAGCTTAAATTCTGCCTCTTTAGAAATGTACTGTGTGACCCCTAAGCATGTCGATTTTACTTGTCCTGGCCTCAGTTTCCCTCTCTGTAAAAGAGGGGGTTAGACTAGATGAGTGTTAGGGTTCTATCCTGCTGTGTGGCACAAAAAGAGGTTTTCTTGTACAGAGAAGGAAACTAAGGCCCAGAGAGGGGATGTGATCTGCCCAAAGGCAACCAAGTTGCTGGAACAATGTGTTCCTAGATGGGACCTCCCTGGGAGGAGAGGGAAGCAGTCAGAGAGCAAGTTCACACTAGCCTCAGCAGCCCTGAGTGGGAGAGGACCAGAAAAGGGTGAGACCAGTGGTAGTCAGGGCAGGACTCCTGGAGGAAGAGGGCTTGAAGGACCCCTTCAGAGGAGGTGAGGAGGGGAAGAGTACAGCTGTGCAGGTAACGGCTCAAGTAGAAGCCACAGGATGGAAAAAATGCAAGGGGAGTTCTAGGGACAGTGAAGACCCTCAGCTGGATGGAGTAGCGGCTGGAGAAGCTGAAGAGGTGGGAGCTTGAGATCTGGAAGGGCCTTTGAAGGCCACCTATTCCCACCCTTAATTTTGCAGAGGAGGAAACTGAGGCCCAGGGAGCTTAGGAGTTTCCCAAGATTGCACAAAGGCAGGTTGCACTGGACAATGGCTTGATTGCCTCCCTTTCTCTTTTCTTTCCTCCTCCAAGGCTGAATTTTGAATCAAGAAATCTGGGTGTAAACCCTATCCCTGACACTTACTAGCTTTCTACTATAAGCAGGTCTCCTCTGTGAGTTTGGGCAAGGTTTACACTTCGCTGTGAGTCAATTGTCCTAGCATACCCTCCTAAGGCCTCAGTTTCTCCTAAAATATGAGGATAAGGCCATGACTATTTCCTGTCTGACTGGATGGTTTGGAGAACACCATTTGGGGAGCAGAAAGGCCAACTGGTTTGACTTCAGATTGTCCCGAGAGGTCAGCAAGGGCAGACTCAGGACCGAGGAACATCACTCCCCAACCCCCAATAACCCTGCCTGAGGTCTCCCTATTCCCCCACCCATGCTCCTCTCACAAGTGTGGTGGGGAATCATTTCAAAAGCCATTTTGGGAACCTGGGTCACAGGAAGGGGAGGGTTTGAAAGCCATGGTGGAATTAGAGTTCCAGGGACAGTACCTCCCACCCCCACCCCCAGGAGAACAGTGATAGAGAACTGAGCTCTGAGGACCCTGTCCAAGGTGGGGGGCTGCTCTCAATAAGTGGTCAGAGAAAAGGAAAGAGAAGGGTGAGGTATGTTGAGAAGGCATCTTTGCTAGAGGGGAGAGATTTGGCTTTCCTAACAGTCTACTCCTTTGTGAATGGCTAGCCCTGTCTCTTTGGGGCTCCATAAACAGGGGGGCAGGGCCCCCAAGGAGTCGAAAAGCTGCCCTGGGGACTTCAGAAAAACCTGGAAAGATTTACATGAACTGATGCTGAGTGAAGTGAGCAGAACCAGGAGAACATTGTACACAGTAACAGCCACATTGTGGGATGATCAACTTTGATAGACTTGACTCTTCTCAGCAATACAATCATCTAAGAATCTCAAAGGACTCATGATAAAGCATACTATCAGCCCCAAAAAGAGCTGAAAACAGACTGAAGCAGCCTATTTTCATTTTCTTTCATTTTTTTCCTTTTATTCCAGTCTTCTTGTACAAAATGACTAATATGGAAATATTTTACATAATTGCACATGTATAACCTATATGTAATTGCTCCCCAAGAGGGGAGGGGAAGGAGGGATAGAATTTGGAGCTCAAAACTTTAAATAAAAACATTTTTAAAAAGTGAATGTTGAAAATTATCTTTACACATAATTGGAAAAAAATAAAATATTATGAAGTGTAATAAAGCTGCAAAAAAATGCCCTGTCCAACTTTCAGAAGCCATGGCCCAAATGTCTTCACTCTCAGGACCCTTGGCCCCAAGACAGACCTGTCCAGCTCAGAAAAGGCTTGGAGGGAAAGTGCTGGGCTGTTGTGGACCAAGAATTTCCTCACCAATACCACTCCTCAGGACCCTTCCAAGAAAGTCTGTGGGCTCTCAGGTGCCTGGGTTTCCTGGAAGACAATGGCTCTGTTTTCAGTACTATAGGACTCAGACCAAATTCCCCTGGGGATTCTAGCCTCCCCAGGGGCTGGCCCTGGAAGGAAGGGGAAGAAGGGGAAGGTGAGCTGGGGTAGAGAACTTCGGCACATCCATCCACCTCACAGTGAGCCAAAGCCTGGAGAAGGGTCCACTTTCTTGGTCTGTGCACTTGTCCATGCTCCTCCACCATCCACATGCTTCTCTCCACCCCACATCCTATGACTTCCTAAAGAAGGACTGTTCTGGAATGGGAAGGCCAGGAGGGCCCTTATTATCTGGAATATCAGAGCTAGGAAGGACTTTAGAAGGGGGAATGGCAGGTCTGGGAAGGGCTTAGAATAGGGGATGTCAGGGCTGGGAGGGGCCTCAGAACAGGGGATGTCAGGGCTGGGAGGGGCCTCAGAACAGGGGATGTCAGGGCTGAGAGGGGCTTAGAAAATCCCTCCCATTTTACAGTGAAAGGACCTAGGACTCAGACAAGTTATAACACACACGAATGTCAGGTGGACATGACACGGTCTCTGTGCCTGTGCCCACGTGCCCGTGCACACACACGCATGCCCATGTGTATTTCTTGGTGAACACCTGAGAAAGGGTTTACCATGTATAGAGCAGAGCGGTGCTCCCTGGCGGTGGCTGTCACTCAGTTTGGCTCCTTAGGAGGCATCTGAAGTCAGATTCTCTGGTCCTAGGCCCCCAGGCTCTCCCAGGCCCCCAGCTTGCAGGGCTGGCTCCCCATTCCCTCACTATAGAAACTAAAACTGATTCTGTCACCGGCTGGGCGCCAGATCCCACCTGAGTGAGGGCAAACATGTAGGGTTGGAGCTCAGTTTCCTCTCTCACTCCTCCCAACCCCCATCCCCACTAGCCTGGGACATCCTGGTCTGGCTTCAGACTCTTGTCGACTCAGCTGATAATTGCACCTTTGGCCTTTCTGGGCCCCAGTCCAGCTCTGTCCTCATTCCTTTCTCGGCCCAGGGTCTTCACCATCCCTGTTAGAGGTTGTTCTGCCTGGAATGGGAAGGAAGACACCAGGGATCTAACTCAGCCCAGCTCTAACAGTGACTCATTAAGTGACCTTGGGCAAGTCCCCTCTCTCCCTGGGCCTCAGTTTTGCCACCTGTTACACAAAGAGATTGGTCTAGATGACCTCTTAAGGTCTCAGTAGACTTGGGTTCTCTGAATCTCCCCACCCATGACCTTGGGCAGCTCTCTGGGCCTCAGCTTCCTCATAGGAAAATGAAAGGGTTGGAATCAATGACTTCCAATATTCTTTCTACCTCTGGGTCTAAGAGCCTGTGGCCTCAGCCAGCTCCGAGGTTCTGAGTCTCTGTGAACTCACCTTCATTTCCTCCCTTCCTCATTGTAAGACAGCAGGTATGGTGGGTATGGTAAGGGTACCTCCTGCAGGAGGCCAGCAGGGTCTGGGGAGAGCCTGGAGGCTCAGGAACTTTGGCAACAAGCACAGTGTTTGAAAGCTGAATACATTGCTTTTCCTCCCCAACCTGCCAACCCCACTCCCCAGCCCCCAGTCATAGGGGACTCTGCTCTGGAAGGAGAGAAAGGAATCAAGAGATGGTCCTGGCCTGGGTTCAGAACCAAGTCTGTGTCTCACTCTGTGTGTGTGTGGGGGGGTGTGTGTGGTGTGGGGGGGGTTGTGGGCAGTGAGGTCAAGAAGGGGGTGTGTGGTTATACTGCTTGCTGTCTTGGCCAGGCTTTTGTCTCAATGGGTCTCACTAGCTGGCTAGCCAGACTGATGGGTAGAGAAAGTATAAATGGGTGGATGGAGAGAGAGAGAGAGAGAGAGAGAGAGAGAGAGAGAGAGAGAGAGAGAGAGATATGGATGGATAGAAGACTGATGGATGGATAGATGATGGATAGCTAGATAGATGGATGGATGGATAGAAGACAGATAGATGGATAGATAGAAGATAGATGGATGAATAGATAGAAGATGGATGGATGGATAGAAGACTGATGGATGGATGGATGGATAGATAGAAGACTGATGGATGGATGGATAGAAGACAGATGGATGGATGGATAGAAGACGGATGGATGGATAGAAGACAGATGGATAGATGATGGATAGCTAGATAGATGGATAGATAGAGGACAGATGGATGGATGGATAGAAAACAGACGGATGGACAGATAGATAATAGACATAGATGTGCATCTTACTATCCTCTCTGTCTCTAAAGCTCTGCCTAGACCCTCGTGTGCATTCTCCTGTGTCTCTGTGCCTCTTCCTGTCCCCGTGTTTGATTCTCAATATCTCTCTTAGACCGTATCACTCACACCATTTCTCACAAGTTCTGGATGGCAACGGGGCCCATTCTGCTAGTGGGGTCTCTTCTGTCCTGGGTCACTGAGATTCTTCAGAAGTCAATATGATGTCAAGGCATGAGCACTGGATGGAAGGGAGCTCAGGAGGCCTGGTAATTGGTTCTAGCTCTGCTCCTACCTTGCCGTGTGGCCTTGGCCAAGTCCCCTAACCTCTCTTGGCCTCAGGTGGTTCATCTTCATGGTGAAGGGAGTGGACATCTGGCACAGTGGACAAGAGGCTGCTTTTGGAGTCAAAGAAACTGAGTTCAAATTCTGGCTCTGCCACTTATCGCCCCTTCCCCTTCCCGGGCTGTTTCCTCATCTGTAAATGAGGAGGTTGGACCAGATGACCCTGAGGCTCCTCTGAGTTCTCCATCAAGGAGCCTATTGTGTTGACAGCCACTACTTTACAAGATGAAGAAGACTGCACTTTGTACTTTGCTTCTGGCTTGAACATCAGCTGGACAGGGAGGTGTTGGGATGGCTGAATTTGGAGTCAGAAAAACTGGAGCCCTATGTCAGATGCTCACTAGCTGTGTGACTCTGGGCAAGTCATTTAATTGCTGCCTGCCTCGGTTTCCTCATCTGTAAAATGGGGACAACAGAGGCATCTTCCTACCTCGAAGGGCTGTGGTGAAAACCAAATGAGATAATGTACGTCAAGTGCTTGGAAAACCATAAAGCATTCTATAGATGCTAGCTCCATAGACAAACTGGTAGCAGTGACTGACCTCCCAGGGCCTCAGCTTCCCCCTGTCAGACAGGGGGAAGGATTCTCTCCCCCTCCTTACAGGGGCTGCCAGAAAGGAGTAGAGGGGTAAGCAGTCCATGCCCAGCTTCCAGCCCTTCCAATCACCTCCTCAGCTATCGCCAGCCCCCACCAACTCAAACCCACATCTGGATCACCAGCCCACCCACTCAGGGACAGGACGCCTACACACCTTCCTGTGTCAAGTCAGTGGGCCGTGGCCAGACCGTGAGCTAGGAAAGAGGTCGGGGGAGGCAAGAGAGAGATTCCCAAGGGAGTCAGAGAAGGAAGGGGGAGGGAGCAGTATGACAGACAGTGCATCTTCCTGGAAGAGGGGTCCAGGATTAATCAAAATAACTGCAGCAACACGTATTATTGTGCATACTGTACAGCGGGGCTGGGGAATAGGAGGGGACAATGCCTGATTCAGGTAGCCCCGGGGAGGGCCCCAGCACACCGGAAGGTCCCCCTATACTGACTCCATACGAGGGCAGAATGGACAATCATGTCTGGGCTGCAATCTGCATTGTTGAAGGGCATACCCACATCCCCAAATGGGGATAATAACAGCCCCTCCCTCCCAGCGCTGTTATCAGGCTCCAAAGAGATAAGTTTTGTAAATCACTTTTCGAACTTGAAAGCCTATAGAAATGCTCACTCCTTTTACTACTCTGAACTGGAGCTCCCAGAGAGCTCACTAGAAGGTAGAGATGTAGGCAAACTTAGGAAATCACTGTTGCTGTGGGACTGAAGGAGACAGTCTCTGGGTGAGGACAGAACCTTGGGGGATACCTGCATTTAGGGGGTGGGGCCAACCAAAGGATTTCCCTTCTGCTCTTTTGAGGAGGAGCCAGGGGGGAGAAAAGAAGTCATGAGGATAGGAGGTGAACCAAAAGGAAGGGGTGACTCTGAAGCCAAAAGGAGAGAACCCAGATCCCCCTAGCCCTCCGTCCAGAGGTGGGGGCTTGGTTGGGGCTCTTAATCACCCCAGCATTTAGGGTATTGTCAGCTATAGAAAGCTGCAGAGAAGCCCAAGAGGTGAAGACCCCAAAAAGGATTCTTTGCTTGGACAGAGCTGACATTGAAGGAGGATGTAATCAGCAGAGGGGGCTGAGAGAAGAGATCTGGGGTAGACCACAAGTCTCTGTCACAAAGGAAGGAGATTGAGTAACACCATGGCTGGAGGGGGACAACGGAGGGGGTATAAGTAGAGAACCAGGTGTGGTTGGGGGGTGGGGAGGCCAAGCTGGCTGGGAGAAAGAGCAGAGGTCAACCATGCCGACTGGGGCTCTGATTGCCTGTGTCTGTTTCTTTCTCTGTTCCTGTCTCTGTCTCTGCCTGTTTCTCTTTATGTCTCCTGTTCCTTCCTTTCTCTTCCTCTATCTCTATTTCTTTCTGCTGCCTCCTCTTTCTCTCTCTGCCCCTTTCCCTGCCTTCGTTTCTATCTCTGCTCTGACTCTGGCTCTGACAGTCCCTATCTCTGGTGGAGCCACCTCCAAGACCAAAAAAAACCTTTGTTTCTCTTTTTCTTCTTTTTCCAGCTGGATCAGTCTCTGACCCCATGTTTCTTTCTCAGCCTCTGTTTTTCTCTCTATCTTCCTTTCTGCCTCACTGGATCTATGCTACCTACCTTGTCCTTGTTTGGGGAGGGGTGGGGAAGGGAGACAATCACAGACTCTTAGAGATGAGATTCTCTCCATAAAAATCTCTTATCAATCATCAGGTCCAACTGCTCACCTAGGGTGGGAAGCCCTTCTAAATAACATTTGAACACCTGCAGTGATGGGGAGTTCGCTTGGAGGCAGCCCTCATTTCTTGTGCTGACTCGGGCAGGCTAGGCTCCATTGTGAGTGGCCCCTGGGAATAGAGGAGGAGGCCTCAGAGTGTGACAGCTGAGTAAGCCGGGACTGTGAGTGGTGGGGAGGAACACACAGTCAGAGACTGAAGGGAGGTGTGGGTACAGTCAGCCAGTCAGGGCCCCTGGGCCGAAGGTACCTTCTTGCTGGGACTGGGACTAGGGAGGTGACCTATGAAGCGCAGAGCCGGCCAGGAAGGGGAAAGCTGCCCCCAAACCCGCCCCCTTCTTCCTGGGGTCCCAGCCTACTTGCCTTCAAAAGACTCCTGGGTAGTTGGGTAGCTGCAGCTGCAAGCCAGCAGTCAAGGATGGTGGGGCAAGGATCTGGAGGGGCCAGCGTGAAATGTCCTACCCAGTGTTTCGATGAACTCATCAGGAGGTGCTTACCATGCAATTTGTACCAGACCCCCATGGCTACTGGAGCCGGTAGGGACACCTCACCCCCTTCCCTTCAGCTTTCTCTTCCTCAGCTCTACCCCTTGCCTTCTCCCTATCTCTTCCTTACTCTCTCCCTCTTTTCCTTTTTCCTTTGCTCCCTTCATCTTCTCTCCTCTCTCCTCCCCCTTCTCTCTCTCCTTTTCCTTTCTCTCCCTCTCTTCCTTTCTACTTCCCTCCAGTTCCTACCTTGTCTCCCCTTCTCTCTCCTTTCCATCATCTCCCTTCTGTCCTCTTGCATTCCCTGCCAAGTGTGGCCAAAGGCACAGGCCCTGTTTATCAAGGAAAAAAAGAAGACTTGGGGGCTGTGTTGGGGCCTGGAACTGATGACTGTTTTCCAGAATTCTACTTGGTGCCCCATCTCCCAGGCAGAACCAGGACCAATGGGGGAAGCTTCGGGAGAGGCTAAATTAGGCTCAGCATAAGGAAAAGATTTCTAACAAAGGCTTCCACCTGGGGATTCTAGCCCAAGGTGCCCATGACATAGATCCTGCCCTCAAGAGGCTTACAGGATAGGGGGAGAGGTAGAGGACAGAGTACAAATCCATAAATAAGGACAATTAATGAGAATGGGAGATAAGTGTAGAGGAGAAGTCCAGTCAAAGGGCTCAGAGAAACTGGAGGAGAGAGAAAATGTTTTCACCTGGGATTCAGAGAGTGTGAGTCAAGGAGGACTTCATGGAAGTGGTGTCTTCCAAGTTGGCCCTAAGAGGAAGATGGGGAGTAGGAGCTTGACATAGGGGACAGCATGAGCAAAGGTGTGGAGGAGGGTGAGGGCAGAACGAGGAAAGTCTCCAGCTCAGCTATCCTAACTCTGTAAAATGCTCTACCTCTGGAAGTGAAAGGAGCAGCAGGAAAAGAAGCACCAGGTGTAGAGTCATGAAGGTTTGAGTTCAAATCTGGCCTCAGACACTAGCTGTATGACACTGAGTAAGTCACTTAACTCAGTTTGCCTCAGTTTCCTCCTCTGTAAAATGAGCTGGAGAAATGACAAACTACTCTGATATCTCTGCCAAGAAAATCCTAAATGGGGTCACAGAGTCAACAACACCAAACCAGTATCTGAGGACCTGCCTTCAAATCTGGGTGCTGTCAGTGTGACTTTAGACAGATCACTTCACTCTCTGGGCCTCAGTTTCCTGCTCAGCAAAATGAATGGATTGAAGGAGATGGCGAGAAGGTCCCTTTGTGACTCAGTGATCTATAATCTTATAAGTGGAGGGTTCATGAAGGGTGATGTGAGGCTGGGAAGCTGGGCTGGAACCACATTGTAAAAGATTTGGGGGTCTCTGAAAGAAAGAGAGGCATTAGAGCCCTAGATCAGGGCAGAGAATAATGAATCCCTGACTCATTGAGTTCTAGGGACTTGAAGGCCATGCAGGGGAAGAGGGTCAGAGGGAGGTAGAAATATAGGGCTCAAGTTCTAGGGAGAGTGTGAGGGGTGCCCGAGGTTTGGGAGTCCTTTGCACACAGGGGATAACTGAAACTACAGTAGTGAGTGAGATCACTAAACAGTATGAAAATAGAGAAAAGACAAAGGGTCCAGGACGGAGCCTCGGTGTTTCAACCTTCATTTAAAAAGTACGAGGAAGATCAACTAGCAAAGGAGATCAAGAAAGAGAGATCAGGAAGGTAGGAGGAGAACCAGGAGGGGCTGTATCATGACTGCTAAGAGAGGAGAGGTCATCTACCATGAGGGCTGGTCAACATTTTCAGATCAAAGCTGGGGAGCAGGCAGTAACTGCAGCCCACAAGCTTTGTAGCAAAGGAAGAAGAAATTGGATGGTCAAGCAGAGACCAGGGGCCCTGAAATGGGACAGGGGATGGGTGGGAACGCAGAATGGCTGGCTGTGGCTGTTTCCGTCTATGGCCCTCTCATACCTCCTTCACAGGCCCCCCTTCTTTCCCACCTATGAACAGCCTACTGTTTCTATTTCCTGTCTCCACCTAGGTCTCTCTCATAATATCTCTCTGTTTTTCTCTTCCTTTCCTGTCTCTCATTATCTCTCTCTTCTCCCTCCCCCCTCTCTCTTTCTCCTCCCCCTTCTTTACTTCCTCCTTCTCTTCCTCCTTCTCTCTCTGTCTCACCTCCTTAGTCTTTCTGGGATCCACGAATCACAGATTTTTGAAGTTAGTGGAGGACTTTATGGAGAATTTAGTCCAATGTCCCAATCAGTATAGGAGTCCCCTTAAAACCTCCCCGACAGCTGATTATCCAGCCTCTTCTCAGACACCTCCTGGGACAAAGCAGGCTGTTCCATTATGGGGCAGTGATAATCGCTCAGATCTATGAGCCAGTCAGGCCCCAGTATGAGGATGGACGGAGCCAGACAGGCAGGGGACCTCAGGGTGTGATATTAGAACTCGGGGGGTTTTATTATAGGCTTGGGTGGGGGAAGGGGGGCAAACGACAGGACAGAGAATCGCGTCTTTGCCGGGGAGACCAAGGAAGGTCCTTGCTGGGAAAGCAGGTACTCAGTGATCCCAGATTTATGTCTTGGGTGGCTCTGTCAGCTGGTACTGGTGGAGAGAAATCACCTCTCTCCCTCCCTCCTTGACACTCTCTTCCTCCTTCCTCTCTGGCCCCCTTTTTTGTCTTCTACCTGTCTTGTGTCACTTTCTCTTTTCCCATTTTTCTCCCCCCTCTTCTCCTCCCTCTAGCTCTCTTCCCCCTCCCCCACCTCCTCCACTCTCTCTTCCTCTCTTCCCCATCCTGCCTTTCTCTTCTTCATTCTCTATCTCTCTCCCAAGATGTCCGGGCTGAGCTGGAGCAGATAAGACCTAATGTCATGTAACTTAATGTAAACTTTCAGCCGAGGCACCTGAGGGGTATCACCTGTGTTACAGGCAGGGAACATGTTGGGGTAACCATGTAGGCAGGAGTGAGCACACCTGAGTGTGGGCTCATGTCTGAGAAGAAGCTCAGGGGCCCATTCCCCTCTCAGAGAACTTGGGGAGGCCTAAAGAGCTAATGTTCCTGCCTTGTTCAGGGCCTCTGGTTCTGGGGTCTTCTGCTTTCCAGAGACTCTCCACATTCCTTCCATCCCTCTTGAGGACAGAAACAAAGAGGAGGTTTGTCTGGGCTGGGACAGGGCTGGGGAAAGTGTCAGCTCCTTTTCCATCGATGATCTTTTTTAACATTGTCTCTCTGCTTCTCTGTCTTTCTCTTTCAGTCTCATTGTAACCCTCCCTCTGTCTTTTTCGTTCTCTCTTTCCCCTTTTACTCTCTAAGTTATAGGACCAAAAAAACCTTGCTTACAGCTGCTCTCTCTCTCTCTCTCTCTCTCTCTCTCCTCTCTCTCTCTGTCTCTCTCTCTTTCTCTCTCTCTGTCTCTGTCTTTCCCCCCTCCACACTTCTCTATCTCTCTTTCTCCATATTTCTCTTTTCCTCTATGTACATTTATCTCCCTATTTATTTTTTATCCCTATTTCTTTTCATTATTATCTTTTTCTGTCTCTGTCCCTCTATTGCTTTCTCTTGATCTCTCCTTTGTCTGTATCCATCTATTTATTTCCCTTTCTCTCTGTTTTCATCTCTGTCTTCTTTCTCTCTGACTCTGACTTTCAATCTCTCTCAGTCTATCTCTTTCCCTTGCTCTCTGTCTCTCTATTTTTCTCTCTCTGTCTTTGCCTTTTTCTATATCTCTGTCTCTCCATCTATCTCCCCATCTTTTTGTCTGTCTCTGTCTTTCTCTGTCTCCTTCTCTCTTGGCCTCTTTCTCTGCCTCTTTAGCTCTTAGTCTCTGTCTTCCTCCATCTCCCTCTACCTAAGTGACTTTCTACCATCTCAGTTTCTGGGTCTCTGACTCTTTTTGTCCCCAGACAACATCTCCAGCTCCTCAGAGACAGTCACAGTGATGACCCAAGTGTCCAATACGTCAATGACTTCACTCCTCAGGGTGTTTCCAGGCCCCTACCTCCTCCTTGGGATCCCCATAGGGCTGGGGATAGTGCTGGCCCTGCTTTATGGTCTGCTGGTGTGCCTACTGCAGAGACGTCTAGAGAGGACCCCTGATGATGAGGAGGCTGGCCCCAGCAGGGAGCTAGCCCAAGGTGAGTGAGGCCCACAGTCTAGGAAGATACAAAGAGGAGGCAGTTGCTGGTTCCAGCCCTCTTGGACTGGTCCATACTCTTGATTCTTTTTGTCAATCAAAGTCCTAGACTGAGACAGACCAAGGGAACTGGTTTGGAAGTCAGAGGACCCAGATTCAAATCTCATTTCTGATACTAGAAAACCTTAAAATCATGTCACCTCCCCAGGCCTCAGTTTCCTAATCTGTAAAAATAGGGAGATGGACTCCACATCTTCTGAGGCCCACATTCTAGCTCTAGCTATAGGACCCAAAAATATAACATATATTTTGTATAATATAAAAATTCTAAAATAATATATAAATTATGTAACATATTTTATATCATTATTTACAATTATATAATATGATATGATATAATATAATTAATATAATATAATATAATCCTTGGAGCTCCATCCACCAGTCTCTGGGAGCCTTTGGTCTTTGGGCAAGATAGGACATGGGATCAATGCTTTCTGGGTCTCCCTCCAGCTCCAGATGCCCTGATCAATGAGTCAGCCTGGTTGGCTGGGAGTTCCCAGAGAGTTTTCCTTCCCCAGGCTTTCTCTGCCTTCAGGGGCCTCAGTGATCACATCCTAGAGTCACAGGGCCAGAGTTTAAAGAAACCTCAGACTGTCTCCTCTAAGCACCCTCAATTCACAGAAGGGGAAACTCATGGAGGCTGTGACTTCCCCAATATTTGAGAGAAGCCTGGGGCTCCTGGGTCTGGAGTCAGAAGGAAGTTCAGAGGTCTTTTAGTCCATCTTGTCTTTGTTTTAAAGATGGAGAAACCAGGTCCCCAGAGGAGACTTGAACCAGGTCCTGTTACTTCCCGGTTTTCTGGCACTCTTCCCAAGGCTCCCAGCTGTCTCCACTCTTGGCTGTCAACTGAGCCAGTGACAATAAGGAGGAGATGCCTGGGATGGGCGAGTGGGGCAGAAACCCTGTGGGGATAGAAATGGGAAGCTTAGGAACTGGGATGGAGGAGGAGAGAGGAAGGGGAAGCCTGGTGACAGATCCTAGTCTCTCCCCCACCTCCCTACCTCTCATCAGCTCTTGCTCTCCCCCCCTTCCTCAGGGCTCAACCTCCCCTTCCCCCACCTTTCCAGCTCTGGTTAGTTCTTGCCCTTCTCCCCATAGGTCTGGACCTCCCCTGTCCCTACCTCCTCACTTTTCATCAGCTCTTGCCCTTCCTCCCAGGGGTCGACCTCCCCCTTCACCAAGAACCTAAAGCCTTACAGACCCAGAACAGCAACTTGGGTGAAGACCAGGACCAGCATCCCTTTCAGGAGTGTGATGGTGCTCCTGAACCTGCCTCAGCGCCCAGCCACAGCTTCCCTGTGCCCGCCACGGAGCTGGGGGCCATGGAGCTTGTCACCACCAAGACCATCACCACAGAGCTGTAGTGGAAGGACCCGGCTAGGAAAGGGCTGGTTCCAGCCCCTCCACCTGCTCCCTTGGGGCTTGGGAACTCCCTCTTCCTTTCCTTCCTCTGGGGGCCCATGACCCGCCTGCCTCCTGGGTGTATTACAGAGATGGCATCTCTGTAGGCTCCCACAAAGGGGGCATAGTGCAATGGGACTCACAAAAGCTGGGTTCAAATCTTGATCCTCCGTATTGTAGGACTTTGGGCATGGTCCTTCTCCTTTCCTCCTTAGTTTCCTCCTAGGTAAAATGAACCCCCCCCCAAGATACTTGTAAAGTAACTTCTAGCTCAAAGAATATGATCCTTCCTGGTCTGTCTTCAGGTTCTCCCTGACAATCCTGTCCTAAGCCCTGGCCCGAAGATGCTTTCAAGGGAGGGCCGGGGTTCTCAGAAGACCTCCTCTATACCCAAGAAAGAGGCCCCAAGGACAATAGTCAGGGCACCCCAACTTGGGCCCCTTTGACCCTGGCCTTTCACCCTAGCTTCCTGAATTCCCTTCATATTCCATCTCTGCTGCTCACCTTGGCCCTTTGTCCTAGGGAGCAGTGGGGTGCAATGGAAAGGGGGCCAATTTCTGAGTCTGAATCTTGGCTCTGCCACTGGTGACCTGTGTGATCTCTCATTGCCTCAGTTTCCTCCTCTGTAAAATGAACTCCAGAATTCTATGAACTTTGCTTCTTCTAGTCTGTTCTATACTTGTTACATAACAGGGAATTTGAGTCACATGAACCTTGAAGGCCTTGAACACATGCCTTGAACTCAAGACATGACCTTTGGAAAGTCCCCTTCTTTCTCTGGGATTCAGTTCCCTTCACTATGACCTCAGTGGTCCCCAAGGTTCATTTCAGGCTCAAAATCCTGCAATGTCAGAAAGTCTGCCCTTCATTCATTTCCTGAGGCAATACGCAGCCCTCAGCCAAAGTCAGGTCTCAGAAGCAATTGTGGTCACCTTGGAATTGTAAAGAAATACAGCCTTGATGTGTTTCAGGAAGTTCAGTTGGGTTCACCCATGGTTCCAAATGTTCTCAGAGAGAGAAAAAAAATCTCAGCCTGCCTTTACAAAGAAACTTGAGACAAGGTAATAAGCTATTTGAGGTTGGCTTCCAAGTGCAAGGAGTTAGGCAGGAAAAGTGTGTCATGTACCCAACAAAAACCTTTAACTTGCTTGGAAGCCAGGGATTCATGATTCTGCAGCCTGACAGAGATACCCTACAGAGTCCTTCTCTTAGAAGGACTGCAATGCAAAGAATCTCCAAATAGGAAGGAGTCTCTCCCTCCTCTCTCCACATACATAAATACATATATATCCTCTCTCCACATACATAAATACATATATACATACATATATATATGGCTACTAAAAGAGACAAACCAAGAATTCACTAAGAATCTCAAGGAGGCAAATCAATAGCTTTTCTCCAATTAGCCACAAGTAAGTAAATAAGAGCTTTTGGTAGCCTGAAGCCCTGGGACTAGGGATGGGGTGAGAGTACTCCTATAATTGAGAAAGAGATAGGTTTTTCCTGCAAAGAAAATGAACTGGATTAAGCAAAAAATCCATCAGGATTGAAGGCACTTCCTTGGTACCTAGTAGTTTGTATTTCTTCAAATCTTGTACCATACCCCTTGTGGTGTCTTCGGGAAGATGTGGGATGAACTCCTTCTCAATCACAGGCAGGTTTAGGGGATACTGGCAGCCATGGTCAGCTCCAGTTTCTGTGATTCTATGATATTATATCCTTACCTACCAAAGGGATATTGGGAAGGGAAATGTGCAAATCTTGAAGTGATTTTTAAAGAGTTCACAGTGTGAAATGGAGTTACTTTTAAATATGTGCAATGTGAGTTGTTTGTGGCCAGTTTATGGTTACTGTTTGAAACTTCAATAAAGAGTTCATTTTTGGATAATTTTGATGACATTAAATTGAAGTTTTTGCACAAACAAAGCCAAAGCAACCAAGATTAGGAGGAAAGCAGAAAATTGGGAATTTTTACAACCAGTGTCTCTGATAAAAAGGTCTCATTTCTAAAACATATAGGGAAATGAGTCAAATTTGTAAGAATACAAGTCATTCTCCAATTGATAAATGGTCAAAGGATATGAACAGGCAGTTTTCAGAGCAAGAAATGAAAGCTATGAAATGAAAGTCACATGAAAAAAAATGCTCTAAATCACTATTGATTAGAGAAATGCAATCAAAACAACTTGTAGGTACCACATCACACCTATCAGATTGGCTAACATGACAAAACAGGGAAATTATAAATACTGGAGAAAATATGGGGAAATTGAAACATTAATGCTTTGTTGGTGGAATTGTGAACTGATCCAACCATTTTGGAGAGCAATGTGCAACTATGCTCAAAGGGCTATAAAAATGTGCATACCCTTTGACCCAACAATACCACTTCTAGGGCTGTGTCCCAAAGACATCATAAAAATGGGGAAAGGTCCCACGTATACAAAAATATTTATAGCAGCTCTCTTTGTGGTGGCAAAGAATTGGAAATTGAGGGGATGCCCATCAACTGGGGAATGATTGAACAAATTGAGGTATATGCATATAATGGAATACTATTGTGCTTTAAGAAATGATGAGCAGGCAGACTTCAGAAAAATCTGGAAAGACTCATATGAACTGATGCTGAGTGAAGTGAACAGAACCAGGAGAACATTATACACAGTAACAGCCACACTGTTCGATGACTAACTTTGATACGCTTAGGTCTTGTCAGCAATGCAAGTACCTAAGACAATTCCAAAAGACTCATGATGGAAAATGCCAGCCACATTCAGAGAAAGAAATATGGAGTCTGAATGCAGATCAAATAATACAATTTTCTCTTTTTTGGTTTTGTTTTGTTTTTTCTTTCTAATGGTTCCTCCCATTCATTCTAATTCTTTTATACAATGGGACTAATGCAAAAATAGGTTTAATATGAATGTATATGTAAAGCCTATATCAGATTGCACACAGTCTTGGGAGGGGAGGGGAGGGAGGTGGAGAAAATTAAAAACTTATGGAAGTAAATGTTGAAAACTAAAAATAATTTATTAAAAAGTTCATTTTTACTGAAAAATGCAATTGGCTGGATTGTGTTCTGGGCTCTCTCTTCCTCCCTCCTCCACACTGGGCACAAGGCAGGCCAGTGAACTCACCTAGCAAAGGCACCACTGTGCACCCTGTGGCAGCTCAGCATCATAGACCTAATATCTACAGGGGGAGATACAGCGTGGGCCAGTGACTTGGAATGACTCTGTGGTAAGCCATAGCCTCCTCCCTCCAAGGGCATAGGAAAGAGGCTCTCAACCTAAGGCCAGGACCTTCCCTTTGATATTAAGCCTTTTAATAACAGTAATAGCTAGAAATTATAGAATGCTTTAAGATGTACAAAGCATTTTATAATATTATCTCATTTGATCCATTTATATCCATACCTGGGAGGTAGGTGCTATGATTATCCCCATTTTCCAGATGAGGAAACTGAGGCAGACAGAGGTTGAATGAGCTAGTAAGTGTCTGAAGCTGGATTTGAATTCAGCACTTCCTGACTCCAGGACCAGAGTTTTATGCACTGTGGTACCACCTAGATGCCTTTGCAGGTACACTGTGCTTAAAATAGACAGACAGCTTGGCCCTCAGAGGCCCCCATCTAGTTTATCTCTCCTGTTTTATAGAGGGGGAAATGACTCATCCAAAGTCAGACAGGCATTACCTGTCAGTGCTGGGATTTGAACCCATTTGGTGTATTCTTAAATAGAAATGAGGAAGTTGGCATTTGGGGAAAGGTGTTGGTGGCATTTCTGGAACTTTCTGGGGCAAAAGCACTGGTTATAAGTGGGTGGTCTCTTCCCTAGAAACCTGTTTAAGGATATGCAAATCAGAAGCAAAGTTTTTTTGTTTTTTAAATTCTAGTCTCTATGGGGGCCCCCTTTGTGGGATTGGCCCCATCCATAAGTCAGTCCTTGGGGACTTCTGGGCTAGCTCTCTCTTTGACCCACCACCCCCAGCTGGTTTCTTGTTCAGCTTCCTGCCACTCCACCCCCTCCTCCCAAACTCTCCAAGGTTCTATGATAATTCCATATTCTACGATTCCATGTTCTCTGATGATGATCTAACCTCCTGTGTTCTAGAATTCTTTGCTCTGGAAACTGGTGTTCTAGAAGCCATTATTCTAAAACAAAAGTTCCCAAGCCAGGGTGGGAATATCCTCAGGGAGTATTTGGTATATAACTATATTATCTTGTGGAAATATTTCCAAAGTAATTTTGTTAGTGACAAAAAAGGCAGCTTGGAGACCAGTAGTAGGCAGGGGAGGGAGTCAGGGGTTCTAGTGCTGCTGAAAAACATGAAACAGCCTCCTACCCATCTCCATTATGCCTTGGCTTGCCTCCAGGAAACTCATCATTGTAGGATAGAAATCTAGAACATGGGATCCTAGCATTTTATTAATTCTTAGAGGACAGGGGTCTACAGCATAGACTTCTAGTGTAATGAAGTCTAGAACTTGGACTTTTTGAGTGTAGAGGAATCCAGCTTCCACCTATGGCTGACTGAGTTTGACCATGGGTCAGCAGTTTGCTGGTCCCTAATCTGGAGAACAGGAATCTAGAAGACAGGTTCCCAAACTCTTTTTCAGTCCTCATAACCTTTGGTTTTCAGTACACCTTCCCTGTACTCCCTATTCAATATGAAAGGAAATTAATTTTAGAATTCCCCATACATATGGACAAAAGAATGAAATGGATAAATTTTTCTGGAAGAAACTTCATTTGCTAATAACTTTTTTTCCTAGTGAAACAGTCATTAAATGCTTATCAGAACACAGTGAAAGAAATTAGTGACATTCTCTATTCCACTTCTTGTCAACCTATCCTCCATCTAGCTTTTAAAGAGCCCCCTCCCCCACCCCCACCCCGAACAGGCTAAACCTTTAGTTTGTTTCTTGCTTGGAACTTGATTGCGACCAGGACTGAGAGTCCAGCTTTCCCTCTCCTTTGCTCTGTGCACCAAGATCCTATTTTATAAACTGCTATGTTCCCAAATTCCAAACTCCAGAAGTTTGCTTCAGGATTCTATTGTATTCTATCTAATAAGTAGGTAGTTATTAAGTCTATGTTGTTCATTCCCGGGCACTGGAACAGATGCTTTGGAAACCAGGGTGGAACCAGACATTTTGTCTTCTAGAATGGATAAATCCTCTGAGTCCTGTTCTTTTATCACACAGAGTGGTCACCACTTCAGGACCTGGACAGATCCAAATCCCTTCCTTCTGCCAATAGCTGCTACATTTCTTCTATGCTAGGCTATGCCTTAGCTTTGTAGGAGGCAGACACTCACCCTGTGCCTAACACAGTGGCGGAAAGACTAAAAGAGTCTTGTATCATCCAAAGAATTGGGGAAAAGGTTAAAGAAAATGAGTCTTTTGTACTTTCTGGGGATCTGAATTCTGCAAGGTTCTGAATTATTCGTGCTTCCAACATCCCTGCAGGCTGCTCTCCTGGGCTTTGCTGGGCAGGAGATAGAAAGACTGCCCGGGATGAGGTTCCAGGGTGCCCCTCCAGACCCAAGGTCACCTTGGGGAGATGGTTATGGTTACCTTTAACTAAGAGGCCAAGTCACGAGGTTGGGCAACCTCTGGGCTGACTTCTCTCCTATTTCAGTTTCTGTTTTTTGTTTTCATTGTTACAGACATTTCCCTTTTATTTTCTGCAGCACCTCCCCCCTCCCCAAATGGTCTCTGTGTCTTCCAGGAATAGCCAGACAGCTCTCTCCCTACAGCAGAGATGCCAAGTTAGATGCTAGAAAGGATATGCTGTCTTCAGAGTAAGCCAAGAGATACCCCTCCCCATGTCTGCTGCTGGATTTTCCTGCAGGGAGGCTGGGCTCCCCAGGTGGCCCCAAGGGAGCCTTAGGGGCGGAGAGTGGGGAACCCGATGAAGTCTTGGTTCCCTTTGTAACTTTCCGAGGTCCTTTTTCACTTCCTCCCCTCTAAAAGAAGGCAGGGAGAAAGAGGGGGCAGTCTGGCTGCTTTGCTGGAGGGTAGGAACCAGGCAACGGCAATGTTTGTGGTCTGTTCCCCCCCTCACCTCCTCCCATCACAGATCCAAAAGCAGGTCCTGAAGGGTCTCAGATGTGGAGCCCTCGTTTTTCAGAGGTTTAATGACTTACTTTCACACACACGAACATGCACCCCTGCCTTGTCCCCTTTCAGCAGACAGTCAGGTCTTTGTGTCATATTCTATATTTGGGGAAGGAGGGATGGAGATAGTGTGTTTTACCAAGTGTTTGTATGCATTTGCTTTCCCCTTGAATGATCGAATTATCTAGTTTGGGCATCTCCTTCATTTAGACTACGAGCCCCAGTAGGGCAGGAACTGTCTTTTGTCTTTTTTCGTATCCCCAGAGCTTGGTGCAGGACCTGGAACATAGCAGGCTCTTAATCAATGCTTGTTAACACTGACTGACTGACTAATCTGGAACAAAGCAAGAATATGAATGGCACTCACTCCCACCACTCATCCCAACGATCATGTCATAATATAGTAGACATAGAGTTGAAAAGAACTTCAGAGGCCATCAAGTCCAATCCCCCCTCCCATTCTACAGGTGAGGAAACTGATGCCCAGGGAGCTGAGCAAGGTCATCTAGGTAAAAACCACAAAGGGCAGGATTTCAATCGGGAAACTTCTTCCTTGGCAGAGGTGAGCCTGGGACAGGAGCCTACCCAACAAACCTAGGCCAGGGAACCTGGGACCAAACTAGACCATCAGAGTCTCTTAGTTCAAAGTTAATTTAGAAAGTTTAGGGCCTCCCTGGAGTTGTTAGTTCTGAATTTGTGGCTTCCTTTTCCACTTGTAAATGAGGCAGGAGGTCAGGGCTGGAAGGACCCCTAGGCTAATTAGTCTGACTTCTACAGATACAACCCAGAATTTGGAAAGGACATGAAAGTCAGGAAGTGTCCAAATTGAAACCAGATGTAGGATTTTTAGGGCTGGGTGAGACTTTAGGTATTATCTAGTATAAGCTCCCTCTATTTACAGAAGGGGAAACTGAGGCTGTGAAGGAGGGTCACACAGCCAGGAAATGGTCAAGTTGGGACTTGAACCTATGTCCTCTGAGTCTTGTGTTCTGCTGGGAGGAGGGGTCTGGCAGGGGGAGAAGGGAATGAGGGTTAGGAATGGATGTTATCTGAGAGGGGGCATCTGAGGAGAGGGGCAGAGGAAAAAGGCATGAGAGATGAAGGTCTCTGAGGCTCCGGAAGGCTCAATGGCTGGGGAGCTCCCAGAGACTAAGATGG
Organism: Petaurus breviceps papuanus; assembly: GCF_028583685.1. NCBI lineage: Eukaryota > Metazoa > Chordata > Mammalia > Diprotodontia > Petauridae > Petaurus > Petaurus breviceps. The sequence goes on from NW_027186303.1 coordinate 3,179,064, forward strand.
GGCTGGGGGGCTTCCAGGTGGGATCCAGAAATCTGATGATCTCTAGCAAGTTCTGAAAGCCTGGGACTGCCTGCTGCCTGGAGGGGCTGGTGCCCTGGGTAGTTGGTGGACCTCTTGCCCAAGGCTAAGTAATCAAGCCAGCCAGGGACTGGAGAGAGGCTGCAGGGTGAAGAGGAAGCTGAGAGTGCTTGGAACTCCTTGGAACCCTGTCCTGGTCCTCCACCCTGGTCTGACTCCAGCTGGAGCGTCATGTACATTTCTATTGGTATTTTCATCATCTCTTGCCACTCCTCCCAGAATGTGGTCTCTCTTAGTAAAAAAAAATTGAGAGGGAAAAGGTCAGAGCAACTCATATGAAGAAAGTCTGATGTTCCACCACCCCCACCCCAACAGTGGCCTACTTCTGTATATGAAGCAAGTGGGAGGTGGGACATTGACCTGACAACCAATGGATAGAACATTGGACCAGAAATGAAGAGGCTAGGGTTTGAATCCCAGCTCTGCCCCAAATCATCAACCTGATGCTTATTGAAACTCCCTCTTTGGGACTCAGTTTCCCCATCTGTAAAAAAGGGGGTGAGTCAGATTGGATAATCCCTGAAATCTTTTTCCATTTTGATATTCTCTATGATTCTAAAAACCAGAGCCTACCTGGGGAAAACAATTAGTATGTGGAGGTGATCCCAATATCACATGAGGATGAAGGAAGTAGGGATGTTTAGCCTAGAGAAGAGACTTAGGAGGGAAAGAATCTCTGCTTTTAAGTGTCTGAAGGACAGTCATGGGGAAGAGGGATTTGATATGTTCTGCTAGAGATGCTGAGTGGCTGGATTCAGTTTGTTGCCAAGAAAAGCATCCTGATAATTAGGGCTGTCCAAAAGTGGAATGAATTCCCTGGAAGGGTAATGAGTTTCCTGTCACTGGAAGTATCCAAATCACTCTCTTCTATAGGCATGACTCCACACTGGCTACCTTGAATTCTAAGGGCCTTCTAGATCAGATCGATTCTCCCCAGGGTAGACTTTGTCCCCACAGTGCCTAGCACTGTCCTGGACCTTCGGGGGGGGGGAGCTCCCTGAACACTTGTTGACTAGACAGGACTTCAGTTTGGGTACGTCAGTCTGGAAAGAGAGTCTGAGGCTCAGTGCTTGTTCTGAGAGGTCCTTGGAGCACCTCAGCATGGAGCAGAAACTGAAACCTCAACCTGGCCGTCTTCCCCTTCACTGCCCCCAAGGTTATTCAAGATGCTGAAGGTCACACAGCCAAATAGGAGGTTAACAGCAAACAGAAGAGAATGGGGGGACAGCTTCTACCTCTAGGTCTTGTTGAGTGGGGCAGGGCAGGATGGGGGCCCAGTTATCTGACCCCCCCCCCAGCCAAGCCACTTACTGCCACCAGGTGGCATCAGGAGCCTGCTCATGGAACCCGGCTGGGGGCAGAGCCAGTCTTTAGTTCAATCAGCCCAGCTGGGTTGCCTTCCACCCAGCCTCAGGGTGATGAATCCCTCTCAGGCAAAGCAGGTCTGGGCGGAAGGGGGTGGAAGTGGGGGGCCTGAAGGGCCTGGCATTTCCCCAGAGAAGACCCCTCCCACCCTCCATCTGTGAGGGGGAACAAAATCCTCTCCCTCCCCTTAATGACAATAATTAGGCAGCTCCCACCAGGCCTGCAGGGGCTGAGGGAACCAGATGGTGCCCTGATGATCAGGGACAGAAACACACACAGCCTCACAGACTGGAAGCCCTCAGGCACCATCAAAGATACATGATACTGGGGCTTGCCTGATGAGAATGAAAAGCCCTGCCAGAAGCGTGATTTAGGGGTCTGGACCCAGAAAGAGCCAAGTTCAAATCCCACTTCTGACATCTACTATGGGTAGAACAGAAGCCCCTTGAAGACAAGGACAGTCTCACTTTTGTCTCTGTCTCCTCAGTGCCTGCCACTTGGTATAAATTAATCAACCAATAAACATTTATTAAGTACCTACTATGTTCCAGGCACAATGCTAAATGCTGGGGATACAAAAAGAGGCAAAAGACAGGTCCTGCCTTCAAGGAGCTTACAATCTAATGATTAGATTGATAAATGTTTGTTGATTAATTGTTTTCTAGCTGTGTGATCTTGGGCAAAGCCCTCAGCATTTCTGAGCCTCAGGTACCTAAGAATGTACAATATAGATGTTCATGTCCTCTCGTGCCTAAAGACTTAGATCTGGTCTGGATGGGGGGCAGGGCTTGGAGGTCATCTGACCCAACCCCTTCATTTGACAGAGAAGGAAACTAAGACCCACACAAGGTCACACAGTCAGTAAGTGATAAAGATAGGATTTGAACCCAGGTCCTGACTCCAAACCCAGCCTTCTCCCCATTTCCAAGAACCTGAGAGCTGTGGAGTTTTAGGACCCAGGACAGTTACTGCAGATGCTGCCAAATGGGAACCAGGGTGTGTGAGGCTCTGGCCATGAACTAGGCTTGTTAAAGCCTGGAGAAGAGGAGACAGTTAATGAGGGGACATGAGAACTGTCTTCATGGATCTGAGGGGCTGTCACTGGAAAGAGAGTGGCTCCTTCTTCGAGGCCCCAGAGGGCAGCACAGGCAGCAGGGAGTGTGGAAGTCACATGGTGGCAGATTGGGGTTCAATGGAAGGAGAATCATGCTTAACATTAGAGTTGCCCCCAAAGCTGGAGGAACCTGCTGGGCCTTAGGGATTCCTGTTCAGAGTCTGGGGCAGCAGGCTTCTGAGGGTCCTTCCTGGGCTGGGATTTTGAGATGCTCAGTCAGAGGCACCCAAGCTCAGAGCCTGGCACAGAGGAGGGTCTTGGGAAACAGGCCTCCATCCTTCATGCCAGTTAGAGGTGGAGGCAGCAAGCCAGAGGCAAGAGCAGAAACAGAAATGCAGACTCAAAGAGCTGTGTACCAACTTGTTCTCTCTCTCTGTCTTTCCCTCTCCCTCTTCCCCTCTTTCTCCCTCTCCCCTCT
>NW_027186303.1:3182048-3183300 GCF_028583685.1 Petaurus breviceps papuanus
CCCCCTCTCCCTCCCTAAAGAGCTGCCCACCCCCTACCTTGCCTGGGGCTATCTAAGAGATGGGGCAAACATCTATCTCCTCTAGAGGCCTCCCCTGACTACCTCCTGTAAGGGCCACCCCACAGGTAAGCTCTTCCTTCCTGTCTTTCCCTGACACTGGGGGTCTCTGTGTCTTCTCCTTCTTCTGTCCCTTCCTAGGATCCCCCGAGGCTAGCACTCAGAGGAGCTGGATTCAAATCCTGTCTCTCCCACTGTGTCACTGTTAACAAGTCCCTTCACTTCTCACTTTCCTTCTTGGAAAAGAGAGGAGGTCAGCCTGGAAGACCCCTCTTAGTTCTATGTGCAGGGGGTCTGGGGGCAGGCCCTAAGTCTCCAGCTCTAGACAGAAGAGGGAAATGTCCCAGGTCCCCCCTCCCAACAGTGGGGCTGGGGGCTGAGGCAGAGGGGGCGGCTCAGGCACAGTGACTCAGGGCTCCAGGCTTCCCCCAGGAGCCTGCACAATGGCTGTCTCATACCCTCTCATTACCCAGATAGGAGCTGTCAGCAAGACAGCCCAGGGCCAGGAGCCTGGGAGATGGGGAGAGGGAAATGTCTGGGCTCCTTCTTGGGCCTTCTAAAGTCCTCACCATGGTCCCAGCATCCTCCCCTTTCCTGACTCAGCCTGGCCAGCCCACTAAGCCACAGGATCCAGGGAACTGGACCCCTCCCCAAGAATGGCCACAAATTGGAGGAGAGAAGGCTCCCTCTTCTCTCTTTGAAACTGATGACTTTGGAGTCTGAGGACTTGGGTTCAAATCCTTCCTCAGACTACTTACTACCTGTCCAACCTTAGGAAAGGTGAACCTCCTTAGGTCTCTGTTTCCTCATCTGTAAAACAAAGAGGTTGGACCAGGTGGCTTCTGAGGTCCCTGCAGACACAAAGCCTCTAAATATCCCCCAATGGGACTAATGTGATCCTTCCAGCAGGGAGTCCCAGGTCAAACCCTGCACCCTGCTCCCTCCTCCTCCCACATCCAATCTCTCCAGTGCATCTCCTAAAAGAGGCTGGTTTCTGCTCGAGCTGTAGCCCCCTCTCCTCCCCACCCTTCCCTTACCCTGGTGACTCAGAGGCATAATTGGCCGCTGTTTTCACTCCCCCCACAACAGCCCTTTCCCCTGTCCCAGCCTGCCCCCTCCATACCCTCAGCCCTCTCCCTCCCTCTCTCCTTCTCTTCTCTTCTCTTCTCTTCTCTTCTCTTCTCTTCTCTTCTCT
>NW_027186303.1:3183310-3199397 GCF_028583685.1 Petaurus breviceps papuanus
CTTCTCTTCTCTTCTCTTCTCTTCTCTTCTCTTCTCTTCTCTTCTCTTCTCTTCTCTTCTTTTCTCTTCTCTCTCCCCCTCCCCCCACAGAGCTCCCAGTTGCTCTCTCTCCCCCTTCCCACTACCCCCAGAGGCCCTAGGGGCTGAGCCAGGTCTAAGAATTTCAGCACTGGAAAGTTCCTTAGAGACCAGTTAGCCAATCAATCAATCAACCGACCAACCAATCAGGGAACATTTACCAAGCACCTACAGTAGAGTGGGTGCCCCTGGGCTAACTGCTATCGGGGTCACATTGGCATAAAGGAATCTGAAGTACCCACCAGAAATTATACACCAAAACCCCCTAAACCTGCCAGAAGGGGCCCCTACCAGGGTCCCTGGAAACCACCTAATAGGTCACAATAGTGAGGGAACTTTTCACCTGTGTTGCCAGAAACATACCGAAGATACAAGTCTGTTCTTGTTAGAAATATACCCCAGATGCAAGTCTGTTCTTGTTTTTGCTAGGTAATCAAGGCTTCACTAGAAACAGCATTACACCCCCTTGGAACCACACTTTGTTGTTAGTAACATTTAGTTCTATAAAAATGTACCTTGCAGAAGGCTCAATGCTGTCTTCCTGACTGGGGAGGCAGTTAAACACTCCTATTAAATTGTAATTGGCTTTGCTGTCATGTCCATTTAATTTGTCCATTTCAGAATCATTCTCTGCCCTCAAGATGCTTCCTTTTTTTTTTTTTAAGATGCTTTCCTACTGGGGAAGACAAGAGTTCAGATAAGTACAGGCAACAAAAACCCTTGGTAAGGGGGTAGGGTGGGGCAGGGAGGTACCACTATGTCTCTGAACAGAAGCACCTCTATAACCACACCTAGAGGAAAGCCAGCTTCTGCTTGAAAACCTCCCCTAATGGGGAACTCACCACCTCCTAAAGCAGCCCACCCGACTATGCATTCCACCACATCCAGGGGAATGTCCACCAAGAACAGTGCCAAAATCTCTGCTACAAGAAAGGTCGGGGATGACAGGAGCCTAGATCTTGAGCTGGGAAGGGCCTTAGAGGTCATTGGAGTTGGTCATCTCCAACTTGTCCTGTCTAGATCTTGTGCATATACCTGCTTGCGTGTTATCTCCCCCATTAGATTGAGCTCCTTGAGAGCAGGAACTGTCTTTTGCTTTCTCTGAATCCCCAGTGATTAGCACAGTGCCTGGCACATAGTAGGTGCTTAATACATGTTTGTTGATTGAATAACTAAGCACCAATGAGTAGTACACTTACCTGTGTACATGGATTTTTTCCTCATGATCCAATGTAAGCTACCTGAGGGCAGGGATTGTTTTGCTTGTATTGTGTCCCCTGGCTTTGTCAATGTTTATTGATTACTTGAAAGTGGGCAGCAATGGACCTAAAGAGAGATTGGACAGGGGCCCTGGGCATATCTGGGTACTCTGAGGTCACTTTGGGTCAGCTCTCATGGTCAAGAGGTTTTTTTCCCTTGTATTGAACAAAGGACAGAGGGTGGCAGGGCTTGGCTCTGGGTGGAAGCAGAAGAAATTCTGGTCCTCTTCTACAATTGGGGCCTCTCCCTCCCATTGACTGGAATGGCTATTCCCACAACCTCCATCTGAAGGGGGGTGTTGAAGCCAAACAAGGCTTCATTCCACCCAGACTCTCTAGAAGTCTGCCTCACCCTGCTGGGGCATCTCCATCCACCTAGCCACAAGCACATTTCATCCACCTTTTCTGTGCTCTTACCCCATTAGAATGTAAGCTCCTTAAGGGTAGGACTGCCTTTCTTTCTACTTGTATTTGTACTCTCACTACTTAACACAATGCTTGGCCCAGTAAGGGCTTAATAAATGCTGGTTGCCTGGACTTCAGGTCACCAAATATTTGAAGACAGCTGTTATGCCCCTATTTCCAGATGTGAGATAGGAAGTCACCCAAGTTCCCAGCCCCAGACTCATCCTGGATCCCTCTCTCTCCCTCTCTCTCCCTCTCCCTCTCCCTCTCTCTGTCTCTGTTTCTCTCTCTCTCTCTCTCTCTCTCTCTCTCTCTCTCTCTCTCTCTCTCTCTCTCTCTTTCTCTCTCTCCCCCCCTCTTTCTCTGTCTCTCTGTATCTTTCCTCTCTCTCTCTACCTCTCTCTGTGTCTCTATCTCTCTCTCCCTCTCTCTCTGTCTCTGTCTCTTTCTCTGCCTCTCTCCCTCTCTTTCTCTGTGTCTCTCTTTCTCTCTCCTCTGTGTGTCTGTCTCTCTCTGTGTCTGTCTCTTTCTCTGTCTCTCTTCCTCTCTCTGTCTCTGTTTCTTTCTCTCTCCCTTTCTCCTCTCTGTCTGTCTTTCTCTCTGTCTCTGTCTTTCTCTCTTTCCCTCTCTGTCTCTGTCTCTCTCTCTGTCTCTGTCTCTCTCTCTCTCACACACACACACATACACACACAGACATACACACACCAGCCACATTCCCAGTCATATCCCTCATTTGCCATGATCAGCTTGGCCTTTTATACCACCATGATGTCTCTATCTTTCTCTCTTCCCACAGTTGCCATTGTAGGTCAAGCCCTCCTTTCCTTCTCTCTGATACTGATCTTGTCTTTTCATTGGCATTTACCAGAGCTCCTGGCCTAAGGTGATCACCTAATGGATTCCTGTTGATTGATTTACTGGTCTTCCTGTCTTGTCTCTCCCCCTCCAATGCATCCTTTACATAGTTACCAAAGTGATTTTGCTAAAGCACAGGTCTGACCATGTCACCTCCCCACCCCTCAGTGAACTCAAGTGACTCCCTATTACCTCCATGATCACATAAAAAAACTCTTCAGTTGGCATTCAAAGCCCTCTTCACGAATGGGGCCCGTCTGACCTTTCCAGCCTTAGAGCAGACTTTCTGTGGCATATTCTAGAGCCCAGGCAAACAGGACTCCTCTCCAGCCTCCTCCTTGTCCTACCCTCTCACACCTCCGTGTGTTTGCTGAAGCCCATCAAGTCATTCCCTTCCTTCAAAGTCTCCTCCAGGAAGCCTTGCCTGACTCCTCCTTCCCAAACAAGGTGAAAATGGTCTCTTCCTCCTCAGGCTCCTCCTCCTGCTTTATCTCAGCTCTCTCTTCTCTCCCTGTGTTTTTCCTCCTAAGAAGAGGACCCAGATGAGAGTCTCAGGAGAAACCCACAGGGAGGACCCTGAGTTCCTCTCCATTTCAATTTGGTGACTGGATGAGTGGATCGCTCTGAGAGTTGAGACCTGCTGAGAGTCTAAGGGGTTTCCCACTGAAGTCACATTTCCTCCCTCCTCTGAGGTTTACTCTTAACTCACAGCTGGGCTTCCAATGGAAAGATCAGAGACTTTGGAAAAGAAGAAAGGAAGGAAGAAGAGAAGGAAAGAAGGAAAGAAAGGAGGAAGGGAGAGAGGAAAGCAGGAAGGAGGAAGGGAGGAAGAGGGGAAGGAAGGAAAGTCTTCCAGTGGAAAAATCACAGAGACTTTGGAAAAGAAGGAAGACAGGAAGGGAGGGAGGGAGAGTTAGGGATCTCAGAGTGGTGGGTTTGGAGCCCCCCCAGTTACTGTGAGACCCTGGGCAGGCTTCCTGGCCCTGTGCCTCAGCTCTGGCAGCTCTGATGTGGCACAATGGTGACTCTCCGGCCTCTGCCTGAGCTGCTCTGGTGCAGGGGAGGAGGCAGGAGGAGCCGTTGGCAGGGTCTCACTTGTCACCCTGGCTCAAGGGCCAGTTCCTCCAGGCAGCCTCCCCAGAATGCACCTCAGCCCTCACCCAAGCTCCACTTGGTCTGTCTGACCCACTACTGGAATGCTCTGGGCTTTTTGGTTTCCTTTCATTTTGATGGAGTCTCTGCTTTCATCCCAGCAGGGAATTCACAGTGAGGACGCTCCCTTCACCAGCTCAATTCGGCCCCTGCTCATCACTGAAGTCTCTGAGAGATTAAGTGACTTGCCCAGAGTCTCACAGCCAGGAGGTGTCAGAAACCAGGCTTGAACCCAGGCCACAATGCTCAACTCATAGTGGGTGATTAATAAATGCTTGCTGACTGTTGTCCAACTTCCTGGTTCCAAGACCAGCAACACCCGACTGCTTCTCGATATGGTATATTAGAGCTTAATAATAATATTAATAGCTCATACTTGAAGCCTTCATATTTACATATCACTTATTTGCTAAGCTTTTCTTCTTAGAGCAGAAAAGAATCCAATGAATTATCTAGTTACTCCCTCCCCCTTATTTTACAAAGGAAGAAACTGAGGCTTGGAGAGTGGAAGAGCTTTGTCCAAGGTCTAGGCAGTGTTAGAATTTGCACGCAGGGCTCCTGGCCCCAAGTCCAGGTTCTTGGCCCTTGTAGGGGCTTGCTGTGGCTCCCAGGTTACCCTCCCCCTCCAGCCCTGCCTTTTCCTGCCTCCCCCTTCTGGCAGCAGGGCAGGAGGAGGTGCCCTTCAAGCTGCTAGGGACGACATCTCTCCTGATGGCTGCTGACACACTCAGATGCCAGGGGGTTATTTTAAGCCTGGATCAATGGCTGATTTTCAGTGACAGAGATGGCAGGAGGGAGCAGGAGGGAGGGGCCAAGATTCAACCTGGCATCTGACTGTCTCCTGGGGGGAGGGAGTATGGGGCCAGGGCCTGGGGGGAAGGGCCTGGAGAGGTGAGCAGGGGACCTCAAACTGAGCCTTGTAAGGTCTCTTAGAAATCATCTAATCCATTCCTCTCCTTTCCTAGTCCAGTGACTGGTCCCAGGTCACATAAGCAGGGAGTGATGCAGCCAGGATTTGAACCCAGGATTTTGAGTCTAAACCCAGCAATCTGAGACTTCATCATACCATTTTCTCTATTTTCAGTTAAAGAAACTGAGCTAATCTCACTGAAGTAAAAAGAGTCATCCAAGCCCCCAGTGAGCAGAAGAGGAAGCTTTGATGCCTGATCTCTGGATTGCCTCAGGAGGGACTGAAGACAGACTGGGCTTATGGGAAGGCTTGAGAACGTTGTGTGTGTGTGTGTGTGTGTGTGTGTGTGTGAGAGAGAGAGAGAGAGACAGAGAGAGACAGAGAGAGAGAGAGAGAGAGAGAGACAGAGAGAGAGAGAGAGAGAGAGAGAGAGAGAGAGAGAGAGAGAGAGAGAGAGAGACAGAGAGAGAGAGAGAGAGAGAGAGAGAGAGAGAGAGAGAGAGAGAGAGAGAGAGAGAGAGAGAGAGAGAGAGAGAGAGAGAGAGAGAGAGAGAGAGAGAGAGAGAGAGAGAGAGAGAGAGAGAGACAGAGAGAGAGAGAGACAGAGAGAGACAGAGAGAGACAGAGACAGAGACAGACAGAGACAGAGACAGAGAGAGACAGAGACAGAGACAGAGACAGAGAGACAGAGAGAGAGAACTAGGAGTGTTTGTGAGTTTATAGGACTTGAAGTTTCTGCCACCAACTAACTCACATGATCTGGGCAGAGTTCTCATTAGGGCTTCAGCTTCATGGTGCCTAATTCAGGGCCTATACAACAGTGTGTCCTATACAACTCCTCAGTGACCTGGAGGAGTCCCAAGAGTCCTGGACTGAAAACCTGGAGAGAGTTGGGTTCACATCCTGCTCTAATACTTCCTAGATGGGTAAAACTAAGAGGAGGGAATAGTTCCATCAGTCCTGGGGTCAGGGTAAGCTAGAACTAGTTATATGGATGGATGGATGGATGGATGGATGGATGGATGGATGGATGGATGGATGGATAGATAGATGATAGATAGATAGATAGATACATAGATAGATAGATGACAAATGAGATATACAAAGTAGTTGGGGTTTTTGTTTGTTTTTGGTGGGGAGGGGAAAATCCTAGGGTGGTCAGTAGCAGGATTTGAACTCAGGTCCTATGAGCCAGAGGTTCAATGAGGTCCTGTGAATCAAGATCCAAATTGCTTTCCAGAGCACCATTTTGTGTCTTTTTGGGTGGTGAGGGAGGTGAAAGGATGCTAAAGGGCCAGAGGAGCAGGATGGCAGAAAGGGTCCAAGAGGGGCAGGGACAGAGGGACAGAGAGGCCAGTTTCAGTGTGGTGTGAAGAAGAATTTCATAACAATTACAGCTATACACAAGTGGGATGGGTTGCCTTGGAGGTAGTGAGTTCCCTATCACTACAAGATCTCAAACAAAAGTTAGCTGAGTCCTTGTGGGACATATGGTAGAAAAGATTCCTGCTCAAGTACAGCAGCATCCTGTGGCCTCAAGGGTCCTATGGGAGGAACAAAGGACAGGCCCTGTCCTTGGGCCCCTCTCCTATCTCGGGCTCTGGAGCCCCAGGGAGCCAGAGCAGGCACTGTGGATGTGTGAAGGGAGGGCAGGAGAAGGCTGTGTCAGGCTTCATTAGTCTCTGCCTATGACAGAGAAGCAAAGTTGATGGGATGCTGTTTGTGCCCTCGAGACAGAGAGGCAGCCACCACCTCCACTCATCAGGCCCAAGCCTTCCTCCTCCTCCTCCAGCCCCTCCCCTGGGGCCCAGGCTGACACCCAACCTGTCAAAGACCCTCCCCCATCCCAGAGAGGCCGGCTCAGGGAGGGGTGCCCAGAGCCTGCAGACAAACCCTAACACACCCCAGGTCTAGAGAGAAACAAAAGGCAAGGGAGTGCATGAATCCCCAGGGGCTGGGGGACACCAGACTCGGGATGGGGAGGGTGCTAAATGATCTACGTGATCCATAACAAAGCACTGTCCTCCAAAGTCTCTCCAAAACCAGTTAGCCCCACGACTGTGGTTTGGTTCCAGGTCAAAGGACGGGGGAAACCCAAGCAATGGACCATCAGTCCATCAATCAAAAAGCAGTTATTAAGCACCTACTGTGTACCTTTGCACAAGTACAAAGAATGAAACATCTCTACTGTTTAACAGGGAGACACATGCAAGTGTCCATAGAAATGGAACAGGAAGGAGCAGGAAGAGAAAGCAACTAAATCCCAACCCACATAAAGTGTTTTTATCAGGGAGTCTAGGAGAGAGGGAGAGTGCCAGCAATTGGGGAGAACCAGAAAAGGAGGCTTCAGGCAGAAGGGGCAGCCTGGGTCAGGCTTCAGGCATCTCCCCACTTGCATTAAAAAAAAGAAAATCGGGTGGCCAGGTGGCTCAGCGAGTAAGAGCACCAGCCCCAGTATCGGGATGACCTGGGGATCTAATCTGGGCTCAGATACTTAGCACCACACCCAGAAATAACTGGCCGTGTAACCTTGAGCAAGTTACTTAACCCCAATTGCTTAAAAAAAAAAAAAAGAAAGAAAAGAAAATTCACAAACACAGAATGGGGGAGGCTTGGCTAGGTAGCAGCCCTCTAACAAAGATCTGAGAGTCCAAGGGGACTGCGAGCCCAAGACAAGTCAGTCATGTGCTACCTGAGCCAGGAAAGTTGATGCAAGAAGAGAGAGATGGGGCAAAGATGTTATGTGGGAGTGAGTCTTTCTGTATTCTGAGCACATTAGGTGAATCTGGAGGGCTAGGGGCAGTTCTGTGCCCCAAGATGTATTAATAATAACAGACAGCTATATAATATAATATTATATATAACAATACATATAATATTATGTTTGTATGTAATTTAGATACAAATCTAGATATATTTTATAATATAAATGTATATATAATTTAATTATATAGGTTATCATACTATATCATTTACACGGAATATTATAATACATAATTTATATATAAATATTTAATTTATTTGGTATATGTTTCATATAAATTTATACATATATAATTTATAGATTTATATGATTACAAATTATATATAACTTATATATTATTTATTATAGTACATTATTACAATAAGATGTTATTTGTGTAACATATATAATCATAATGATAATAGCTTTAAAGTTTGCAAAGCCTCTTACAAATGTCATCTCATTCAATCTTCACAATAACCCAGAGAGTTAGATGGAATTATTATCCCCATTTTACAGATGAGGAGCCTAAGTGATTTGCTCAGGGTCACATAGCCTGAGGCACAAACATTTGAGGCAGGATTTGAACTCGGATCTTCCTAACTCTAGGTGCAGTATTCTAACCCCCAAGCTGCGTCTGATGAGTATAAACTGGAGATTACCCAGAGGAGGGTGAAAGCCTAAAGTCATGTAACTAGCCATGTTTATCCTAGAGGAAAAAAGCCTCAGGGGCTGTCTTCAAACCCTTCAAGAAAGGGCTGCAGTGAGGGTGTGTAGGAGGGTTTAACCTGATCCTGCTTGAGCCTGGAGGGCAGGACAAGGGGGGGGGCGGGGTGGAGGGTGCAGAGAGGCTAGTTTAGGCTTGACATCAGGAAATCCTTCTGAACGATGAGACCCGTTTCAGGTAGTGAGCTCCCTGTCACTGGAGGGCTTTAGACAGAGGCTGAATGATGCCTTGTCAGGGCTATTGGAGAGGGGAATTCTTGATCAGATTCAGGCTGGATTAAGGGATCTCCCTTCCATCTCTGAGGTTCTGTAAGGAAGATGTAGCTCTAGGGCTGCTGGCCCCAATGCAGGGTGCCCTCTCTCCTGCACATTGAGGGATGGGCACTGTGGGTCTCAGCAGCAGCCACTGCTTGGCTTCCTAATCATCACCTAGTTCTCTTCAACCTGAGGGCAATGAAGTCTCTGGGCCAAGCCCCAGACTCCCCCTCCATCCCTCCCACCCCCCTGCAGCCCCTGCTGAGCCTCCCAGGGTCGTCCTCTGGCTTCAACCTCCCACCTTGCTGGGAAGTGCCTTAGACAGAAGTCTGAGGCATGGGCTTTGTCAGAAGAGGGCAGGATACAGAACCTCTGAGTTCAAGGGGTCTCCATGATAAATCTAGCCACCCTCTACCTGAATGGGAATCCCCATCCTTGAGGAGGTGTCATTTGCTTGAAGCCCTCCAGTGATTCGAAACCCACCGCTAGTCATGGCACTCCATTTCCCCTCTTATTAATCATATTATACATATGCATATTATACACACACACACACACACACACACACACACACACACACACACACACACCATTGTGCGTACTTCTGCCCTCTGAGAGAGGAGCTGCACCTGCCAAGTCCCCCAGAGGGGTCTCCACCCCTTTAGATGGCTGCCTGTGCTGGCGGTCCTTTCCTGTCTTCTCTGATCCCGGGCTTGTTTTCTCTACTCACTCATAAGCCCCGCTGCCTTGTTGCTCCTTGCCAATGACCTTTGGGTAAAAGCACATCCCTGATGGCAACTGGCTTAACTTCAGTGTCTCCCCACCCCCACTGGCCCCATTTGTTCTCTGAACATCCTTCTTTCCCACCTGAAATCTGTCCAATCAAAGGATGGCAGAAGGGCACTGGAGGTCCTTTAAGAGAAGACTTATTTTTTGTTGAACAAGTTTTATTGGTGACTTTCATTGTTACATTATTTGTCATTCCCAGGTAGCATTTCCCCCTACCCCGCCCACCCCCAACTTCATCGAACCATCGAACCCTCCCTTTGACAAAGAAAAGCAATTAGGCAAAACCAGCTAGCCTGGAGACCAGGGCTTGATGATATATATGCAGTATTCTTCACCCCTAGGATCCCACCTCTCTACCAAAAGGCAAGAGATGCTTCATCATCTCTTCTCCCAGAGATAAATCCTATTTAGACCAAGATTAGTCGTTATAATTATTCAGCCTTTGACATGGAGACAGCTAGGGGTCTGAACCTGGAATCAGGAAGACCTGAGTTCAAATCCTACCTCAGACACTTATTATGTGACTGAAGACAAGTCACTTGACCTCAGTTTCCTCACCTGTAAAACAGAGGGTTGGTCTCTGAGGTTTGGTCAGCTCCAGAGCCCCTGTCTTCTGTCTCATCTGATCATTTGCACAAGCCATCCCCCACCAACAGAAGGCTTTCTTTCCTCATTTGCAGCTGCTACTTCTATCCCTTCAAGGCCCAGCTGAAGCCCCACCCCTTCCAGGAAGCCTCCCCTGATCACTCTCCTCTCTCCCAGAGGCAAACTCTCCTTTTTCTCTTTGGTGTCTCCAATGCCCTTATATTCTCTTTGGTATCATCCTTCCTGGGCAGTCAGGTGGTACAGCAGGTAGAGCACCAAGCCTGGAATCAGTAAGACCTGAGTTCAAATCCAACTTCAGACATGTATACGACCTTGGAAGTCACAACCCTGTTGACCTCAGTTCCTTGTCTATAAAATGAACTGGAGGAGGAAATGGCAAACCAGTCTAGTATCTTAGCCAAGAAAATCCCTGTGTATACACAGTGGTGCTTAATAAACAAACTTAATTAAATTGCTATGTTTTCATTTCCCCTGGGGCAGTTTACTCAAAGGGCAACAGTAACTTTGTAATCTACCAAATGCAGTGAGTGGCCTTTTCTCCTCCTCCTTGGTCTCTTCATCCTCTCCAAAGCAGTGGCCCCTTGGAACATCCACCCAGTGTTACCAGGTCTGCTCTCTGGGGCCAGCGCTGATCTCTCTGCCACATGCACAAAGACATCCAGATGATATGAGAACCACTCTCAAAAACAGCAACCATGGCCCTGCTAGGTCTTACAGAGGAGCACAGATCGGAGCTGGAAAGGGACCCCAGAGCTCCTCGAGACCAACACCCACATGTTCTAGAGGGGGAAACTGAGGGTCAGAGGGGAAGTGACTTGCCCTGGGCTTCTCTTCTCCAGGGCAAACATGACCTATTCTCATTGATGGGTAATAACTTGGAATAAGAGGTTAGAAGTGAGTGTAAAGGAGGGAGATGAGTAAATTAATCAACAAGGATTTATTAAGGCCCTTCTATGTGCCAGGCACTGTTTAGAGACTGGAAATAAAGGCATCATGAAAATGATTTTTTTTTTGAAAAGCAATATAGTTAGCAGAGTCACCCTGGCTCCTCTTTTCCCCAGCATTCTGAATGGGGTTGGAAAGCCTTATTAGACAGAGAGAAGCTTCCAGGTTGGGGGGGGGGTGGTCAGGGAGGAACAAATCTGAGTCCTGTTTTCAGGGGCTTGGAAGTCCTTGCTTTTCTCTCTGATGGGGAGGTGAATTCAGACTCCTTGCAGCAGCCAGGCATCTCAGGGTGGAGATTGGCTGAGAGGAGAGAAAGGGAGGATGGCAGACCAGCCTGAATGGGTTCAGAAGCTTAGCAAGGTTTAACTCCACTTTGAAATCTCTCTTCCTTCAATGTCCTCCCCCATTACCCTTTCCCAAAGTTCAGCAGGAAATAGGCCAATTTACATAGATTTCCATATCATTTGGGACCTTAGAATAGACCAAAGGATGTCAGAGCTGGAAGGGACCTTAGCAATAAGCCTGTACAAGCCCTTCATTTTGGAGAGGATGATGTTGAAGCCCAGAAAGGTGTCACATAATTAATAAGTCACAGACCTGCGGCTTCAACCCAGGTCACCCCCCTCCCAGGTCCAGGGTTCTTTCAAGAGCATGGGGTTGGATGTCTCCAGATGCATAGCCCAGTGAAGGACTCACTACCCACCATCTGCAGTTGGAGATGCTTGTTCTGACTGGGCACCCAGAAGACAATGGATTTTTCTCAGCCATTTAAAGACCATCTGCTCAGACAGAGAAGGGCTGGAACTTGTCTCGGTGAAGGGAACACCCATGCTGGACGAATACTCATCTGTTGAACCAGCAGAAAAAGAAGAAAATCCAGGGTTCAGCTCCCAAATTCATTTGAGGTCAGGGCACATTTCACAGTCAGAGCTGAATAGGCAGACACCTATGTCCCTATCTCTTAAAATTATAGAGATGGAAAAGACCAGAGAGGAAAAAACAGAGCTGAGAGAGACATTATTCATTCAGTAATCATTGATTAAATCTCTCCAATGTGCCAGGCACGGGAAATATAAAGACAAACGAAACAATCCCTGCCCTCAAGAAGCTGCCACTCCTTTGGAAGGAAACAACATGAAGACAGACATGGATACAAAGTCATTTGGAGGTGAAGGACAGTAGTAACTGGGGGAACATGAATAGTTTCATGTAGGACATGGCCCTTGAGCTGAGTCTTAAAGAAAGGAAGAGATCTATATGGTGGAGATGAAACAGGAGTGCGTTTCAGGCATGGGGAACAAACCAGGGGAAGGCCTCCAGCTACAAGATGGAGTGTTGTGTAATCAGCCTGAGAAGGCCGGCTGCAGCCAGATTGCAAGAGCTTTAAAAGCTAATGGAATCTGTTTCCACCAGAGACCAAAGGCTCCCTTATTGTCTTTATGCCAATGACTCCCAGATCTAAGAATCCAGCCCTCGACTCTCTTGCTGCAGCAGGCACACAGCACTGGCTGCCTATTAGATGTTCCTAAATTACTGATCCCACATTTATCGCCAATTTGGTGCATCCCTAATGGTTCATTCTCTTTCCTCTCGAACCTGCCCCTCTTCCTAACTTCCTTATTTCCACCAAGGGTGCCACCATCTGTCTAGTCCCCAACCTCACAATCCCCAAGTTATCCTTGACTTCTCATGCTCCCTTAGTTGATTTCCGAGTCTCATCTATTCTTCCTTCACATCTGCTATCTGTCCCTGTTCTCTCCACTCACATGGCCACCATCCTTATCACCTCCAGCCTACACTACAGTCTCCTAACAGATCCCCTGCCTCAGTTCTCACCCCACTCCAATTCATCTTCTACAGGTGCCAAGGGAATTGTCCTAAGTCTAACCCTGTCATTTTCCTGCTCAAGAAGTCTGTGGCTCCTTATTACTTCTAGGATCAAATACAAACATTGAGGTCAGAGAATGTCAGGACTATAAGGGACACTAGAGTACAATCCCCTCATTTTACAAAGGTGAAAACCAGGAACCCAAAGATGGGGAATGACTTGCCCCAACTCACACATTAATAGTAGAGACAGAACTAGAATCCAAGACCAGTGCTTTCACCCCCATGGCAGGCTGACTGGCTCAAGTTAGCCTGAAAGAGCGCTCTTCTTCCTGGGACCAAGTTCTCTAGGGTCACTCTGGCTGAGTCACAGATATAGGGCTCTGAACAACAGAGACTGCTCTCTGCTCCAGGCTCAGGAGTAAGTAGGATGCAATAAGAAGGATTAAATTTGGGGGAAGGAGGAAAGTGAAGGGATTTATGTGAGACTGTGTTGGGGAGAGCAGATTCAGGGGGTTAAGAGACAGGAATGCAGAGAAAGAACTGATGGTGTCTGAATACAGATTGAAGCAGACTTTTAAAAAATGTTCTTTATTCTCCTTGAGGGTTTTTTTTTGGGGGGGGGGTCTACATTTTCTTTCACAACATGCCTAATATGTTCTGCATGACTACACATGCATAACTGATATCGAATTGCTTGCCTTCTCAATGAGGGGGGCTGGGGAGGGAGGAAGGTTGAGAATTTTAAACTCAAAGTTTAAAAAAAAACAAAAGCTAAAAATTATCTTTACATGTAACTGGGGAAAAATTAAAGACTTCTTTTAAGTAGAAAAAAAGATAGGGATAATTGGGGTCAGGGATATATACACACATATATAGTCCTGAATGCATCTGTGTAATCATGGATCAGAAGCCACAGAACCTTCTCCTTTCATGGTTGTTAACTAGGGAGAGAGGGAAGGGCTGAGGCTGCCCCAGAGGTCCTGGGTTTGAATCCCAGCTCTGCTTCTTTCAACCTGTGTGATGGTGGATAAGTCCCTCACTCTTTCTGGATCTCAGTTTCCTTATCTGTAAAATGAGAGGGTTAAATTAGATGGTCTCTAAGGTTTTTTTTTCATTCCTGGATCCTTTGACCAATACCTCCTTCCATAGCATGGAAGCAGGAACAGACTTCCCCAGGGCTGGACGAGCTTGGGTGGGTCCTCAGAAAAGGGGTGCCATCTTTGGGATGGCCTGGCCCCAGGGACAGCACTACAGGCTCATGGCAAGTGTGGACAGTATGGATATGTACATGCATACATACACATATACACATGCACACTAGCACACGTGACCTTACCCCAGAAAGTACATATGCATTTATTGTGACAGTTTGATGGATGAAGAGGCCCATGGTGCACAATTTCCCCATCCACAGACATTTTTCATTGCTCTGGGGAGGGGTGAGAGGCCAGAGATCCTGTAGCTGTGCCACAGTGCTCAGGGCCAATGGAAGCTGGAGGGGACAGCCTTCTCCTCTCATGACTCCTTTTCCATGGGCATAATCCTCTTCCCACCCCCATCATCCCACCAGAGGACTCCTGGATGGCAAGGGACAGCTGCCCTCTCTATTGCATCTACAATATCTCCCTAGGGATTGGTCTCCTGGGGGAAGATATGTTGGGAGGGAGGAGTGGTTGCCCATCTCAGTGAGCAGACTGTTTTTCTCTTAACCAATCTAAGGGTCCTCACCAACCTGAGGTCAAAAGTTTCTGTTTGTTGGCAGGTCATCCCTGGCTGGAAAAGCCACCCTGAGTGAGCCAGATGGTGACACTCAGTCAGGTGTACAGAGCCAGGGTTAGCCTTGGCAAGCCTCCCTTCCCTGGGCACTGCTTACTGTCAGTGCACCCGCCTGTCCCTGAGCCTCCTCCGGTCTGTGTGTGCCGTGCTGACAGCTGGGTGGTCACTGTGGGCAGTGCCTGTCAAGCTCTCTCCCCTCCCTCTCTTTATTTGGCCTTCTGGAAAGCCCTTTGAAAGTGCAAGGCTTCTTCAGACCCCATGCTTTGGATGGAGAGGTGATGCCATGTCTTCCCAGAGGAGTGCTTGGCTCCTGGGTGGAGACTGCACAGAATGTCAATGAGAAGGGCTCTTGGAGCCCAGGATGTCAGGTACTTTAGAAAAGAAAATGCAAACACTGGGAAGGATCTTAGAACAAAACAAAAACTGAGAAAGACTTTAGAACAGGGAATATCAGAACTGGGAGGGGCCTCAGAACAAGGGATGTCAGAGTTGGGAGGGAGCTTAGAACAGAAATAAAAACCTGGGAGGGGACTTAGAACAGGGGATATCAGAGCTAGCAGGGAGCTTACAGATCATCCAGTCCAATCTTGTTTTATAAGAAGAAAACTGAGATTTAGTGAGGGGAAGTTACTGCTCCAAGTGCACCTTTGAGATGCTGCCTGAGCCAAAGATTAGGGTTGAGGAAACTGAGCAGAGTCTTGTACTTTTTGAAATACATTCCTCACAACCACCTTTTCCAGTCAAGAGTTGCTGTTTCCACATTATACTAAAAGAAACTGGAAATCAGAAAGGGAAATGATTTCTAAGATCACACATTTGAGAGTCTGTATTGAAAACCAGATCTCTCCAATCCAAGGCTAGACTACTGACAGTAACCACACACAGAGAGAGCTCAGGTTTTGTGGTCTTTGGGGACCATGTGAGCTTTTCCTGGGCACCTACACCCCAGGAGAGAGATAGGAAGGATTTAGGACTATAGGAGGGACACCAGCTCCCAGGGCCACCAGGGTCTCAGACAACCTTTCCCTGTCTTTCCCATTCTCTGAGCCTTTGAAAGGGAGGGAAGAACCTCAACAGAAAAGAATGGGTTTGGGGCGAGGGGCTATTTCAAACAGAGGAGACAGACAGTTCAAGCATAGAGAAGGTAGCGTGAGAATAGTAAGGAGAGAAGTCTAGGAGTACCCCTGAAGAGCCGAACGCCAGCTTCTGTTAGACACACACACACACACACAACACACATACACACACACCCTTACCTCCCTTCAAGCCAACCTCCCAGTTGATGCATTCCCTCGGGGGCTGCCCCACGTGTTGCTGGACAGCTCCGATCCTTACACTATCTTGCTAGTATTGAGCTGATGTCTACACTCGAATAAGTTCCACCCATCCCTCCCCTCCTTTCCCCAGGAGGGGATGAGGGAGCCGCTTGCCCTTACTCATTTCACTTGTCTCCTCCTTCTCCTCCTCCTCCACCGCCCCCCCCCCCCCCCCAGTTGTTGATGACCCTCTAGCAAGGGCCACGGTCGGGACAGAGGATTGGTCGGGCCTGGCGTCCCGAAGAGCCCCTTAGGCGGCCCCTCATGCTGAAAGCCTCCCACTTCTCGCTCTCTCTGTCCCTCGGCTTGCCTTCCTTCCTCGCTGGCGCTGGTGGAGACACTGAGTGCTTCGCACCCGGGAGAGAGGAGAGGGAAGAGCAGAGCAGGGCGGGAGTGGGGGGGGGGGGGGCGGCGGGGCGGTGGAGGAGGAGGAGAAGGAGGA
>NW_027186303.1:3199797-3200821 GCF_028583685.1 Petaurus breviceps papuanus
GCTGAGCTACTCACCTGGCCACAGCGCGCTCAGCCCGCGGGCTGTGCACCTTGTCCAGTCCCAGGCGGGTGAGGATGGCACCGAGCGCCAGCAGAGCCACGACCCCACACACGCTGTAGACGGCTATGTGGGCACGGTCGCGAGTCGGGCTGGGCGCCCCGGGGCTGCCACTGCCGCCTGTGCCGCCGTCGAGGGAGCCTCCGGACGAGCGCGGAGAGCCGGTCTGCAGCCAGCTGGGTGTGTCGTAGTTGGAGCAACGACTCTGGTCCAGGCGACGCGGGGCGTCCCGGCAGCAGAAGCGGTAGCCACACGTCCCGCAACAGTAATGGTACGGCGCTGTGCTGCAGTTGAATGGTGGGTCCCACTGACCCATCACGTCGTAATAGCCCAGGCACCGGTCTCCGCCGGCTCCTGGGGGCTCGCTGGGCGCCTCCAGCGCCTGTTCGGGCTTTGGGCTGGGGCTGCCACCTGCACCAGGCTTCGTCTCTCCCTTGTCCTGAGCCCCGGCCTCAAGAGGCGCCCGGCCCTGCGTCCCGCCCGACGCCAGCAGTAGCAGCAGCAGCCCAGAGAGCGGGCGCCAAGGCGCTGCTCTAGCCATGGGCATCCCCCTGCCTCCCGGCCTCCTCCGGGAGGCTAACCCGGACACACTAAGAACCCCCCGGCATGGCGCACCCACCGAACCCCTGCCCGGAGTACGGGGAGGCTTCCAGGACTGGGCTGGCTAGCTCACTTGGCTCTCCTTTCCCCTAGGCTTTTCTCTCCCCACTCCACTGTTACTTCGGTCCCTCAATTCTGCTCTCCTGTTCCACCTTTCTTCACCGTTCTCCTTCCTCTTCCTTCCTTTCTTTTTTGTCTCCTCTCTCCCTCTTTCTTTGGATGCCCCAAGTCTTCTCTCCTTCCCTTCTTTCTTTTCCTCCTCTCCAATCCCGTCTCTCCCTGAATCTTCTTTCCCCACTCTTCTCCCGTCCTCTTTCCACTTTCTAGTTCTCTCTCTCTCTCTCTCTCTCTCTCTCTCTCTCTCTCT
>NW_027186303.1:3200921-3220465 GCF_028583685.1 Petaurus breviceps papuanus
CCCATGTCCTGGCCAGAGCTTGTGGCCCGAGACCAAGGCTCCAGGAGCACGTGCCCTGCACTCTGCTCCGAAACCCACCAGCCATCCGCTCTTCTCTCTCCTAGTCCTTCCTTTGATCTTTTCCTCTCCATCTCCTCGTCTCTCTATGTTTTCTTTCTTCCTCCTCTATCTTCATTTTCGCTTTCTCTGTGCCCTGGATCGCCTTCCCTTGTGTCTTTGCATCTCTCCTCTCTTACTCTTTCCCTTTCCCTCTCACACCCCCTGTCTCCTCCCTCCTTCCCCCCTTTTCCCTCTCTGGAACTTTCTCCTTCCTTATCTCTTCTTTCTTCTTCCTCTCATCTGGTCCTCCTTTCCTGTTTTTCTTTCTCCCATTTTTTGTTCCTTCCTTCGTTCTTTCCCCTGATTCCCTGTGTTTTCTACCTTCACACTCTCCTTGTCTGTTTTCCTACCATCTGTCCTTCCTTTCCTGGCTCTCTTTCTCAAATTTCTTTCTCCTTCCCTCTATCACCTATTCCCCCATCTCTTTTCTTCTTTCCCTTTTCTTTTCCCGAATCTCTCCTCCTCTCCTCTACTTCCCTATTCTTTTCTTTTCTCCCTTTCTAACTATCTCCCTCCTTTCTTCCCTCTTCTTCTCTCATCTTCTTGCTTTCCCTATACCCCTTCCCCCCACCTTTCTCCCTTGTGACCTGGGCTCTCTGCCCGAGATAGCTGATACCCTGTTTCCCTTCCCATCTTCTTCTTGACCTTCCTAGCCCAGTGTTCAGAGCTGGCCTCTCTATGGAACTCAGAGCAAAGATCAATTATTGCCCTTCTGAAGTGGGGAGGGGAGGGAATGCCCCTTCTCACCAAGGTTTCAACTTCTGTCTAGCCTTTGGGCAGTCATGGGGGGGGGGGGTGGACAGAGTCCACAAATAACTAGGAATTAAGTAGGAAAGGGTCCCTCCCTGGTATAGAGAACTGATGAAAAGTAACTCCAGCTGTGTATGCGGTGACCTTGGGGTAGAGGGTGGAGGTCTAGGGAAAAATTCTGTCACCACTTTGGCTTGTGTTTGGGGCTAGAAATGGAAGGCTAATGTTGGGAGGAGAAATGTATGCTCACATATGACCCTACCTGAATCTCTGGAGGATGCTGCATGGGTTTCTAGTGGGGAGGGGACTTGGTGTGTGCCTTCTGGCTTCTGTCCAGGGCCCAGGCAGGGTGCTGGGGGCCTAGTCCAGCCCTGGGCGGGGGTTGGAGGGGGAAGGAGCTTCTGCACACATGGGACTTATATGAATGTTAGGGGGGGCCTGGATGGCAGGGAGAGCATACACCACTAGCTGCTTCCCACTCCCTTTCCCTCAGTTTTCAGCCATTAAATTCAACTTCTGTTTAGCACCTATTGGAAACAAGGCACTAGAGACACATAAAGTCCTGCCTTCAAGACCCTTCATTCTCCTGGAGGGCTACCCACCACAGTG
This sequence comes from Petaurus breviceps papuanus, assembly GCF_028583685.1. NCBI lineage: Eukaryota > Metazoa > Chordata > Mammalia > Diprotodontia > Petauridae > Petaurus > Petaurus breviceps. Next base: position 3,202,380 of record NW_027186303.1, read on the forward strand.
CCCAGATGAGGAAATGCAGGTAGGATCTGATGGGATATAAAGGATAAAGCCAGAGAAAAGCTGAAGACAGCAAAAATGCTACCAGTTGGGGCAATCAAGGGAGGTTTCACAGAGAAGGTGGCCCCTGAGTGGAATCTTGAAGGAAGAGGAGTCTAGCCACAAAGAACCTGAGGGATATAGGACAAAAGTTCAATAGAAGGATCAAGTGAGGAGTCTTTGAGAATGGGAGAGACATGGGTATGTTTGAAGGCAATAGGGAAGTAGCCATTAAATAACTAGAAAAGAGGGATAAGCAGGAGTGAGGACGAGAGTCTGGACAATACGTTGGAGGAAACAGAAGGGACTGGGATCATCTGTGCATGTAGAGGGTCTCCCTTACTATGGGGATGGGCTAGCTTTTCATGTGACACAGGGATGAAGGAGGAGATAGTGGAGGAAAGGGATCCAAGAGATAGGAGGGGGGAAGGGAGAGCTCTCTGGGCTTGGGTGAGTGCATTGATGTACATAAGCACAATCCCATGGGGACATCCACAAATGTGTGCGTGTGTGTGTGTGTGTGTATACAAGTTCAGTAGTGTACTTCTGATAGTCTGATGCAGTGTTCAGTGGAATGGTATGATGATCAAACCAATGTGTTTTTGCACATGTCAAAAAGATCATGACAGTGGAATCTAACAAAATGAATTCAAGGAAGATAAATGTTTTACATTTGCAAAGTTTTGCACTTGGATTAAAAAAAATTAGCTTCACGAAACAAACTAGGAGGGATGGGGGAGGCCTGGCTGGATAGCAGTTTGTCTGGAAAAGATCTGGGGATCTCAGTGGACTGCAAGTTCCATGCAAGTCACAGTGTGATATGGTAGCCCTTAAATGTTAATTCGGTCTTGAGCTTCCTGAAATAGAAAGATGAGAATCTGTCCTCTGCCCAGCTCAAACCTCATCTGGAGTATCGGCTCAATATAATGTCATGGATAGAGAGGAGGGCAAAGGGGAGGGGGATATGTGATATAAGGACTGGCTAAAGGAACAGAGAATGTTTCACTTGGGGAAGAGAAGACGGGGTGGTGAGGGATAGAGGAATGATAGTTACCTGTGTACAACTGATAGAAGGCCTTCAGTGTGTAGGAGGGCTTAGCCTGGTCCTGCTTGGGTCCAGAGGGCAGGACAAGGTGGGGGGAGGGTGCAGAGAGGCCAGTTTAGGCTTGACATCAAGAAATCCATCTGAACATGAGATGTATTCCAGTGAATTCCCTGTTCCCAGAGGGATTCAAGTAGAGGCTGGAGCTGTTGGAGAGCAGAAGTCTTGATAAGATCTAGACTGAACCAGGGGGCCTCCCTTCTGGCTCTGAGGTTCTGGGAGGCTGATGTTGGACCCAATGCAAGGAGCCCCCTCTTCAGGGTATTGAGGGACAGTCATCAGCAGCTGCCACTGGTTAACTTGCTGAGCATCACCCCCACAGGGCACTAGTTCTCTTCAGCCTGAGGGCAGTGACGCCCCTCCAACCCCTGGCTTGGCCTCTGGCCCTGGTAATGCCTCACTTTGCTGTGAAGTTCCTTAGGAGCCTCTATCTCCCAGGGGTGGTAGAGCTTTGGTACAGCTTTGGTACAGCTCTCACTAGTAGCAAATTTACCTTCACCTTAAATCTTCTCACCACCACCCTCTCCTAGCTCTGCCCTCTGGGCCCAACTGAGGAAAAGCTAAGCTGCCAAGTCCTGCAGAGGAGCCTCTAACACTGTGAGACTCAGCATCTCCCTGGGCTAAGAGTTTCTGGCCTGATGCTCTCTGGTCTTCTCTCCCCTTGTCACCTGGTCCTAGGCTGCACTTTTCTCTGCTAGATTGTAGGTTCCTTGACAAGCATGATCTCTAGGTAAAGGATACCATGACTTACCCTCAGAATGAGGGTTAAGATTATCTGGGCTTCTGCCCCTGGCACTAGCTAGCTCTTTGGCCACATTATCTGTCTCCCCAGCAGTTCTCTGTCCTCCAGGCTTCTTCCCAGCCATTGGTTTTGGATCACAGAATAGCAGAAAGGAGCTGGGAACCCTTCAAGAACCAATTTATTTTTAAAGTGTTTTACATTGTTATTGATATCTCTAGTTTTTACATCAACTACAATTTTCCCATTTTTCCAATTTTCCCATTTCCCATTTTTCCATTTCTCAATATATCCCCTTGTAACAAAGAATCAAATTAACAAAAACAGTTCAGCAAAACTAACCAATACATTAACAAAATCTGACATTATATACTTCCACACCCTCCCCCATCTTCACAAAGAAAGTAGGGAGGTCCTGGGGGGCTAGGTGGCTCAGTGAGTAAAGTGCCAGCCAGCCCCAGAGTCATGGGGACCTGAGTTGGGTTCCAGCCTCAGACACTTAAAACACACACACACACACACACACACACACACACACACACACACATCTAGCCGTGTAACCTTGGGCAAGTTACTTAACCCCAATTGCCCTCCAAAAAGGCAAAAAAAAAAAAAAAAAGAAAATAGGGAGGTCCCTTGTTGTAGCTCTTTGTTGGGGTCAAACTTGGTCATTATAATTTCAATACTTTTGGTGGTGGTAATCATTCTTCCTGTTTACATTGCTGGAATATTTGTGTTTATTGTTTTCCTGATTCTGCTCACTTCACTTTGCATCAGTTCATGTAAGTCTTCCCCTGCTTCTCTAAACATTCACCATATTCATTGTTTTTTTAGAGGTATTAGGATACACTGGATAGAGTTCTGGACTTGGAGTCAGGAAGAGTCAGATTCAAATCTCTCCTTAAGCACTCATTAGATCTGTGATCCCAGGCAAGTCACTTAACTTCCACAGGTCTGTTTCCTTCCTCTGTAAAATTAGGGGGACCAACTTCTCAGTTCCACATCTACGATCCTATGATTTGTCCAATTATATTTATGTGACACAATTTAGCCATTTCCTAATAAATGAACTTCTACTTTATCTCCAGCTCTTTCCTACTACAAAAGATGCTGTTACAAATAATCTGTCATGTGTGGGACCTTTCTTGTTTTATCATGGACATTGTTGTTACACACACACACACACACACACACACACACACACAGGTAGGCTGCTAGGTGGTGACATACTGCATAGAACACTGAGCCTGAAGTCAGCAAGACTCATCTTCTTGAGTTCAAATCTGACCTCAGACACTTACTAGCTGTGTGACCCTGGGCAAGTCACTTCCCCCTGTTTTCCTCAGTTTGTTCATCTGTAAAATAAGCTGGAGAAAAAGATGGCAAACTACTCCAGTATCTTTGCTCAGAAAACCCCAAATGGGGGTAATGAAGAGTCAGACCCAACTGAAAAGATGACTGAACAACTATATACATATGCATATATATGCATGTATGTGTATATACATATACATACATATATACATGTACAAGTATGTGAGAGAGACTAAGCAGAATACCAAATGCTCAAGCAGATATTTGCCTTGTCCCTTTAAAAACTATGGGGTGGGTGACTCTTCCTTGTCCAGTCATTGGTCATCTCTGGCACAGCTTCCCCTCTCCCCTCACCCAATCAGAGAAATTACTAAGATAAGGATCAGAGCTCACCCAAGAAAATCTGGTCAAGTATGCCCTTTAGGGGGTCAGAGCACATGTGTGGAAGTGGCTCAACATGATGCTCAGCTCCATCACCCTTGTTATAAAAGAATTTCTAGACTATGTCAAAAAACACCGTGCAGTGTATATGATGCTAATTTTTGCTTTGTTTTGTGTATATGCTTTTTAGTCATATTAAAAAGATCCTTATATTCCTATGTTTTGTACAGTTTTAGCATAAATGAGGGCTCTACTTCATCAAATACTTTTTTTGTATCTATTGATATTATCATATGGTTTAATATGATTTTGTTTTTAACATAATATAATATATTGTTTTCCTAATGTTTAACCCTATCGTATTCTTAATTTAAGTCCAACTTGATCACATTGCATAATTGTTTGAAAATAATGTTATAATCTTTTGCCAGAATTTAATTTAAATTTTCATATTACTCTTCATTAATTTTATTAGTCTGCATCTTTCTTTCTTTTCTTTATCTTTCTCTGGTTTTTGTGTCAGGGATATATTTCTCTCATAAAAGAAATTTAGTAAAGCACTTTCTCAATTTCTGAGAATAATTTCTATAGTATAGGTATGAATTTTTCTTTAAAGTTTGATAGAATTCTATTATAAATCTTTCTGGACTAGGGTTTTTCTTTTTCTTTCTTTTTTAATTTGGTAGTTCCTTTACGAGTTTAATTTCCTCTTTAACACCGGTTACCACTGTCCTCACCACCTGGAAGGCTAGGTAGGTTCCATTTCAGTCTTCCCCCAAGATTCTCCAGTACCCTTGGGATTTGGGGGTATCTAGGTGATTGGCTCCAGCCCCACTGATGTTGTTCCCACAAGTACAGGGGGTGGTCCCAGTTTCATTAGCCACTAGTAGTCAGATGAACTTTTACACAGAAATAATCACTTTAGAAGGTATAAGCACAAATTCACAAACTTATTCCCCCAATTTGTGGAAGGCATAATTTCTCTGCCACCTCCATGCACTTTGTACCACCTCAGTCTCTGGGGAGGGAAAGAGGATTAGGTTCATAGCATAGGATGGTTCCCATAAAGCACAATCCTATTTCCAAGTCCAATCCCCAAGGCTTGAGTCCTAGGTACCCTGGCTCCTCAGGTTTTCCATGCCAGGCTGGCTATCTGTACCATCCCACCTTCTATCCTAGTTCCTAGCTTATCATGATTTGAACTCCAGGGTCCTGTGTAGGTTATCCTCAACAACTGAAACTGAGGACAAATTAACCAGAACAGAAATAAACACCCAGGCCCATTTCTTGGAGTCAGGCAAAAAGAGGAAAAGCAGAAGGAAATCTTTCCCCTCTCACCAGTTCAATTCATGACGTCCACTCTGTGGATGAATTGTGATCTTTGCCCCTGGATACAGCAGATAAGAATTGCCAAAAAGAGCGAATGGCTCAGTCTCAACAGATTTTTAAAAAATTTTATGTTTTATTATTTCCCAATTACAGGTAAAAACAATTTTTAACATTCATTTTTTTTAAATGTTGAGTTCCAAATTCTTTCCCTCTCTTTCTCCCCTCCCCTATTCTTGAGAAGGCAAGCAATTTGATATAGATTATACCTGTGCAGTCATGTAAAACACATTTCCATATTAGCCATTTAATGAAAAATCACACCACCAACAAACCCCCCCTACCCAAACAAGAAAAATAAAGAACATTTTTTTTTTAAGTTTGCCCAATCTGCATTCAGACTCTATCACTTCTTTCTCTGGGGATGGTTAGTATTTTTTTTTTTTTAATCACAAATTGTCTTGGATCATTGTATTGCTGAGAATAATTAAGTCATTGTTTCGCAATGTTGCTGTTACTGTGTACAATGTTTCCTTGGTTCTGCTTGTGTCACTTTGTATCAGTTCATCTAAGTCTTTCCAGGTTTTTTTGAGACCATCCTGCTTATCTTGACAGTTTTAGAGACACAGACAGCCATTCAAAGGAGGCTACTCCCACCCCTGTGATCCCATTACTTCAGGAAGCTCTTGAAGAGGAATCGGTGGAGATTGGCACTTTGACTTTTGTAATCTTTCGGAGTTGTCTGGGGGCATTGTGAGGTTAAGTAACCCGCTGAGAGCCACATAGCCAATGAGAACATTGCTAAGTGTTAGGGATACAAATAGGGAAAGAAAAAAAAAGATAGTCTCTACTCTCAAGCAGTTCACACTTTAATTTTGGGAGATAATATATGTAGGATAGTACAGCTGCAGGAAGAATGGAAAGGCCTTGGGGTCCTAAGGTTGCATTAGGAAGCAGACAGCAAGACCCAAGACTCATAAGTGTGCATAGAAGTATCTGCTCCATGGGGTGAGGACCCTGGATGGGATACCATTGAAAAACGGAAAGTAGTCAGGGTGGAGCAAGGATTTAGGTTTCTTCCAGCAAGAATGAGACAATATGTGCCAGAGGCAGGACCTAAACCAAGGTCTTTCTGACTCTGAGATTAGTTCCCTAACTACTGTGCCATGCTGCTTCTAAGTAAGGAAATAAAACTCCTAAAATTTGACTGCTTTGGCTGCAGTCAAGGAGGTGGTAAGAGCTTTCCTTCCACTAGATTAAATGGAGAAATGGGAAGCGGGAGGTAGATCCTAAAATAAAAAGAGAGAGGCTCTCTTGCTCCAGGAATGGAGAGGGTAGCAAAGAACTATAAATGAGACCATTAGGGTCTCAGCAGCCACTGGGTATGATTTAGGTTTAATCCATTCTTCAATCTTTTGGCCAGATACAGCTTATTCATATCTTCCTTGAACCTGACCAATAACTTGGTTTCACTGCCAATATGATCACCTCCACAGTCCACCACTTGTAATCATCAATTAAACAATGGCCATGGGCCATCCTTCTGTTCTATGTCCAGATGGTTCAGAATGAAGTCTCCAAAGGCATGCTCTCCCAACTCCCTCTTTCCCCCACCCCCTCAGTTTCTCATGGCTCAAGGAATTTGTGGAACTCTGGGTAACACCTATCCATTCAACTTCTAGATTACTTCTGGTCTATAGGAGAGTTAATGCACTCTTTAAATAAAGGCTAGGTATTCTGTTAATTTGATTTATCTCTTTTTAATAATATTACTCAAAGGTTATCTTTTTTCTTCTTCAGTTTTTCCCCCCAAAGAACCAGATTTTAGTTTTGTTTATAAGTTCTATAACTTTTAAAAAATTCCATTTTATCTATTTCTCTTTTGTGATTATTTTGGGTTTATTTGTATATTTTCTATTTTTCAAAAATTTCTTATTCAGTTAATTAATCCTATGTTTTACCATTCTGTTATTCTTAAGGATTTATTTTATTTGTTATTTTTGTATATTCTCAGGGATATAATTATTGCTCCTAGGACTGATTTAGCTTTATCCCAGAAATTGTGTATGTTGTGTCACCATTATCATTTTTCATTTACATAGTTATTAATTATTCCTATGATTTGTTCTTTGAACCATTCAATATTCAATATGTCATTATTAAATCTTGACTTAGGTCTATATATTTTGATAATACACCTTATATTAATTACTTATAGTATATGAAAAATCTGTTTTAGTATCACTTCTTTTTTTTTTACATTTCTTTATAATTTCTCTGTGCCCTAGCAAATTATCTATGTTTTTTTTAAGGTGCTTTGTGGTATTCAGAGACATATTCTTTAAAATTCCCAATCAGAAGATGCCATAAGTCTTTTGGCATCAAGTTCCCTATTAGTTTCTTCAATTCCATATTTCCCCTTTCATTTATCTTTCTGTTACATTTTTCCAGTTCTGAAAGGAGAATATTAAAGTCCCCTATTATTATTATGTTATTATCTATACATTAAAACATGTAGTTAACTTTTCCTTTTTGAATTTAGATGCTATGTCATTTGATGCATATATTTAGTATTGCTATTGGTCCATTGTTTATGGTTCCTTTAAACCTGATATAATTACTTTGGTTATCTCTATTGATATTTTGACTTTTTAGTTTTACTTTTTTTAATAGTATGATTATAACTACTGTTTGGGGGGATTCATATGATGCATGGTAAATTTTGTTCCAGCTTCTCAGTTTGATTTTGTATGTGTCTTTAATTTTTAGATATGTTCCTTGTATACAACAAATTATTAGATTTTGTTTCTTAGCCATTGTGTTATTCTCTTTCATTTTATTGGATTATTTAATCCATTCACATTTAATGTTATGTTTGTTAGGCTTATGTTTTCTTCCATGTGCTTTTTTAGTAATGTTTTTTTTTAATCTTCTTTCTCTTTTAAATAAATACTTTGCTTTTGCAATTAGTTTTATTTAAACTACTTTGATATTAATCTGTGCCCACAGGTCATCTTCTCCCTGTTCCCATTTATCTACCATTTCCTTAGCTATCTATTTATCCTCCTCATTTGTCCTTTCTCTTTCCATACTCAGTTAAGTGATTAATTCAAAATCTTCCCTTCCTGCCCCCCTCCAAATGATTTTTATTTACTTTTTTATTGTATTTTTTTCTGAGATATTTTTCTTTGGTTGTTGCTTTGCTTTTCTTCTATTTTGAATTGTATTTTTTGGTTCATGGGCTATATTCCTTCATTTATTCTTTATTATCTCTGTGTTTCTTATGGAGTTAAAGCTCCTACCCAGAATTCTAGAAAGCTTTCTAGACTATCAGGTCAGAGCTCTCTCTTAACTTCTAACCAGAACTGTGTTACTGCTTTAGATTTTATCCCATCCACCTTGTTTTCTGCTGGGTCTTACTCACAAACTCTGTTTCAACAAAGTGGGTGATTAGCTCTTCCTCAAATTCTTCCTGCCCTCTCCCATATTTGGGCACTTTCTTTCCTCCATGGAAATTTTCCCCATGGCCATTTTCTCATACCTGGAATACACTTTCCCCATTTTTAACTATTGAAATCTTTCTCTGTTTTCAAGATCAGCTCAGGCCTCACATCTTCCTTGAAGACTTCCCTGATGTTCCCCAACCTATCAGGGACCTCTCCCTTCTTGAATGATTAAGTCTCCCCTTTTATTTGAAATCTCTTATCCCTTTATATTCTAATTTACATCCATCTTAGCATTATTTTTGTCTCTACAACCCTTGCACTGAGCAAAAGCCTTTGTGCACCGTTGGTGCTTAATAAATAATTGTACTTAATTTAATTGCTGTGTATTCTGCTGACAGAACTGCTCATTCAAAGATTAATAGGGTTATATATAATATATATATATATAATCTAATCCACCAGATCCAATGGCATTTCCTTAGCTTCCTTGGTCTTCCTGAAGCTGATCACCCTACCCTTTCCATCCCTAAACTACTCCTCACATTCCTAGATGCTCATCTTTCTTCAGATGCTGAGAAGTTGTACTTTCTCAGGTTACCTCCTACCTTCCCATTTTTCCTTCTCTGACTTCTTCAACAGCCCACCTTCTTTCCAGCCTTTTAATGTGAATATTTCCCAAGGTTCTCTCCTGGAGCCTCTTCTCTCCTCCCTCTTTACTCTGTCCCATGACAAACTGCTACTTCTTAGGAAGTTATTCTCAGATCCCTGTCTCCAGCCCTGAACTCTCTTCTGAGCTCTGGACTTGCCTCCCCAACTGCTTATAGAATACCTCCATCTGAATGTCTCCACTAGCCATAGATCTCAGTACACCCTGAATGGAGTTGATCACCTGACTTCTGAGTGGGGGGGGGGCAGGTTCAGATTTTGGCTTTGTTTTTTACACCTCTGTGGCTCTGGAGAAATTATTTCCCTGCTTTGAGAAATTTGTAAAAATTAATGATTTTTTTTTTGTTGTAAAAATGAGCATCAAATGAAGCCCATTGAAGACAGGGGTTCTCATTGTCAGGAATGTTCTCTCTCCCCATATTTGCCTCATTGTAGCTTCCATTTTGGGCCCCAGTTTCCTCATTGCTATAATGATGGGGGCGGCCTTGAAGGTCTCTGGGGGTCCAATCTCTGAGGGCCCAGTTTTAGATCTCTGAGCATTGGTCCAACCTATTAGATTTTGTTCTGCTCTCTAGGATCAAAGTGAACAAATTAAATCCTATTTTTACATTGGGAGCCTTTAAATGCTTGAAGACAACTAGTCCCCACCCTCATGTCTTAGATTTTTTTCTGGTTAAATGTGCCCAGTTCATATTGTTCGGTGATGGATGAATGAATAAATGAAAAAAAAAGCATTTATTAAGCTCTTACTATGTGCCAGGTGCTTTGCTAAGCACCAGTGGAAACAAACACAAAAGAGATCAGTTGACATTGGTGGTTTTTAAGGCTTAATGACCAGCCAGGAAGACAATTTAGATGCCATTTCTATTCTAGGGAGGGAAGGCTTCCTACACCAGGTGAGAGGCCAGTGGGCTCTGTCCATGAGTCTTCATACCACACCCTCCCCCAACACCCCCCAGAAAATCCTGGAGGAGTTGAGGGAGAGAGCATAGACAAAGGAAACATTTCCAGGTCGGGTGCAGGCAGGAGCAAATCTGAACCCCTTTCTCAGGGGCCTGGGGGTCCTTGCTGTTCTCTCTGCCTAGGGGATGAAATGAAGTGAAGCATGACAGGATGGAGATTGAGCAGGAAAGAAAAGGGGTGGGTGGGATGGTGAGCAGGGGCTGAGCTCAGCCTTAATGGGCTCAGAGGCTTAGCAAGGCTTAACTCCACTTGGAAATCTCTCTCTTCCTTCCCAGCCCTCCCCCACTCCCCTTTCCCAAAGTTCAAGAGGAGACAGGCCAATTTACATAAATTTCCATATCATTTGGGGCCTTAGAATAGACTAGAGGATGTCAGAGCTGGAAGGAACCTTAGCAATAAAACAGCCCAACCCTCTCACTTTGGAGAAGATGCCCCAAGGCGACTTGCCCAAGGTCGCATGGCTGGAGTGACCAGAAGTGAAGTAGTACACAGGGATTACAAAATGCTCCCAACATGCCTGTTAGGAAGAAGTACAACAATCATGATTCCCATTTTATAGACAATTAACTGAGCATCAGGAAGCTAAGGTGACATCCAAGGTAATTCAGTTAGTTAGCTGATGTCAGTTTAAGCCAAGGAAGCACCAGGTTGGGGGGGAAGGGAGGAAACAAAGGGGTGGAAGAAGGGGTTCTACCTCTGTTTCCCTTTTCTAAAATCCCCAGGGCTCTCCTCAGTTTACCTCTAATCTCCCCTTTCCCCTTCCACCTCCAGGGGGTAGGAAAGAGATCATCTCCAGCCAGGCCTCAGGGGTATGGGAACCCCAGACCTGTTGTCTGATGCCAAGGGAGAGGGTAAGCTCATGGATATTAGGCACTGTTTCCTTTTTTGTCTTTGGATCTCAGTGACCGGCCAGGAAGAGGTGGAGGGAAGGCTGGTGCCTAGAGGACCAGCCTCAGGATCAGGAAGACTTAGGATGGAATCTGGCTTCTGCCCCTAACAGGCTGTGTGACCTAGTGCTGGTAACTCCCCAAGGTGCAACCAACCATAAGGTGCAGGGCAGGTGCTGATCCACTGCCTGGTACAACAAGGTGCCTAGTAAATGCTCGGCCTCTCAGGAAATACAGAGCAGAGAATGTGACTTCTCTACTGTTGTGGATGCCACTCTCTGTTAAGGACTGCCTTGAAATTCCTCTCCTCTTCCTCCTCTTCCCCCACCTCTTCCTCCTCTTTATCCTTTGTCCTCCTTATTCTCTTCCTCCTCTTTTCCCTCTTCTTTCTCTTCCTCCTCCCCTCCCTCCTTTTCCTTCTCTTCTTCCTCATTATCTTCATCCTTCTCTTCTTCTTCCCTGTGAGGATGTCAGAACTGAAAGGATCTTTAGAATGAAGAACATGGAACACAGAGTTAGAAGGGCCCTCATTCATTAAATGAACATTTATTAAGCTCCTACTAGGTGTTGGGCACTGGGGTTTCAAGATAAAATTGTCCCTGCCCTCAAGGAGCTTACATTCTATGGAGCAATGATTCTAGTAACTGGGGTGAACTGGTAGCTTCTGGTAGGAAGTAACCCTTAGGCTGAGCCTAGAAGAAAGCTAGAGGCTGTTCAAGGTGGTTCGGAGAAGGGCGTGCATTCTAGGAATGGAGGACAGACATGGAGATGGAGATCATATAATCAGCCTGTAAAGGCAGACTGGAGGCAGATTGGCAGGGGCTTTAAAAGTCATGGGAATTTCATGAAATTTCATCTTCTCAGCAATAGGGAGCCACTGGAGTACATGGGTTGCATCACCTTCTCTATGCAGATGACTCCAAGATCTCTATGTATATATAGCCCAGTCTTCGTCCAGAGCCCCAGAGATGCATTGCTGCCTAGGGAATATTTTCAACTGGATGTCCCATATGCATTGCAAATTCAACATGTCAAAAACATAATTCATTATCTTTTCTCCCAACCTTCCCCTTTTAACTTTCCTGTTTCTGTCAAAGGTAGCACCATCTTTCTCATCCCTGCTGAATAACACCTAGGGATAGGACTTTTTCTTCTGCTACAGGCTTGCAAGGAAAGGGATGAGAGGTAGATTGCAGTAAGGATTAAGGTTTTAGAAAAAGAGCAATGTGAAGGGATTTAGGTGAGAGATTGGGCTGGAGGAAGAGGGGATTGGTTGGGGTTCAAAATATCCACGATTTATGTGTCCAAAAGAGATTTTTTTTAAAATGATAATGACCAAGCTTGGCCCCAGAGAAAAGATCTGAACATGCCCCCCTCTCTCCCTTCTTTGCAGAGATGGGGGGCCATGGGAATAGAATACTACACATAACATAGCTAATATGGAAATATGTTTTGCAAGACCTCACATGTACAACCTGTGTCTTATTGCTTGCCTTCTCAAGGAGGGGGGAGGGGCAGGAGGGAGGGAAATAATTTCAAACTCAAATTTTTAAAAATGATTATTAAAATTTTTGTACATTTAATTGGGAGATATTTAACAAAATAAATAAAAATATATTTAATTTTTAAAAAAGAACACTTCATGTAACAACAAATTTTTTGATATGTTGATTAGTTTTGCAAAATTTATTTGCTTAAATTTCTCAGTTCGAGGAGTCTAAAAATGAAGGGCAAAGTGTGTGGGTTCTTCTACTATTTCTGATTCCTTCATTTGGCAGCAAATAGGAAACAGTGGATAGCGTGCTGGGCCTGGAATCAGAAAGACTCATCTTTACTACCTGTGTTAAGGGTTTATGGAGCTGTGTTAAGCAAGTCACTTAACCCCATTTACCTCAGTTTCCCAATCTATAAAATGAGCTGGAGAAGGAAATGGCAAATCACTCCAATATCCTTGCCAAGAAAACCCCAAATGGGGTCAAAAAGAGTCATACATGACTGAAACAACTCAACAATTAGCTCCCAATCTCACCCAGGAAGAAAGAACAAGTAGTAGTACTCATTGGCCCTGGAGCTGTGGACTGCTCGGTCTCTGACATCATCTAGTTCAACCCTTTTCCTAGGTGACTCAGTGCCCCACTCCCCTTGGTTGCTTACCATATTAATACTGAACTGATAGCAGACACTTATTGACTTAACCCACTGTATTTCTATGCTCAGGAGACCCTCCAACCTCAGTCTCCTCAGAAGCTGGGATTACAGGCAGGCATCACCACACCCCTCCAAAAAAGAATCTTTTTTTCAAAAGGCAGAAAGAAATAAATATTAATTCACAAAACTAGCCAACATTTCAGACCAGTTTGATATTCTATTCAGTCTTCCATGGCTACAGTCCCCTAATGGCACAAAAAAGAGAGATTTCTATGCTCCTCTCTCTTCTTTGGGGCTAAGCTTGGTCATTATCATTTTCTAGCATTCAGTTCTGATTCTTTTATTAGTATTTCTGTCACTTACATTGTTTATAGTCATAGTGGAATATCATTTTCCTGGTGCTGCTTAACTCACTTTGTATCAGTTCATCTATCTCCAGACTTCTCTGAATTCATCACATTTCTTACAGCATAGTAATGTTCCACCACATACTTGTACCACAATTTGTTTAGCCATTCCTCAATTGAGGGATATATATGTTGTTTCCAGTTCTTTCTTATCACAAAAAGTACTACTATGAATATTGTGCTATATAGGGGCTTTTAAAAAAAATCACCTACTTTCTTGTATGTGTCTACCAGTGGAATCTCCAGGTCAGAGGCTATGGAGATTTGATTCAATTTCTTTGTTGTTGTCAGTCATCTCAATCATGTCCGACTCTTTGAGACCCCATTTGGGGTTTTCTTGGGTTGAGATATTGGAGTGGCTTGCTATTTCCTTCTCCAGTTCATTTGACAGATGAGGAAACTGACACAAACAGGATTAAGGGACTTTCTCAGGGTCACACGGCTAGTAAGTGTCTGAAGGCAGATTTGAACTCAGGTCTTCCTGATTCCAGTCCCTGTACTCTATCCACTGTGCCACCTAGCTACCTGCTTTCTTTGCATAATTTCAAATTACTTTCCAGAATGGTTATACCAATATATAGTTCCAACAACAATGCATTAGTGTGTCCATCATCTCCATAAATCCTCCAACATTGACTATTTCCATTTTTGTCATCTTTGCCAATTTACTGGGCATCATATGTTGTTTTGATTTGCATTTCTCTTATTATTATTGGTTTGGAACATTCTTTCATATGGTTGTTAGTTTGCCCATTCTTTTCATTTTGAGAATTGCTTGTTCATTCCTTATCAGTTGGGGAATGGGGTTTGGATTTATATATTTCTATAAGTTTTCTGTTTATCATGGATACCAGATGCTTATTGGAGATATTAGATACAAAGATTTTTTTTGACCAGACACTTTCCTTCTTATTCTAGTGGCATTAATTTTGTTCATTCAAAAGCTTTTCAGTTTAATATAATTAGAATAATTTGATTTTTTTATTGCCTCAATCCTTGTTTGGTCAAGAATCAATCCTACTCATGGTTGGGAAAGGTATATGGTCTGCCACTCTTCAAGTTTTCTTTTTCTTTTAAATGGTCATGTATCCATTTTGAATTTATTGTGGACTATGTTACATAATGTTGATCTAAGTCTAATTGCTGCCAGACTATTTTCCAGTTTTCCCAGCAGTTCTTGTCAAACAGGGGCTTTTTTCCTGGGTAATTGATGTTTTCGGGCATGTCAAATGCTGGGTGATTGAGTTTCATTGTTTCTGATATTTTCCTTTCCTGGCCTGTACTATGGATCGGCTTTTTCTATTTTTAACCAGTACTAAATGGTTTTGATGATTGTTGCTTTATAATACAGCTTGAGGTCTGGAAGTTCTATCCCCCCAAAGATAATTTATTAAAGGATAATAAAGGACAGCCGGCTGGAGATGGTGGGGGAGGCAGGGCTATGGGACAATGCTATGGTAAGCAAGGTCCTTCAAAGATGGCTTCCTAGTTTTCCCCTTTTGTAAAGGAAAATTCCCAACTCTGATGTGGTAGAGATGGTAATCGGTGAGAGAAAGCTGTTATTTCAACTCCCTTTCCTTGCTTTGGGATCATTGAAGTCATCGACAATTGAGGAGAGTTAGAATATACAAAGGGGCTATTTCCTGATTTATTCCAGATTAGCTAACAGGATTTAGGGAGAGGGAAGGTGCTGGAGAGTTTTATCTATAATTCCATGTGATCATGGGTTATTTGAACTCATATGAATACTCATCTAAGAAGCTATTATCATAGGAAAAAGTGAGGAACCTTCTTGGCTCCTTCTCAGTTTGGGGGTGAAATCAAGACACTATTAACACAGGATATTAGCCAATTAATATGGGCATAAGGTTTATGCCCAGATAGTTTTACCTCTTGAATTGACTGATTAGTGCCAGGAAGATGGCCTTGAGATGTGTTTTTACCCTTGGGATTCTATGATGAGAAAACCATTTCAGATTCTATAAAGAAAAGAAAACAACTGTCTAACACACAGGGATCCTAAGAGAGGAAAGGGGCCTTAATATTCATAGTAATGCATATATATGTATGTATATGTATGCATGTGCATACATCTGAACAATTATGTATTTTCATATGTGTATGTGTGCATATATGCATAATCTATAATTATGTATATATTCAGTGATTTATAGTTATGTATAAATGTGGTTATAAAATTATAAAAAGCAAACATTTCCTTGTCCACAGAATTTAGAAGAGGTCACAGAAAACCTGTAAAAAATGCTAGGAATGAATCACATCAGTCACAGGCCCTACAGCATTCCACCCCTAGTGGCATGTCCCAATTTCATGTTGTACATTCAGTGGTTGTTAGGAAACATAAGTTGGACCACCCCCGGGGTTTTATGGGAGAGCAGAAGAATCAGTATGGGACTTTGGGGGCCCTCTGAATTGGTTCATGGATGGAAAGCTCCCTATTGTCTCTTTGCATACTCAGCAACACTATATGGGCTCAACCAGGATTCCTTAAGCACTTATACACACAATTTGAGAAATGGATAATTATTATAGGGTTTTGTCTACATCGTTGGTTATTCAGTGATGCATCACGATAAAGGCATTAAGAATCATCATAAGGCATTTGAGTATCTCTTACCATGGTTAGAAGAATTTTCTGCAGGTTGAAGATGAGGGATCTGATGATAACAATATCAAACTTTTTGTCATACCTGGGTCTAAAAGTCATGCATTGGCCTATTATAGGAATGAAGGGACAAGAACCCCTTAGTTCTGTTTGGTGCCAAGTAAAGATCATCAATTTTTTTTGACTGGATCAGAACTTTTAATTATTCAAGGAATATTGTCATGGTCTAGCAGGTGGGAAACTTCTATTTAAAGAGGAAAAAGAAAAATGGGGAAACTGAGTCTGGAAGGTCCTGCAACTGCCTTTGCAAAGCTACTCTTCCCAACTCTCCTAAAAATCTGCATCAACCTGAAGCTATTACAACATTTGGAGGTGCTAGACAGAACTCCTGGTAGACAGCTGTTGGCATTTTCCCTCATGTGGTAGATCACTAAATTCAGTAGCATCAATGCTTTTTTACCTGCATGCAAAGGAAGATTATAGGCAATGGATAAATTAAATTTAGCACCTCCAGATATCCCTTCTACCACAGAAAGTTCTACTGCTTACAAGTGAATCAAAAGGTAGTTATTTTTGAGTTAACATTTATATGAGCCGGTATTGAAATTGGGTTACAGTTAGAGATCAATAATCATTGAAAATATCCATTTTTTGCTACCTGTGAAGCTCATACAAAGTCTTTTCTAAAAGCATCCAACTCTCTTTCTTTTTATGCTAGCTTAACATTGTCCAATGAGAACAACAATTTTTATAAATTAGCAATTATAAAGATGGCCAATGCCATTGTGAGATCTTACATAGAAAACAATGAAGGTGAGTCATTTTAATGGGCTGAAGTAAATGTGGTCAGCTTTTTGTGAGAGATGTATCACAAAATAATTTGTTTCATTACAAAGTGGAAGTCACTTTTACAGAGTGAAGTAAGTTTTGAGAAGTATCTAAGTTTTTACTAAGGTTTATATCTAGCTGGCGAATATATATATATGTATATAATTTATAGAGCTAGTTAAGGGGAGCAGGCACCAAAAATGGAGAGGTCACATCACCACAACCCCCCATGGAGAAGATTCCATGGATCATATTCTCCCACCCTCATGGCTCTTCTTTCTCTGTCCTGTCTCAACCCATACCAAGGTTGAGAGACAGGTACACAGGTGGTGGTCTTGGTCTCTGCTTAACGGTCCCAGTCCTGTCTGGTTCAGAATGGAAAACATTTCAAGTGAAACAATATTTAAGTTTTGGGAGGAGATGGTTAGAGTAACAGATGCCCAGGGTTATGGAAGGTGGTTTGCTATTACATTTATGCCAAGACCTCCATGGACAAGTTGCAATTCTGTTGCCATGACAGCAATAAAGCTTCTAGGTCCCATTGGCTCATAATTCTCTACCACCTCTGGAGAGTGTTGAATGTTTCCTTATCCTTGGTTAGGGGAGTCAGAGTTGGGGTGTAGGCACTGCCCATTGGAGGAGGAAAAAGGGACTCATTTGTGCTGCCATTGGGCTCAGAGCATGTCTAGTGGTTGCTGGCATGTAGGATGTAGGTACCTTCTAGACCTCCAAATATCTTTTCTACTTTAGAGCAATCCAGGACCACTTGGGCAGTCAGTTTGGTGAAGATTCTGGAGCCTTCTAAGAATCATGGTTTTAAATGCATAAAACTGAAAACAGAAGCTTAGCAAAGGAAACCAATTATATTGAAATTATTATCAAAATATTTTTTAAAACAAGTTCATAGATCTTGGGTGAAAACTCTGTGCCCTAGCATCCTGATCACACTGAGTGAGTACCCTGAAGGGCTAACTGCAGAGCAGGCACAAAGAAGGTAATAGGCAATTATCCCAATGGAGCACTGCCAATCATTCCTTTTATAGACACCCTATGTGGAGCTTTGAAAATATTGCCAATATTCTGTGTTTGTGTGAACTGCATCACCTGCTCTCATGAACATGTTTAGATGCATGACAGGGAGCTCTGACTCTTCACTGGAGGAGGGAGAGGGAGAGAGAGAGCGAGAGAGAGAGAGAGAGAGAGAGAGAGAGAGAGAG
>NW_027186303.1:3220565-3229734 GCF_028583685.1 Petaurus breviceps papuanus
GAGAGAGAGAGAGAGAGAGAGAGAGAGAGAGAGGGAATGAGAGAAAGAGAGGAAAGAGAGAGAATGAGAGACAGAGACAGACAGAGAGACAGAGAGAGCACATCAGAAGACCTGGTTAAATGTGGGGCCAAATTCCTTCTTAAGAAACTGCTATAAAATACCATTCTCCCATTTGTCAGGTAGAGGAGAGGAATAAGGTGAGTATGTGTGAGACCCTTTAAGTCTTTCACATGAAGGGAAATTGTTAAAAAAAAAATCAAACTCAAAAGCTGCTGTGAAGGTATACAAAATTCATGCTGGCACATTCAGGAACTTTAAAATCCAAAGCCCAATTTTCTAATAATTGTATTCAGACATTTGCTGGATTGTGCAGTAAAATGCAGGCCTATGGATGATTGTACGATTTTCTTTTCTCCTCTTACAAAAACTCCTTCAGACTCTCAGCCATTCCAAGGGCTTTTGCTTTTTTTCCAAAAACAGTTTTACCCTTGACATATCAGGCTTAATCACTTGCCAGAGCAAGGCAGTGCCGTGTTTCTTCTCTTGCCCCTCCCAATTTTTCTGATCACACCACAACTGCAAGAGAATATTCATGATTAAAGTGTCTATGAGATTAAGCAAAAACAAACAAATGAATGAATGAACGAAAACAAATCATTAGATCCCCCAAATCTCTGGTAATGGTTCAGGGATAGACAGCTGGGAGCACCCCAGAGGTCAGTGATAAAACTCCTGATACAGTTACAAGTTGCAGAAAATAATATTATAAGTAACAGACCCCAGGAAAATGCCTCAGAGTAGGCTAGGCATTTTATAACATACAAATGATTTTTAGAAAAATGAAAATTGTTTCCATCTACTAGCTGCTAGATGGAAGGGGATTGACATGGAACAGGTTCTATTCACAAACCATACTAATATAGTTTCTCTTCAAGATCAAATACCTTTCTTTCTCCATTCTGGATGCTTGGCCAACAGAAGGGGAGAAACATGGGATACATGAAGGCATTTCTACCACCTAGGAGTTAAGTGAAGTCAGCACACTCCTAGACTCCCAAATTCTGTCCCTGTCAGAGGGGGACATCATGGGATCAGCAGAGATAGAGATAGAAAAGAGAAGAAGGTGCTTTCAGATCTGGGTGCATTTTTACACAAATTCCCCCAAATCTTAATTTCTGATTAAACACTTTAGGGAAGCCTATTCAGAAAAGAAAAGAAAAAACTCCATTAGGAAATTCAATAGAAGTAGCCATCATAACTTGTTCCCATCATAACTTGGAAATCTATAGTCCCAAAGATCACATCTCATAAGTCTCTTCTATGTTCAGTGCAACATTTTGAGATTGGGAGAGACTTCTTGGCGGGGTACATTATTCCTGTTTTTTCCCCTTTTTCCTTCTCGGTTATCCAGTTCAAGAAGAAAGAGGAATAAACCTCTGCTCAAAGTGTCCAATCAGATAATTCAGGGAAGTCTTATTACTGGAAAATTCCCATTGCTTTTTTTAAGTGACTGTAAATTAATCAGGGACTGTTTCCTCTGCTTTCTGATCAGCTCTAGGCATTGTCATGCACAAAAAGAAATAGATAGATAAACAAACAGCCAGATTAAGTAGCTATACATGAAGGCATTCAGTTTTTTGTTTTTAAATTTGTGGAGGGAGGAACAGATTAGTAAGAAATACTTGTTAGTAAAAATAATAAAACTATTAAAAAAAAAAAAAAGACACCAAACCCCTAGGGACAAAAGACAACATTCTCAATAACATTCCCAAGTCTGAAGAGGTGAACCAACTCTCCCTTTTGCCCCACATATCACTGGGGAGAGATGTCTTCTGGTAGCTAAGCACCAACACTAAACCCTGGGTAGATCAGTCCTTTTGGCAGAAATAGCCACTGGCAGCTGACGAGACAGCTAACCTAGACCTGGCCTGGCCCCAGGTGCCTTAGCTGGGAAAATAGCAGCTCTGAAGGACTGATTTTAATGACCCGGATCACTTGCCTAGAGAGCACCAATCTTCCACTTTGGGTGTTAAACATCAGTCTTCCATGCCAGGCTACCTGTGGTTAGGCAAATATTGGCAGCTGAATGGTACAGCTGATAGAGTGCTGGATTTGGAGTGAGCAAGACCTGAGTTTGAATCTGACCTCAGATATTTACTAGCTGCATGACCAAGGAAAAGTTGCTTTTTTTTTTTTTTTGCTTTTTGGAGGGCAATTGGGGTTAAGTGACTTGCCCAAGGTCACATGGCTTGTAAGTGTTAAATGTCTGAGTCTGGATTTGAACTCAGGTCCTCCTGACTTCAGGGCTGGTACTCTATTCACTGCGCCACCTAGCTGCCCCTGGACAAGTCATTTAACCCTGTTTGCCTCAGTTTCTTCATCTGTCAAATGAGCTGGAGAAGGAAATGACAAACCACTCCAGTAGCTTTGCCAAGGAAACTCCAAATGGGGTCACAAAGAGTCAGACACAACCCTGAGAAGCAGATGCTTTATTATCCCTATTTTATAGATAGAGCAACTGAGGCAAAAATTAAGTGTCTGCTTTCCAGAGTTGTTATAAGGCTCAAATGAGATCATATTGGTAAAGTATTTTGCAAACCTTAAAGAAATGCTTACTGCTAAAGCTAGTTCTTAGAGACCAGCCTCTAAGGTTATCAGCTTTAGCCTAAACTTCACACATTTAGCCTCAGCAACCCTCTGAAGTTTTGTGCCAAGTTCAGGATGACAAGGGCTCCTTCCTACCTTATGCTAACTGCACCCCTGGACCCTCACAGGAAACTATAGGGGCTGGATTCAGAGTGTCCCATGGGCAGAGAGAGCCCCAGGCCACAAAAGAGTAAGAGCTATTTAGAAAGCAGAGGGGTGGGTGTTGGGGGGGGGTCCTTCAGGCTAATTCTAGCTGGTCCTTGTGGGCACCCACTAATGGTCTCCCCTTTTGTTTCTAATGGTCATTGAGAGTCATCTCCCTGAAAGTGACATCTTTAAGGATGAGAGGCAGTAACAAGTTTGGATTAGTCACAATAATGAAAATGTCAGCCAACAGTCAAGGGAGAGAATGGGAAAGGAGGCCTAGGAGGCTGGATTCTGGGGCTGAGGAAGCTGACCCTGCTCCTGGCTCTGCTTCCCTTGGGGCATACAAAAACCTCACCCCTACCACAAGACTCCTGGGATGGCTCCTTCCAGCAACATCCTCCTCACTTCTGGTGCTCCAGCCCTACCCATAATTCAGCAAAGGAAGCTGAAGGGTTTTGAAGTCAGAGCATGGGGCAGGTGTCCAGATGTGCCTCAGGTCACAGTAGTACTTCCCAGTGTGGGGAAGTTGCAGAGATGCAGAATTCAGTTTAATATTGGACAAAATCCTAATAATCAGAGCTGCCCACATATAGAAAGGGCTGCCTTGGGAGGTAGTCAGCTCCCTATCACTAGAGGATTTCAAGGAGAGTTTGGCTGACAGCTTGTCAGGGATATGATGGAGATGTTCATGGTTGGTTTGGACTAGATGCCTTTGAGGTCCCTCCTAGCTCTAAAATCCAATGATTCTTCAAGAAAGATCCAAGATTCTGGTCTATTGGGGTAGGAGTTGAGCCAAAGAGTGAGGGTGGGGGGATGTAGAGTCTGGCCCTAATGACCCTCCTCTCCAAGAGAAGGAAAGTAGCACCTTGAACCAGTGAAGGGAGTACCTTCATCTGGGAGTTCCTTATATCACTATAACCTCAGGCTCAGTCCCCATCCCCTTTTATACCTTGGTAGAATGTAATCTCACTGAGGGCAAAGGATGGTCTTCATTTTTGTCTTTGTAGCCATGCCTAGTTATTTTAAAATCTGTTAAAAGTTTATCTACAAAAATATTTTTTATATTTTTGCACATTTGATGTTAGTCAGAACATGCAGTTAAATGTGCACAGGAATGCATGTAAAACAAGCTCATGTGTATAACATGCCAAGAGAATCTCAGAGCAGGGGAAGGAATGCCAGATCTGGCATTGAGGAGCTGACTATACAGACTCTGCACCAGTCCTTAGCCGAGGGACCTTGGGAAATCTCTTGGCCTCTCTCTGGGCCTCAGTGTTCCCATCTCTAAAACAAGGGGGTTGGACTTGGTGACCCCCCCCAGGCTCCTCGGCCCCCCCAGTCTGTGTGGGCCAGGCCATGGTGTGGGAACCAGGCTGTGAATGTAGGCACCCTGCCCCTCCCTCCCTGCCTCTGGAGTCCTCCTTCAGGGCCATCGCCAGGAGAGAAGGGTTTGAGTGTCAGAGCGGATCACTGGTTTCTAATCAGGGCAGCAGCTGGGAGGAGAGGCGAGAGCAGTCATCACCTCTTTAAAGAACAGGACCCGACAGGCCCAACGGCACCAATCCCCAGCAAGAGCCCATGTGGGCACACACACAAATATACACACATGACCACACATGCACTGGCGTGGGGCTGCTGAGCAGAGGCAAGGAAACTCTGGGGCCCAGAGAGGTGGAGACAGCCACTGAAGGTCACTCAGCCTTGGCTGCTCACACCCTCCAATCAAAGCAGCCCCAGGGCTGGGGCCCAGGTATCCTCTGCTCTGCCTCAGCCTCTCTGGGCTCACAAGTCCCCTTTTTCTCCTTCATTATCTGCTGGTCACATGAGAAGGGAGTTTTGACCAGCCCTGGCCCCAGCAGGCAGCTATGGAAGCTGGCTGTCTGGAGTGGCTCTGAAGGGGCTGACCAACTCACCCAGCCCCTGGGAAACTTGTATTTCTCTGCTCCTGTTCCATTTATGAAGTAGGAAAGGTAGGAGTGATGGCCTTCCCCAGCATCTTTCAGAGAGGGAAACCGAGGCCCAGAGAAGTTGTGACTTGCTCAAGGTCACACAGCCAGATAGTGGCATAGCCAGGAATCTACCCCAGGCCTTTCCATACACAGGCCAGAGAGGCCTCTGCCCAGTGACCTAGGCTTACATTAGCCCAGGCTGAGCTTGGAGGAACAGCTCAGGTCTTCTTACAGGGTCAGACTCAAACCTTGTAGGAGAACCATGAGAGAGGTATTGTAGGACCTGGAGCCAAAGGATCTGGGTTCAAATCTCAGATCATCCTTTTACTACCTGTGTGATGTTGGGCAAGTCCCTGGCCTTCTCTGGGCTTCTATTTCTGCACAGTAAGAAGAGGGCATTGGACCGGACTTCCGAGGTCCCTTCTGGCTCTAAATCTGTAATTCAAGGGAGAGGAAGGAGAGCCCAGTGCAGGCAGGGCTGGGCAGGGGAGGCTTTCCTGGAGGTCTGCACCGAAGACTGAGACAGGGCAACTCATGATGCTTATTTTCTCTCCCAAAGAACTCTGACTGACCTCTTGAAACAGCCTGGGCAGGACCCCTCAGCCCCACTGCCCCCACCCCTGGGGAGCAGTGTGCAGCTGCAGATGGGGGACAGCCTCTCTCGGGGTTCCCCCCGAAACAGCACAGGTAAGTGGGGAAGGAAAGGGAAGGGGGGCACAGAAAGGGGAAACTGAAGCAAGAGGCCCTTTCCTTGGGCTCAGGGGAAGCAGCTCCCTCAGAGGACTTGCTGAGGGATGGTCTGTAAGTGAATGGGCAGACATGTTGGAGGAAGAATGGGTGACCCAGCCCACACTGGTATGGGATGTCCCAGTGGGGGCTCATTCAGAACTGGGCATTAGGGCTGATTGGAAAAGCAGAAAATGGTCATTCTTGGAATCCAGTTCCCTCTCTTTCCTGCTAGCCCCTCCCATCTCACCCTCTGCCACTTCCCAAGGTCTGATTCAAGGCAGGGTACAGTGGGAAAGCCTTGGAGTCAGAGGACCTGAGTGTTGGATTCCACTTAAGCAAGCCACTCTGGGCCTCAGTTTCCTCATCTGGAAAATGAGCAGGTTGGGTTAGCTGACCCCTGAGGCCCCTTTCACCTGTCAATCTATTGAGCTAATCTCTCTGCTGACCTCCAGGCCTCTGCTAGCCTAATGAAATCTCGAATGGGAAAACCCACAGGCCGGCTGAAATGTAGGATGTCCAAAGCAGACACTCTCTCTTTCTTCCCAGACCCTGTCCCTCTCCTCCCTTCCCTCTTCCGGTTGGCACACCATCCTCCCAGTTCCCCAGGCTCCCAACGGAGGAATCGTCCCCACATCCAAGCCATTACCAGGCCCTATCGATTCGACCTTCCCAGAATCTCCCGAGAGAGCTCCCTCCTCTCCCCTGACACAGCCCCCGCTCTGGTGCGGGCTCATCGCCTCACACCTGGACTATTGCAAAGCTGCTGGGGATCGGCCTGCCTCAGGTGTCGTTCCCCCCACCCCCCACCCCCAGCGCATCCTCCATTCAGCTGCCGAAGCGCAGAACTGACATCACCGCCTCCCCCCACACACACACACTCAATAAACTCCAGGAGCAAATGCAACATGCTGTTGGTCGTTCAAAACCCTTCCTGAGCGACCCCTTCCTCCCGCCCGTTCTTGTTGCGCCCCACTCCCCACATACGCTTCAGCCCAGAGCCCCCGACCTCCTGGATGGTTTGCCCAAGACCGTCCATGTCGCGGCTCAGGGCATTCCCTGGAGGCGCCAGGCTCAGAACACTCCTGCTCATCCCCGGCTCCTGCTTCCTTGGCCTCCTTCAAGACCCAGCTCAGCGCCCCCTTCCCCAGAGACCTTTCCAAATGGAGTCCCTTCCCCCCCCCCCCCCCCCCCCCCCCCCCCCCCGCCTTCCCCGATCCTCCAATGCCTTTCCTTTGGGAGTGCCTTCTCCCGCCCTCTCTGTCTGGTGTATGCAGTTGCTTGACTCTTCCCCCACTGGAACGCAAGCTCCTTGGGGGGCAGGAACCGTCTTTCTTTGCATCCTCAGCCTTAGCACCGGGACTCACGTTGCCTGTAAGAAATGCTCATTGAGGAGCAGCTAGGTTGCAAAGTGAATAGAGCACCCTCAGACACTTAACACTTACTAGCTGTGCGACTTGGGCAAGTCACTTAACCCCAATTGCCCTGCATTCCCCCTTCCAAAAAGCAAAAAGCAAAAAAAATAAAAAATGCCCATTGACTGGCACACTTGGACCACTGGGGATGAGGGCCAGCAGAGAAACACAATGGGAACCTTATTGAGACCCCAATGTCACCCCCCCACCCCATGCACACACCTTTTCTCTTCTGTCCTCTCCAGACAAAAAGCACTTGAACAATGCCCCTCTGGGGGCTCCAATGTTGCCCTCCCTGGGGCTTGGCCCTTCTCATGGATCCCGGGTGCACCTGGGTAACAGCATGACCCTGCAGCCCGACTACACCAAGTACGCAACCCTGAAGGCCGCTGGTGAGTGCCCCTGCCAGGCACCTGCCCATCTCCCTCCCTTGACCTGCCCCCTTCCCATCCCATAAGGTCATGAGGACATCCCTCCTGGCCATTCAGTCTTGGATACCCCAACTCAGGATTCTCAAATTCTCTGCTCCAGCAAAGCTCCATCTTAGTTACCCTAAGCCCAGGTTCTAGAGCTCTCTCCCAACCACTTCACATCTGGGGTACCGTGGTCTTACCAAGAATTCCCACATTCCCTGCCTTGGCCAGGCCAGACCCCCACTTGCAGGCAAGGCAGGTTTGTAAGTTACTTCTTCAAATGCATCCAGATCAGCCTCCCACAATTGCCAGCCCTCTGTCTATCCCCTGCCTCCTCACCTCCATCCACAAGGCTCACACCCTAGCTCCAGCCCCACCCTTCACCAGTGCTCACTGCCCCCTGACCTGGATTTCTTTTCCTCTATCCCCCACTCCTACAGAGAGTACCTCTGGAGAATTTTACAAACGCTTCCCATCGGTGGATGTGCCTGTGCCCAGCACCGTGTCCCTCCCACCCCGGGTCCCCAGGCACCACAAGGATCTGCCCCTGCTGCTGGACGGCTGCCCCTGGGCCACGCCAGGCCCAAGGGCTAAAGGGCTCAGAAGTGGTACTCGGCCTGCCGCGGGGCCAAGCCCAGGGCCCCCCAGCTGCCAGGGCTGGGTCACTTCCCGGGTGCCTCCCAGGATCCCCCATGGGTCCAGGGCCCAACCCTCCCCAGCCCCAAGACGGGCCCCAGGCCATATGACCAAGCGTCAGTTCAGTGCAGAACAGCTGAGTGAGGCCTTCAGTCACCAGCCCCCTGGGGGGCCACGCCGCCTGACCACCAATAGCAAGGCTGAGGTTACAGTGTGAGGGCTCCAGCTCCAGGATGCTATTTTCCTCCTGGTGAGGGTCCTACAGGAGCAAGGCTGGGGTGGAAGGAGAGGCCAGGCTGGGAGTGCCCAGGAGTATCTGGCCTGACATCCTCATCCTTGGGGCCCATCTGGGCCCCTGGACCATCACAGATCTGGAGGAATGGAATTCTAGGCCCTATTGCTGCTTCTTGTCTGTAGGACCCTGGACAAGATCATTCCTCTCTGGGCTTTGGGTCCTTTCCCCCCTGTAGAATGAGGGGCTGGTCTAGGGAACATCCCCAAGAGTGCCACATCTCTAGTTACCTGTCTGCCTTCTATCTCTGAGCTATCCCCAGACTCCTAAATGGTGGGGGGCACGTCCCTTCCCCCAGCCCAAGGCCAGACACTCCTGGACAGTTGGCTGGGGGGTCACTGGGCTCTGGGCTAGCAGGAGACAGCCTGTTTCATGTCGTCAGTATCAAAGACTAGTATCATCAGTGGGATTCAGACCCTGCCTGACAAGGCAGGCCCCTTCTCTCCAAGGGTCCTCTCCACCTTAGGCCCAAGGGGAGGAGGAAAGGGCCTGGGGGTGTTGAGGTGGAGGAGGGGGGCAGAGGGTTACAGGGGCAGTGGACAGAGGAAGCCACAGCTATCTGGGGTCCCTACTTGCTCCTTTGTAAATAAATCTAACCTCCCCTACTCAATAAACATGGCCTCCCCAGGAGAGGAGGCTGGCTGGTAGATTCTTATGGTTGTCTAAGGGTTTTCCTTCTGAGTTTCCCAGAGATGAGAATCTCCCTTCAGAGAACAGTCCTGCCCCAACCTAGCCCTATGCCTCATGAGGAGGTCTGGGCCAGGGTCAGGGTCTCACCTGCAGAGAGGAGAGGGTCCTGCAGCCCCACAGGCAGAGTGCCGGCCTGTCTTGCCACATTGCCCCCTTCCCCAATATGGCAGAGAAGAAAATCCTGTGCTCAAATCCTCATTCTGCTCCTTTCCACATGACTTTAGGGCTCTCTCTCTCTCTCTCTCTCTCTCTCTC
>NW_027186303.1:3229834-3303108 GCF_028583685.1 Petaurus breviceps papuanus
CTCTCTCTCTCTCTCTCTCTCTCTCTCTCCCCCTCTCCCCCTCTCCCCCCCCCCCTCCCCCCCCCCCCCCCTCCCCCTCTCATTGTCTGAGCTCTCAGTACCCTCACTGCCCCCATTCTGCCCCATCCAATTTCTCCATTTCTCCCCCTCAATCACTTTTCAAATATCCCTTTAGGCTCACTAGGGGGCTCTGGAGTGAAGTGATCACAGTCCCTGCCCTCACAGAGCTTACAGTCTCATTGCAGAGACCAGAGTCACCCATGAAAAGTGCTATGGGAGCAGTCTGTGATCAGCAGGGCTGATGAGTTTTGGGGCAGTGAGGGTACTGAGAGCTCAGACAATGAGAAGATCAGCTCCACCTGAGAAAGGTCAGGGTGGACTCCCTGGGAGGTGACCTGTCAGCTAGTTCTTGAAGGATGCATAGGAGTGCCAAAAGGTACTTGGATAGAGGGGACAGGTCTGCCTAGAGCCAGTTTAAAAGGCCTTAAATGGGGTGGCCAGGTGGCTCAGCGAGTAAGAGCACCATCTCCAGTGTCGGGATGACCTGGAGATCAAATCTGGGCTCAGATACCTAGCACCACACCCAGAAATAATAACTGGCCATGTAACCTTGAGCAAGTTACTTAACCCCAATTGCTTAAAAAAAAAAAAAAAAGGCCTTAAATACCAGGCTAGTAATGGGTGCCTTTTCATCTTGCCTCCATCTCCTGCATGACCCCAGGGACCCCTTCCATGTGTCCCCCCACCTTCCCCGCACCACAGAGGAAGGTTGGCTCCTTCTCCATTGCTTACCTCTTTCCCTGTTCTCTTGGCAGCAGGATGGTTTGGCATGGGGCCCCAGCCCCTCTTGGGCTCCAGGCCAACGAGGCCCTGCAGTCACCAGGCCATCTGCTTGGCTGACAGCTGGTGTCCACAGGAGCAGGCAGCGTCTGAGCAACTGTGGGGCCTCTCCCCTTCCCATCCAAGGGAAAGGGTAAGAGGGAATGGAGGGGGTGGAAGTGACCTCCCTGGAGCCCAGGAAAGTAGGAAAGCTGAGGGGAGCACACACGTGACCTGACGTGCCTGGCCCATGTGTGCCAAGAAGAACAAGGCAGGATTCTGGATGATCTGCCCCCTGACACACCCAAGAAATGCAGCCTTGATGATGGGCTTGGGGTCAGTTCCATGATAGCCAGAGACCAGAGAACTGGCAGAGACCTAGAACATGGACCATTAGAACAGGGAGAAGTCTTAGAACATTAAACATTAGATGGAGGACTCTTAGGACATAGAATGTCAGTGCTGGGAGGGGTCTTAGAACATAGAAATGTTGGAGCTGAGGAGAACCTTTAAATTAGGGTTATTAGTAATATCTAATTACTACAAGAACAAGAAAGACCCTGACAACATGGAATGTCAGGGCTTGGAGGGGCCTTGGAACATGGAATGTCAGGCCTGGAGGGGCCTTAGAAAATGAAATGTCAGGGCTGGAGGGGTCCTGGGGAATCTTGTCGAACTCCCTTATCTCAAAGAGAAGGAGACAAAAGCCAGAGAACAGTCTTGTCTGCTCTGAAAGGCTACAGTCCATATCCCCTTGAGGTGATGTTACAGCTGACCAGCTGCCACTTTAACAGGTGAGACTGAGCTAATTTTCACTGAGGGGGGCACTGACTATAATGGGAAGGGCTCTGAAAGGCAGGGTTTTTTTTTTGTTTTTTGAGTTTTGTTTTGTTTTGTTTTGTTTTGCTTTTTTGGAGAGGGGAAGGCAGGGCAATTTGGGTTAAGTGACTTGCCCAAGGTCACACGGCTAGTAAGTGTTAAGTGTCTGAGGCCAGCTTTGAACTCAGATCCTCCTGACTCCAGGGCTGGTGCTCTATTCACTGCACCACCTAGCCACCTCCATTTTTTTTGAAAGGCAGGTTTTGTGGGAACCTCATGGAGGAATCCTGAATTAGATTAATAAGGTCCAAGAATCCTGTCTCCTGCCTCCCAATCTGTGTTCTGCCTTCATGAATGGCTCACGGTGGAGCCTCAGGCACTTTGACAGTCTATTGGTCACCCCCAAGGGATAAGGGGGTGGCAGGTAGCCTGCAGGATAGGGGAAGGTCATGGGTAGGCCCAAGTTCTAGGCATTGCAGAAGCAAGCCCAGGAGCACCAGGCCGCATCACTGAGATGTAGGGAGCTGACCCCTGGGCCAGACCCCCTGTGGCCTCACCTTCCCCCCCCAGCCCTAGAAGCTGGGGTTCAGTTCTGGAGAGCTGGGGGCGGGCAGGCTGACTCATCCACGGTCCAAGGACAAGGAGCTGCTCCAGCAGGAATAATGAGCATGTTACCCACCCCCAGGGCCCCCCACCTGCCCCTCCCCACCCTCCTGACGCAGGCACCCAGCAGGGTGACGGTGATGGTGGCTGAGGACTGTCCTCAGCTCTGGGCAGGAAAGAACTTGACAAGCTGGAGCCAGTCCAAGGAAAGATGAGGAGGACCGGGAAGGGCCTGGAGACCATGCCCCACAGTCAGCCAGGAAAAGGGCTGGGTGGCTCAATAGGGAGAACACTCAGGGAAGCCCCAGAGCTATCTTTAAGGACCTTTGGTGGAGGGAGATATAGGCCTGGGCCCTGGGGGCAGGGGCAGAAGCACTAGTCGGTCAACCACAAGTCAATCCACCCCCAGCACACACATCCTCGCTTTCACCCAGGTAGACTCATGGAACCTTAGAGCCAGCACAGAACTTAGATACCAGCTAATCCAACCACCTCGTTTTACAAATGGGGAAACTGAGGTGGGACAGAGGCACAAGGTGGGTGGGCTCTGGAGGTGGACGAAGAGGTTCAAACATCACCTTTGATGTTCTAAGATACAACATCCCTGCGCCTCAGTTTCCTTATCTGTAAGATAGATGCCTCTGAGCCCCCTTTTACCTCTAGGGCTATGATTCTCTAGGGCAGATTCAGGAGGCAATCAATGTCATTAATGTATTGGGGAAGTGTCCCCTCCTCTTTGGATCTTGCTTCTTCCTCTCTAAAAGATGGGCCTGAACTGGAGGATCTCTAAACTCCCTCCCAGCCCTGACATCCTCTGTTCTAAACTCCCTCCCAGCCCTGACCTTCCCTGTTCTAAGGTCCCTCCCAGCCTTGACATCCTCTGTTCTAAGCTCCCTCATCACCCTGACATCTATTCTAAGCTCCCTCCTATCCCTGGCATCCTCTGTTCTAAGCTCCCTCCCAGCCCTGACCTTCCCTGTTCCAAGCCCCTTCCCAGCTCTGACAGCCTGAATTCTAAGGTGTCTCCTAGTCCTGGTGTTCTATGACTTAATGAAAGCACAGATATGATTCTTGGGTGACCACAGGCCCTGAAGGTGGGTTGGGATCTTAAAACATTCACCAGAAGGTTCAGGGACTGGAATGGGATTTTAATGTCTCTTGATACTTGGGGATCTACTGGCCCCTGGTGGTCACTGGTAGCAATACACCAGAGATAGGCCAGTGCTGGACACCTCAACTCAGGGAGGCTTGGAACATTTCTTTTTTTTATTCTTTTTTTTATAAAGCAATTGGGGTTAAGTAACTTGCTCAAGGTTACACGGCCAGGTGTTTCTGGGTGGGTGCTAAGTGTCTGAGCCTGGGATTTGATCTCCAGGTCATCCCGACTCTGGGGCCGCCGGTGCTCTTACTCATTGTGCTACCTGGCCGCCCCCTGGAACATTTATTAATCACCGGCTCTGCAGGGCCCAGAGTTCCCCACCAACAAGCACCCTTCCTTCAAGAGGTTTCCAGTCCAGGAAGAGCCTGGCCAATAGCGGCTGTGGATTTCAGAGAAAGGAGGAAGGGGCACCTCAGCCCAGTCACACCCCACGCCTTCAAGACCCTTTTGCATATGATGGAGCCTAAGAACCAGGCAAGACAGTGTGGGCTTGAGAGGCCACCTCGGCGGGGAAATGGGAGGGAAACACCCCGGACTTGGAGGACCCAGGTTCAAGGCTCAGCTCCCTGACTTCTCCAAACCTCCTGCAAAATAAGACTTTGGGTCATTTTACAAATGAGGAAACTGAGGCCTAAGAAGGCACAATGACAGATGAGAGAGTGCCAAAGGAGAGATCTGAATTTGGCTCCTCCAACTCTAGCACTCTTTCCATTTTCCCACTCAGAATCATAAGCATTGGAAGGCAGGTCAGAGGCCAGAAGTCAGCTAGTCCAAACTCCTCTCAAACCACAGCACCTGACATGTTTCATTCAAAAATTCTTATTGGGGCGGCCAGGTGGCTCAGCAAGTAAAGAGCACCAGCTCCAGTGTCAGGATGACCTGGGGATCAAATCTGGGCTCAGATACTTAGCACCACACCCAGAAATAACTGGCCGTATAACCTTAAGCAAGTTACTTAACCCCGATTGCTTAAAAATAAATAAATAAATAAAAGAATTCTTATCAAGCACCTACTTTATAGGCTTTGGGGAGAGGCACAAAGTTTACAAAAAGCAGGCTCTCAGCCCTCATGAAGCTCAAGATCTAGGAAGGAGAGAGGTCACTAATATTGGCCAGTTGTTTCTCAGTAGTGACTCTCCCTGACCCCATCTGGGCTTTTCTTGGCAGATGGGATGAAGTAACTTGCCAGGGCCATACAGCTAGTAAGTGTCTAATTTGTCTAGCCAAATGTGAGCTCAGGATGGTGAGTCTTCCTCCCTCCAGACCAGCACTACGTGCTCTATGGTGCCACCTAGCCGCCCACTATGTGTAGCAGCAAGCACCCCAAGCGTCCTCAGGGTGACTGCCAACACAGGTTCTTAGATCTGCTTTGTTAAAGGAAAGCAACTCAAAATGGGTTAACAAGTTTACTTTAATCAGTCAAATATGTATAGTTTACCTAGTTCAGGGGGAAAAGGTCAGCACCCCGAACTTCAGAGTATACAGACAGAATTATCAAGACAGAGGAACAGATCAAGTAGACAGTTTTCCAAACTGTCCAACCATTACATCCATACCAAATCAACATCTGGGTTTTTCAAAGCCAGGGGGCTCTCAACAACGGCTTCCCAGAGTCTCATCTGATCAAACCACAGAACACTTCTCAAAGTGAGCCCCAAAACAAAGCTACACATCAGGACTTATATAGCCTTGTCCTGGCTCAGAGAATGTAACAACCATATTGACTCACTGCCCAATCACAAAGTATCTACTGAAAAACAAGCCTCCCACCCCGGGCTCCAGGTGCACTTTAGCCTAGGGGCAGGGAAGATCTTCACAATTTACATTCCCATTACACTATGATACACCTACCTAATACACAATACAGAAGAATGGGAAAGAAGTAGCCTCAAGCCAATATGACTTAAGCATGGAATGATTTGACACTGGAGGGTCTGGGTTTGAATTCCACCTCTGACACTATTTGTGTGACCCTAAGCAAGCTGGACCAAGGTAATCTCTGCAGTCCCTTCCCATTCTGAATCCTGGTTTCAACAGGCAAAGGTGAGGAAAGAGTGTCCCTTCCGATTCCAGGGATGGATTGGCACCTGGAGCCCATGCTCGGAGGTGAGAGGGGCCAGGCCAAAATCAGGGAACTGCCAGAAGAAGGGTCCGAAGAGAAGTACAGCTCATGAAATTTGCATTTTATCCTTGAGGCAAGGGGAAGTCACTGAAGCCTTCTGGAGGGACCTCCATCAACCTGTGATTTAGGAAGATGACTTTGGTGACCATGAGAAGGATGTTCTGCAGAAGGGAGAGATTGGGGGCAGGGAGGCAATTAGGAGGCTACTATGATGGTTGAGGTGAGACACCCTGGAAGAGAGAGTGAGGGTCTCAATGTGCACAGCTCTGCTCCCCAAAATACAATTCACGCTCAGGGGGAGGAAGAAGGAATTAAGATTCCAATTCAATAAACACTAATTAAGTGCCTACTGAGTGCCAGGCCTTGCCCTAAACATCAGGGCTACAAAAATAGGGCACAAACCTGTCCCTGACCTCAAGGAGCCTAAGGTGGCCCTGTGGAGAGAATGCTGCATTTGGAGTCTGGGTACCTAGGTCCAAACACCAACTCTGCCACCTGGGTGGACTCAATTTCTTAGCTGTAAAATGAGGGGGTGAGCTGAACCAGGTTTCCTCCAAGATCTATGATCATGTGCATGATTCAGGTGGTTTGGGCCTGAGTGAGCATGCTGGCTTCATTGACAGAAAGATGGAAGTTGGGAAACGTGCCGATGGGGTGGGAGGAAAAGGAGTATTCACAGAATCTCATATTTAGAAGGGAGCCCTCCAAACATTTGGAGATAGAAAGGTCTCTGCTCCCAGGAAGTCTTCTCTCCTCTCAAGCCCCCACCACACTCTTTTCAGCTTTGGGGACTGTCCAACAGGCAATTAGAAATACAGGACTCAAGCAGGGCGAACAGCTGGGACTTTTAGACTATCTCCCTGGTACACAATAGGCTCTTAATAAACGCTGATTGATTGATGTCCTACAAGCGGGTTGTCTACCTTTTACCTAACCCTGCCCTGTGACTCCACTATCCACTGAAATGACCCACTGTAGTTTTGGACAGTTTCAATCTTCAGGAAAGTTTTCTTTATTTTGGCCTCAAACTGCTTTGAAACTTCTGCCTCGTGTTCCCAGTGCTCCCTGGTTTTTTTTTGGGGGGTGGGGTAGGATTAATATGATCATCTCATCTACTAGACACCCCTCAAATTTTAAAGATCAACAGTATCTATCTTTGGGGCGGCCAGCTAGCACAGCGAGTAAGAGCACCGGCTCCAGTGTCGGGATGACCTGAGGATCAATTCTGGGCTCCGATACTCAGCACCACACCCAGAAATAACTGGCCGTGTAACCTTGAGCAAGTTACTTAACCCCGATTGCTTTAAAAAAATAAAAAAATTATAAAAAAAACAATATCTACCTTCCCCATCTCCACTCTTCCCTTTTCCAGGTTAAATAGGCAGCTCCTTTTAAGTGATGCTTAAAAAACTCAACCAAAACTCCTTGGGGCAGGCTCCAGCTTGTCGAGGTCCCTTCTCAAACGGGTGGCGAGGGAGGGCCTCTTCCATGGGCACCTCTTCTGCATAGCCTTTAAGGACTTGAGGGGCAGAGTTCCCTGTCCAGCCAAATATGGTGGCTTTTTTAGAGTCCTCCCCCTGACCACACCCCCTTTTTTTCTTATCTAAATCATTTGCATCACCAGGGGTTCCTTAGTGCTCTGACCTCTTTTGAAATTTGCCCTCTGGGAGCCTAGGGTGGACACTACACCCAGTCATCCATCTCACTTTTATATCTACAACGGCAAGCATTTATTAAAGCAAGTGCTATGTGCCAGACAAATGCCAAGTACTGGAAGTAGGAAAAATGAAGACAGTCCTCTCCCTCAAGGATCTTCCGTTGAACATTTCTATCACAAACTGGAACACAGTGTTCAGGTCACTTCCCTCTCAAAACTCTGGTTATAGGAGGTTCCCATGGTCACTACTTCACCACTGGTCCTGGAGTCAGGAGGACCAGAGTTCAAATCCAGCCTGCAAAACGAGGCAGCTGGACCCCGGCCTCAGCCAAGAGCCAACCATCCTTTTTAGAGAGCACAAAAGAAAACGGCTCAAACTGCAGCAGGAAATGTTTGAATCAGACACAGAACTCACACGGCCCCTGCTGAGACCCAGTCATGGGCCCCAGTGGTTTGGATGCCTGCTGTATGACCTCAGCAATCACTTAATGTCCCTGTGGAACAAGAGGCTGGACAAGGCAATCCCCGAGGTCTCCTGGCCTGAATCTATGGTCTTCAGGGAAATCAGGACTAGATGGGATAGAGACGGCACAGAATGAAAACACATCCCCACACGGAGCGGGCCAACAGACCAAGCTGTGTTTATTGACTATCCCAGACAAGGTGCATGATTGAACATAAAAAATGTCCCTCTGGGTAGCTGAGACCCCAGCCTTCCTTACGGGGCCTAAATAGCCCCCCAGTTCCAATACCCAAGCCTCCAACACGCCACCCCACCCCCAAACAACAAGGCACATATGTACACACATAAAATAAACAATGGTTGGGACAGAGTACAAAACTGGTCCACAGCCCAATCCCAGGGTCAGTAGACTGGGGACAAGCCTGAGATGGTAGGAGAAATCAGCAAGGATATCAGGTGGCCTGGAGCAGGCCCTTGGCCAGAACAAGGTTCCATCTCCTTTATCGTGTTCCCTGCCAAGTAGCTAGCAAGCTCTACTTGAACCCTCTGCCAAAGTATCTAAGGCCAGGAAGGCCGAGGGTCCCACATAGCACTGTCCCTTCCACACTGGAAGGGCCAGGTCCCACTGCCTTCATTTAAGGGGCTGGCCAAATCCAGTCTTCCCTGGGCCCCAATCCTGCCTCTGGCTGCTCCCATGGCTCACTTTCTGTCCCAGGAGGTAGGTCTGGGTACTATTTCTCAGACCTCCTTCCCTTCCTTAAGCCTGAGGCTGCTGGAAGCCAAATAGCCTCTAGGAACTGACTGACCAACCTCCAGGGCTCTAAGGAAGATGTTTGGTCCATGGTGAAACCAAAGCTACTGGTTTGAGGTCCTTCAGGGTATTTGGTCCCTGCCAGAAACCAGAGGACAAGGTCTACCAAGCAGAAATGCCAGGCCTTCCATGGTGGTAGGGACAACCCCCCCCCCCCAGAAGTGCCTTTTACCTAAGGTGATACAGTAATCCTCTAACTGTGGGTGAAGATGGCCAGCAATGATGAGGGCCTCCCCCAACACTCCCCTGGAGCTGCAAGAGAGGCAGGGGGTAGGCACCTACCCACAAGGAGAAAGCCAGTCCAGGGCTTCTGCCCTGGCCTGAGAGAGGAAGAAAAGAGGATCTTTCTTCCAAGAAAAGGAGGGCCCTGCTGGACACACCTCTCCTGGGTGTGGGGACTTTGAGCAGCCTCCTTCCTGACTATCTGAGAGCTGAGAGGCCTGGGTGGGGGTACAGGCCTAGGGAAGCAGATGGGCAGACCAGAGGCCCCATCTCGAGCACTTCAGCTGAAGAATTTGGGATAAGGCACCCAATGAGTGGAAATGAGGCACCGTCGCTCCCACCATCCAGATGGTTCCACTGATGGAGTCACTGGGCCATCCCACTATACTCCAAGGCGCCCTCCCCCCTTAGCATCCACTTGGACCCTGATTGCCCAGGTAAGTGTCCTGGCCCAGCTGGAGAGAGCCCAAGAGAAAGAGACAGAGGGAAGGAGGAAGACAATTAAAGAGAATACCATTTTTTTTTTTATAGAAAATTAAAAAAAGAATTTTATTTCATGTTTGCCCTGAGGACTGCCTCCCCTTCCCTCTAACCCCCTTTTCCGTGACTCCCCCTGGAGCTGGGCTTTGGACTACCACACTCACCCCACAGCTATCGCTTCTA
This sequence comes from Petaurus breviceps papuanus, assembly GCF_028583685.1. Taxonomy (NCBI): domain Eukaryota; kingdom Metazoa; phylum Chordata; class Mammalia; order Diprotodontia; family Petauridae; genus Petaurus; species Petaurus breviceps. The sequence goes on from NW_027186303.1 coordinate 3,239,173, forward strand.
ATACGGGAAAAATAATTAACGGCTACATCAGAGACAGGAAAAGAGACAGAGAGCAAGAGAGAGAGGGGGCTATCACACTCCTAACGGCTCAGCAAATCAAACACACAAAGCCAGAGTAAAAACCGTTGTGTTTCCAAAATACGTCTTTTGACAGGTGTCTGAAGTGGCCCTGGCTCAGCACAGATAAGGCTGGGGATGCCTGGAGGGCCGGAGGGCTGCAGGGAGCACCCCTGCCTGGGCCTGAGCCCCACTTCCCTGTGGCTTGCCTGCTGCCCCCCAGTCTCTTCTCCAGGCCCCCATTTGGGCACCAGACCACTAGAATCTCCTTCCTCAGTGAAAGATGAAACTTTCCAAGTTTCTGGGTGGTCCTAAATCAGGGAAGCCCAAGGGAGGGACAGCCGGGCAGAGGCTGGCAGCGGAGGGGGCTCCGGCCCCTCTGGCTCAGCCAGCACAAGCCAGGGATTCGGCAGCACAGACCGAGGCAAAGGTGAGCGAGGCTCTGAGCAGAGGAGGGAGAGGAGGCAGGGGCCGCATTAGGAGGCCGCGATGGCGGTGCCCCCACTCAGCTTGACAATCATCTGCTGGCAGTCACTGCAGGAACGTCTGTCTCCGACCTTCTCAAGGGTCCGGGCAGCTTCTGCCAGCAGCACCGCCCGCTGGCCCGGGGAAGAGAGGAAGGACAAGGGCAGGTGGCGGCAGGCCAGCAGGATGGCGGTGGCCCGTTCTCGCTGCCCAGGGAGGGCATCCACTTCTCCTGTGGGGAGGGAGGGAGGGAGAGACCCAGGTAAGCCGCCCTTTCCTGCCAAGAAGCTCCAGGGGGCCACCCCCTTCCCCCTGCCCGCCTCACCGTGCTTGGTTGTCTGGGCCATGCGGCGCCTCAGGCTGTGCTCCAGAAGCTGGTGGGTGCGGGTGGGGCTGGCACCGGCCATCAGGCGCACCGTGGCCTCATGCAGGAACACCTGGGGGGCAGGAGGGAGGGGCCCAAGCCTGAGCAAGGACACATCCAGGGCCTCCCAATTCATTCTCCAGCATCTCCACCAGCCCACCCCAAGGGGCCTCTGCCCCCCACAGGGCTCTTTAATAACACCAGCACCCAGAGGAGAGGGAATCTCCAAGCAAGGCCACAGAACATCTCGTCTGTCGAGTGAAAGGCCGGGCCGGGCAGCCTTCCTGCTGCCCTCTTAGGACTAAAACAAGCCAAAGCAGCAGCTCGGGGCTACACAGGGGCCAGCCTGCCTAGGGTCAGTCCTGAGGGCCCCAGGGGCCTTGCTGTCCTACTGGGTAGGATCACTGCTGGGACCAAAGGGGCCGGCACTTGAGAGCCACGTTTGTGCGTCACAGGACCATCTGACGATCCCAGAGTAAAGGCCTGAGCTCCTGGGCCTACAGAGATCACCACACTGGCTTACAGATGGGGAAACTGAGGCTCAGAGGTGGTACAGAAAGGATGAGGCAGGGCTGGTGTCCTCACTCCCTCTCCTCCTATACCCCCACAGTGCCTCACTGTGCTGGGCACCCACCGCTCAAGTGACTACTCCTGTGGCAACAATTGGCCAGCTGTCCTCTCCCTGCTAAGGGGGCCAGATGAGACCCCAGACAGCCCCATGTGGCCTGGGAGGAAAGGGAGAAGGGACCCTGGTTCTTACTTTCCGATAGGCTGGCCGGAAGCTGTGCGCCAGCCTGCGCAGGCTGCCCAGATCCCTCTGGAAACCCGCGAGCTCGGGGGCTGAGGCGTGGCAGGTCTCTCCCAGGGCTGGGCTGGAACCCGCCTGCTTCTGCCACAGGGCAGTGCGGAGAGACAGCAGCAGGTCACAGGTGAGCAGCTGGACCACCTGCATGGGGCCAAAGCAAACAGGAGGGAAGCGGTGAGCAGCCCAGCCCAGACTGGGGTGCCCCAGAGCCCAGGGAGCAGCATGAGAGGGGAGGGGGCAGAGGCCAGACATGTAGTGCCCTCATGCCCACTCAGGGCCATTGGGACTCCTTCCAGTAGGGGGCCTGGCCCCTGGGCATGCTCCTCTCCACAGGAGCCTTGTCAGACCAGACTACCAACCAGTCTACGCCAGCACCCGCAGAAAGAAGACTGGTGCTGGCGTAGACAGAGGACTGGCCAGTGAGCCAGGAGGCCATGTTGGGGCTTGTCCTAGGGAGACTAGGAGGCGACAGGGCCCAGGCTTTGGGGCTGTCCTCCTCCTCGTCCTCCTCTGTGGATTGATGCCCACCACTGCTTCTCGCCCCCCTCACCAAAAGCTTCTGTGCAGACAGACATCTTCTCCCCACAGGGATGCCCCATTCTGCACCCGGGCACAGGAGTCTGGGTCCAGCAGACACAAGTTCTGTAATCCTGGGGATGGGACAGCTGGCCTCCATCCCCTGGTGTGTGTTTGAGGGGTGGCAGTGGGAGGCCAGGCAGTGTTGGCTCTGGGTCATTGCTAGGACGTCCCTACACAGGGAGGCGGTCACGCCTCACCCACGTGGGTCCTCTGCTATGGAACCTCACCCCCTTTTTGGGAAGTTTTCCCTCTGCTTGGACCCTGGCCCCACCAGCAGGCTCAGGTGTAACCCTTCTGGGCCTCTGCCAGCTCCCCCAAAGCACCACCTCACCAGGGCTGGCCTGGGAGAATTCAGGAGAAGGAGTAGGGGTGGCAGCGGTGGAGGCAGCGGCGGTGGCAGCGGCAGCAGCGCGGGCCTCTGGGATGCACTGTGGGAACATTGCACGGCCCCGACATGACGTGCAATGCAACTACAATGCACCCCAGCCGCTCGCAGGGGAGGCGAGGAGGCCGTGCCCGGCTGCCCTAATGACCACATGCCCCCAAGTCTCCCTGCTGGGGCTAGGGAGCAGGGGGAGGGGCAGGCCAGGCAGGTGGGGGGAGGGGTTGGAAAACAGACCCCAGGCCCAGGGGGTGAGGAGGTGGGGCACAGGGCAGGGCTGCTCCTTTCCCCCTGCACCCTCCCTCCCACCGGGAGCACCAGAGCCTTACGTGGGTGAGCCCTGCGTCGGAGGCCACGCTGCTGACGTTGAGGCTGCCCCACAGGTGGCCGCTGGCCCTCTCACAATGACCAAAGGAGCTCTGCTGTGCCTCGGCCTTCCCCGAGAGTGAGGCATGCATGGCCCGGCAGACGTGGAAGACGGCCTTCACAAGGGGACTCCTAGAAGGAAGGCAGGACACAAAGGGGGCTTCCTCTCAGCCTTCTAAGGGGCTCATCTCCCTTCCCCTGTCCCTCCCAGGGGGCCAGCCCTCCCAACAAGGAGCCTATGCCCAAGGCCAACAGGACAGGCACAGATCCAATACCTGTGGGCTCCCCGCCTTGGCCCTCTGCTGAGCATTCTGGGTACCGCCCCCCCTGCCCTTCAAGTGCATGTTGACAGCGGTGCATCCAAGGGTTAGCTTCCATTTGTACAAGTCACCCTTTAAGTCCCAATCAATGTGACGACAGGCCGTGGAGTATGAAGCCAGAAAGGGACAATGCGCTGGAAACCCTCCCCCCCCTACCTACTCCCTCACACACAACTCCCTCCTATGACAGCCCCAACCAAGACCAGAGAGAGTCTATGGAACTCAGTCCAAGCAGAACAAGGGCCAGGGAGCTCCTCCAGAGGCCACCCCCATTGGGAGGAAACTCTACTGCGCTGAGCCCAAAGCTTCCAAAATATAAGCAGCTGGTCCAGACTTCTAGAGTTATATCCAAAGAGATCATAAAAAAGGGAAAAGGACCCATATGTACAGAGATGTTTATAGCAGCTCTTTTTGTGGTGGCCAGGAACTGGAAATGGAGGGGATGCCCATCAATTGGGGAATGGCTGAACGTATGGAATACTATTGTGCTATAAGAAATGAGGAGCAGGTAGACTTCAGAGAAACCCAGAAAGACTTATATAAACTGACGCTGACAGAGGGGAGCAGAACCAGGAGAACCCTGTACACAGTAACCGCCACAGTGGGCGAGGACTGACTTTGATACTAAGCCCTTCTCAGCAATGCAAGGACCTAAAACAATTCCAAAGGACACATGATGGAAAATGCCATCCACATCCAGAGAAAGAACTATGGAATCTGAATGTGGAGTGAAGCAGACTATTTTGGGTTTTTTTTTCCTTTCTTGTGGTTCCTCCTATTCATTCTGGTTCTTCTATACAACATACAACATAAACTTACTCAAAGTAAGTTTAATGGGAATATATATGTGTACAGTCTATATTGGATTTCATGCCATTGTGGGGAGGAAAGAGGAAAGGGAGGGGAAAAAACTGAAAACTTATGGAAACGAATGTTGAAAACTAAAAATAAATTAACTTTAAAAAAAAACACTGGTCTAATGGGCAAGAGGCCAGGGGTTTTCCCTACAGGTCTGTTCTCACTCACTACCTGGGTCTCATCAGATCAGTCATTTAACCAAAAGGCACTTAGTTTTCTCATACAGACAGTGGGGATGCCATCACTTGCCGCAGCCTCCAGGATCATGCCACTGTAAGAGCCATCCAGTCATACCCACATGAACACGAGTCCCTCTGTCCTAAGTGGGAATCCAATCTGGACCTGAAGCCCTCCAAGGAAGGAATGCCCACCACTTCCCAGGGCTGCCTGCCCCATTCTGGAATAGCTCTGTCAACCAAGGGTTAACTTAGTGACATCTAGCCCTCTCCTTTCTGGTCTTGTGTCTGGGGAGGAGCGTGCAGAAGACCATGCCGAGACACAGACCCTTCCAGATTTTCACTTCCACCAGGGCTCCCGGGGCCCCATCCTGGGGCTGGCTTCCAGCTTGTCATGGTTCTTCCCTCCTTCAGACACCCGGAAGGTGCAGAGAGCATCTCAGGGCAGCCTCCACACCAACTCAACGTTAATTCACCACCACCATGAACGGCCCTTCTCACATCGGACCACTGGCTAGTCCCATCTGGTATTTGTAAAGCTGATTTCTTTGACCCCAAGGGTGAGCCTTAACATTTACATCTGTTAAGTTTAATCTCATTTGACCTGGCCCAAAGTCCAGGGGTCTCCAGAGTGGGAGCTAAAAACCCTAACTCTATCCATCCTGTCCACTTGTGAGGTGTGGGCTCCATGGGATTAGCCGGGTCACTGAACCAGTGGAGACTATGACAGGCCCAACGCCAAGCTGTTCCTGACAACTTGGGAACTGTAAAGGTATCAGCTATGCCATGGCCCAGCCCACAGCTCTCTGTGTCTCCCACAATCATCCAAACTCTGGGCAAGTGGCTCAACAACCATCTCTCTTAGACGGTCTAGATTTTTTCCAGGAACCAGAGTCAAGTTCACTGGGATATTTATCGTTTGCAGACTTTATTCTTTTCTATTTTTTGAAAACCAGAAAATCTCCACTTCGCAGATTCAGAGCTGGAAGGGCCCTGACAGGTCATGTCACCTGGGGCACCTACTATGCGCCAAGCTCTGGTCTCAGCCCAGTACTTTTCAGATGAGATGCCAAGTCTGCCCAGAGTGACGGGGTGGCAGAGGTGCCTCAGCCACCAGGCCCCTTGGCGCTCTCCCAGATGCTTGCCACAAGGAGGCCACAGCCCAATCACATCGTCTTGAGTACCATGGGTGGCCTCTTCCCAGTCTACTCTCTAGGGGACTAAGAGATAACAACCCTCTCTACTCTGCCCTCTGAGTCCAAGAGACCTTTTCCTTGACTGAAGCTCCTCATCGACTACTATCCTCTCCAGTCTTTGACTCGCCTTTCCTTACAAAAGCTTAACAGCCCCAACCCAATACCACATCACTGCTCTGAGCCTGCCTTCCCCCCTTTCTGGCAGAGACACGCCTCACTAGGTGTGGCTCGAGCTGGCTGGACACCGCATGTGTGCTCTAACTTTGTTGGCAACACTCAGATCCTGGTCAGTTGGATGGAGGCCTTTTCTCTCTACCAAGACAGACTGGGGCCATGTTGCCGCCATGTGGCTTCTACGGCCCAGCCACTCTGAGGCTTGCTGGCCTTGATCGTGGGTCATCCTCCAGATCTCAGAGAGACAACTCAAAGTCTGTGGAAGCTCAGCAGCAGTGGAGAGTCCAAGTTACTCCTTCCCAGGATGCTTGGGCTGCCTACTCGGCCAAAGCGTCGTGGGTCTCAGCCTTCACCTCTCCTTCTATCTGACCACCACCATGTCCAGCTCCATCCCAATGGCAAGGAAGGGAGGTCCTCAGTTCATTCTGAGCCCTGGCATACCTGGCCCTCTCCTTACTGGGCCATGCCCCTCTTGCTACGTGCCTTCACTTCCATCAGCTACACCTAGGGGTTTGGGTTTATTTTTTAAACTGAGTCTCAGCACCCCAACACTGCACCAGTTTCTCTGGGCACACACTGGCAGCCTGTGCTGGCAACACCTGTCCGAGCCAGCACAAGTGAGTGAGCATGTCCTTTCTCCCGTCCCCCACTCCCAACACCACAAACCACACACTCAGGAAGGGAAAGGTGCCACGCACTCAGCCATTTCTAGGGACTTGGGGATCCGCTCCACCTCAGTGAACCGTGACCGCACGGCTGCATCATCCCCTTGGAGCCAGCCGACAGCCATCCAGACTGCGGATGTCCACCACCTGCAGATAACATCGGGACCTGGACGGGGAGCAGTAAGGACAGGTGGTCAGTTACTACAGGACACTCATGTCCAGGTCACCTCATCATATGGATAAGAGTTATGACATCATCACAAGCAGCAAGGGGTGGCCAATGCAGTCCTCAGGTACTCCATGAACCCCCTCTCAGAACAGTCATCACCCTAAAGGGTAGGATGGTCTAGGCTGCTGTCCAAGGAAACTGCATTGTTCCCCAAATGCCTCATCCTAAGGCCGGCCCTCAAGAAGAGGAGAGGGCTGTGAGCATGTTCATGTGGTCGGGCAGAGGAGCTGGTGAAAGCAGGGAGCCAAACAGCCAAAGTCTTCTAAGCTGAAAGCTACTTAAATGCCTTAAAAAGACAGTTAAACTGTTCTACTTTACTATTAATACTTAATATATTTTAAAATATTCAAAGTCTCTCCCTCAAAGCAGGGATCTGGGAACATGGGCCGATTTGCATGGAGTCTGTGAACTTATTTCTAAAGATATTTCACTAACAATTTCACCATGTGTTGCTCCCTAGTGATTCTGCGTATTTGATCCTATACATTTATAAAAATGACTCTGGACAAGTGGCCTGTAGGCTCATCAGACTGACTGTCCGAGGGACTAGCACTCCCTTAAAAAAGATTAAAAACCCCAACTTTCAAAGAACTGTAGCAAATGAGACAAAATGCTGTGAGCCCCTCAAAGGCACAGAACATCAGCCTCAGAACCACCTCACTCCATGTCCTCCTTGCCAGGCTCGGCCTTACCTGGAGCCCGCAGCAGGGATACTGGCACTGCTCACTCTATGCTGAGCAAAGTTTTCTCAGTACATCGGGAAAGCCCAGCAGGTCGCTGTCTCTGTGTCCCTGTGTCTGGATTCCCCTTCAATGACCCATGAATGTGACAACTGCCCCCACCTCCCCTACAAGAGACTCACCAAGTGCTGACTTCAACACTGAACTGTTTGTGAAAGGTGGGGCCATGACCCCTACAGAATCCACAAAGGAATTCAGTAACTTCAAGTACTCCAGGGCACTGGACAGCTCACTGAGAACAAGACAAGACCAAAGGAAAAAGTACTGACTGCTGGGTCCTCTAGACCTGGGCTGGCCCACCTCCCCACCACCCCTGGTAACCCAGCCCTCGTTCCTGCCAGAGCTCTGTTCCAGTTGCCCAAGGTGTGGCTGAAGCATCTTGATCCCAGTGAGCCCAGGGTCTGAGCATGGCCACCCCCAGCCCAGATCAGGCCTCCAAACCTGCCCTTCCCAGAGCCCAGGATCCCTGCGGGGTTACCCTGCACACCACTGCCAGCTGTAAATCCCCCAAACCCAGCTCTGGTCATGCCACCCATGTGCACACCTCCCAGGGTCACCCACTCAACCAAGCCCATATTCTTTGGTTGGCTAGCCACAGAAAGCTATCCATAACATGGGCACATGTGACCTTTCCAGTCTCCCCAAGATCAGGGCTGCAGGGCTCACAAGGACCTCAGAGGCCACCGAGTCCAACCCCTTCCTTTCACAAATGATGAAATGTTCCCTCCCACTCCAAGCACGTACCATGTCTCTTCATCCTGCTCAGCCTGGGGCTTCACCAGTGCATCCACGGCTCGCACGAGCAGGTGCTTGCAGAAGGCCTGGTGCACCTGTGCAATGGGGTCCGCTGCCAAAGGTAATAGGTGGAGAAGGCTTAGTCTGCTTTAAGTGCCCTTCTGGGCATTTGAATGGACACAAACCACCCCAAACAGAGTGGAACAAAACCACACCCTTCTTATAAAAACCCTCAGGGAGAAATCCACCCCCTGAGGTGAGCAAAGAGGCAGTACCGATGCTGGAGGGACCCTGGGACCCCCTGGACAGCAATGTGGCACCCGACACATGCCCTAGGGCCCAAGGCTGCCCCCAAAGAGATCAAAGGACAAGAAGCCTTTATGGTGGCTTCCTTACTGGCAGTGGGGAAACCACAGGGGTGCCCACCAATCAAGGGGCAACAGCTAAAAGACATGATGGTACATGAATGATGCGGACAAAGGAATGACCAAAGCAACGGTGCTGGGGTGAGGCGAGCAGAACCAGAAGAACCTCGGACAGGAACATCACAAAGACCTATCGATGCAGGCACATGGGCTAATTCCAGAAGAGCAGACCGGCCCGGAGCAGAAGGAGACAGCACAGCCCAGGGTAGGGCTAACATGGAAGTCTGTTTTTATCTAATTACAGGAATATTTTATTCAAGTGGAGAGAGATGGGTGGGCAGGAATGTAAATGCTTGTTAAAGGGGGAAAAGTTAGATTCAGGGGGAGTAGGTGGCCCAAGTCCAGTAAGCAGAGGTGACGGGATGTCACTGGACAGCTCAAAATGGCAACTGTGAGGAAGTCAAAGAAACATTGGGAGATTCTGAGGAGCTGAGGCCCATCAGGAAAAAAAAGTAGAACCAAAACAAGCCACACAATGAAAAAAGTTAGGCAAGCAAAGAGACCAGCACTTAGAGGGAAGCCAGCTCCCTCTGAGGAACTGAAAAACCCACCAAGGTCCTGGGGACCAGACAATGAAGCTGAGAGGTGAGGGGCTACCAGGACAGAGCAGCGTATATACTCTCAGAAGGACGCACAGTATGAGCTTTGCTCAACTGTTACTGTCACAAGGGACAGTCTGATCAGCGTTCTTTCTCTGTCTCTTCCCTCAGACATGGTCATGATGTAAAGATAAAGCATCAGTAAAACGTTTCTTTTAAAAGGCAGCATCTACAAATGGAGGGGGAGTGACTGGGCAGCAGCTGGCACCTACCAGCACCCAAACGGGTGTGACCAGCCAAGACTCAGCTCCCCAACCTGCCCCCAACAGAGCTGTGGGCTGCCTCCAACCTGCCTCAGGTGGGCAGAGGAGAGTAGTGACAGTGGTTAGGGGACAGAGGCAAGGAAGAAAAGAGGCTAGTAGCACCAATCTCTGGGGCCCAACAGGCCAAACCCCAAGAGAAGCAGCAGTGGCCTCCAGGGCCTTTTATATAGAAGAGAAAACCTAGCTCTCGAAGAGGGAAAAGGCAACAGCGCCTTGTGAGGGGAAGGCAGCCCCAACACGCCACTGTGGGGCAGCAGCCGCCTGTGGGCCACCTCAGCCCTCCCTGGACCCCAGAGGGGCTGAAGCGCCTGATCCAAGGGCACACAGAGATAGCCCCAGCCCTTGAGAATACATCACAGGCACCATGGCCTAAGGGAGAATGGGCAGAAGGGGCATCAGGAATCCTGGGAGAAGCCCTGGCATCCTGGGACAGGATCCATGACTGTCTGGAGGTCTCCATGTTCTCACACTTAGGGAGCAGACTCTTTCTCATGTATATAGAGGACAATGGGCCAGACAAAGACAACTGTCCGTGGTCTGGAAGCCCAGAGCAAAGCCAGCAAGGAGGGGTCCCAGCCCAAAAAGGCTCACATCCTTTCTCATCAATGACCAGTGCTACAGAGAATACCTCCATGCCTCCTGAGCCACTGCACTGCCGGCCAGCCCTTCATCTTGTTTTCTGCTCTATGGCTCCCAGGGCCAATGGTGTCCACCAACCCCCTCCCTCCCCACAAGAAGCAGAGCCAGGCAGACTCCCACCTGGGTTTCTCGGGGCACAGTACAGGCTCTCCTTGGTGGCTGACTTCACTGACCAGCTCCGCTCCACAAAGAACTTCTGGCCCAGGGGGTGACAAAGCCAGCGAAGGGAGTCAGGGACAGCATTCCTCTCAGGGCCACACAAGCTTTGGGCTCGGCTCAGGAAGTAGCTCTGTGAAGGAAGGGTGACCATGTGCTTTTTCTATTTCACCCGAAGACAAAACGAGGGGCAGGGAGTCACCCAGGGTGAATCCACCAAAGTCTGGCCAGGCAAAGCCAAAACTCCCAAATATGGGACTGGACACACACAAAGGGCCCACAACTACACTAGGATTCTGACCACGATGCTCCCCTCACCTTGACCCCCAGCCTCAAGGGGCTCCAAGGGAAGAGAGGGGAGCCAGCCTTCCAAGGGACTCAGCTACTGGGCCTTAGCTGTCTCCTCTCCAAGAGAGGCTGCCTGTGACCCAGCAGAGTACTGAGCTCCAAGTCAGAAGGGACCCAGGATGAAGTTCCTGGTGTAACACCTAGCACGCCCCACGCCTCGTAGGGCTGCTCTGCCTCTGGGCTGTGGAAATGAGGCCTGGGGAGAGCTCTGCAGCCCCAAAGGAGCAGCCCCAGCCACTACCAAAGGCCGCAGGCTCGGTGAGGACTTCTGCTACATGACTTAACCACCCAGACGGCTTCTCAACTACCTCCTCCGTACACAGGATGCTGTGTCTCCAGAGAGGCCTCTCCTCGGCCCAGAGGTCAGAACTAGAAACAAAGGGGGATGCTACATGGGAGCCTGCCAACAAGCACCAGCAGTGACAGAGTGCTTTACAAAGACTGTTTCACCTGCCCCTCACAACCCTGCGAGGCAGGTGGTGCTACTGCCCCATTCTACAGATGAGCAAAGGCAGGCTGGCAGAGGTGAGATGCCTTGCCCAGGATCCCACAGCCAGGAAATATCTGAGGCTGGACTGGAACTCGGGTCTCCCTGATTCCAGGCCCAGGGCTCTCTCTCCTGCCCCACAGAACTGTTGCAAAGCTGACCAAGCAACCATCCCACAGATGAAGTGGCCCCCAAGCCAGGTCCAGCTCCTCCCACATAAGGCTGAGAGCAGGCTGATAGCTGTGGGGAGGAGGGCAGAGCCAGTGGCCTGACTGCACCACCCCCGCAGGCCCAGGCGCAGCCCCAGCACTGTGGCCCCCAAGGTACTCACAGCCAAGAAGCCCAGCTTGCCTCCGCAGCGGGTCTTGAGCCCCACGGCGGCCGTGAGGTGGATTTCGGCCTGGGTGCTTGGGGGGATCTTCTCCTCGGCACATTCGGCCAGATTCACGGCACACAGGGCCATGTGCAGATCGGAGCAGGCAGAGCCAGCCGGGAGCTTCCCTGCAGAAAGTGGACACCTACTTGAGAGCGAGCCACCCACACACGCCTCCAGGCCCAGCCCAGGGTGGCTCCCAGCTGTGGCCACCGAAAGCCAACAGGCAGCTTCCAAGAACACGGTGCATCACACCCCCAGAGCAGAACGGGTCTCGGGGTCTGGCCCTCCACAGGGGGCATTTCCCTCCTGTAGGAAGTCCTCACATGAGGCCTGCATGACACCTTATTGACTGCACTGCAAAGAAAGCTGCTGCCTCCATGGGCAAACTGGCCTAGGTCAGGGGTCTGAACCCAGTAACTGTTTCTTTTGTAATATCATTTAATTTATTTTCTACCTCTGAAAATATGGCCCTGGGCTTCTCCAAGGCAGGGGGTGGGGGGCGCTGGGGAAGACATCCAGCATGCAGAAAAGGCCTGGATGCACACAGAGGTTCCTGGCCAGCTCAAAATTTTTAGGATTCCCTGGTTCCTGGTCCAGCCCAGCCTACTGACATCTCCACTTAGCCAACCATTCTTTAAAATGAGCTTTAATTCACTTCAATTCAAGCCCCTAGGTTACACTGTGTTCTTGTGAAACCCCTGGGAGACTGTGAGCTCCAAGGGCAGGGACTGCCTCTGATCTTTCTTTGTACCCCCAGAGCTTGGCACAGGGCCTGGCACACAGCAGGGGTTTAATAAATGTTTACTTCCTGACAGAGGCAGCCAGAAAGAGCACGAAGTATGTGGCCATACGGCCCTGTCCATAGCTTTCATGGGATTCATCAGCTGGAAGCACGGGGATCTGAACAAAGCTAGGCTGGGGCCCAGTCCATGGTGCCCCACGGAAGGGCCCAGGAGCCAACCACACAGGGTGCTGGCCACATCTCCCCAAACACTGGGGGTTCTGGGCTGAATCATCGGGGTTGGTCCTTCACGAGCCTTTAGAAAGATCTCTGCAGGATCCTGCCTAACTGGGCCTTTGGGGGAAGTCATTCTGGGGTACAGGGACCTCAGCTGGCCTGGCTCTGCTGGAGTCCTCTGGTCCCAGCCAAATCCTTCTCTGGTCAGAGCCCTGGGCCCCTCAAGACTATCCACACTCCACCCCTGCCCCATACACTTAACCTAGAAAGGTTTGTCATAGGTCTAGGTCTAGGTATCCACCTCCATTCATACAAACCTGTCCATATATATATGAATGCACACACATACACCTGCATAATACACACACATACATAACACAAACATACACACAATCTCTTTCTCTGTCTCTTTAAAATCCTGCCCCCTAACCATGAGTTTTTCTCCAGGTTCCATCCTGGGTTCTCTTCTCTCCCACTCTCTCATCGACAAGCTCCCCTGGGAATCCCCCCCCCCAGGCATGACTCCCAAGATCTAGAAATCCAGCCCCAGAATCTTCCCTGACCTTCCACACACAACACCATCTACCTGCTGGATACCCCAAAGCCATTCTAAACTCAACCTGTATTAAACAGAACCATCATGTCTCTCCCACCCCCTACTTCTACCTTCCCAACACACCTCACACCTAGCCCCTCCTCTGGCTCTCCTAGCCGCCCCCTCCAAGGTCCTGGCCCTTGTCGCCTCTACCCTAGATCACTGCTGCAGCCTCCTGGCTGGCCTCCCTGCCTCCAGGCTCCCCACACCTGGCTACTAAAGGCATTTTCCGGAAGCACAGATCTAACCAAGTCATTCCCCTCCCTATTGCCTCCTGGATCCAAACACATCAACTCCTCTGGGCCCGGCCCCACCTCCCAGCCTCACCGGACCTCCCCTCCCCTCCTGCACTCCATGCTTCCATGTGACGCCCCACTTTCCACTTCAGAGACTTTGCCTGGACTGTTCTCATGTCGGAATGCCCTCCCTCCCCACTTCCGCCTCCACAATTCTCTCTTCCTTGGACCCCCATCATGAACCACCATCCATGTGACACTTGTCCTGACCTCCTCCTTCAAAACTACCATATACTGAACTGCTCTGTACATGTTTGTGTTTTTAACACAAAATTTGCTATAAAACCTAATACATCATGTCAATGTGTATCTGCTCTCTCATCCAAGAGAAGAGTAGAATGATTTCATCCCTTGTATTCAGACACACAGGGCCCAGCACACAGCAGGTACTCAACATATGCCCCTGGCTGGATGGCGCGTCCCCACAAGCACAGGCCCAGACCACATGAACCAAACTCAGCAGCGGCAGCCTCAATCTTGCAGAAGGGGCAGGAGAAGGCTACAATGCAGTGTCATCTAACCAAGGGTCAGAGGCTGCCTCTACCCACAAAGGCTAAGGCAAGGCTGGGAGGCAACAAGCAAGACAGGAGAAAACTTCAAAAACCAACCCTGGCTGAGCCCAGAGCGCTCTGGTAGCAGGAGAGGGGCAGGGGGGGAGCAGGCAGAGGGCAGGAGGCTTTCCACCCCAAGCTATAAGCAGGACAAAGGGTGGCAGCAGAGCTAAGATGGAGAACTGCCCAGCTCCAGCCCAGCCCCTACTGCTTCTGCCTGACCTGTGATGTGCAGCTGATGAAGCTTGTGGTAGGCCAATGCAGCGTCCCGAGCGCTGGTCTTGGCCTCGTCTTCAAAGCCACCAGCGGCCACAGCTGCCCGGCGGCGCCGCTGCGAGACCTTCTTCAGCAGCCAACGCACCAGCCTCAGTTTCTGCAGGCTGTATCGGATCACATTCCAGGAGAGGCTGCAGGCCAGGTCCAGGTGGGAGGTGGGCAGTGTGCGGCCCAGGACAGACAGGCACGTCTGCAGGTTAGAGGCTGCTGCAGCGAAATCCCCCTGGCAAAGAAGAGAAGACAAGACAATACTGCCATCCTTACTTTTCCCTTGGTGTTCCTAAAATCCTATTAGACTAAAAGACCAATGGCAGAACTGCCCGGTGTGCTCCCCTCGCCCCCCGTAGAGGTAAGGAGAGGATAACACACCAAGGCGGCTTCCTCGCTAACAGGGTCACTGGGCACATCAGGGAAACACCACACCGTGCTCTGTCTCAGCTTCAGGAGAGCCAGGAAGAGAATGCAGGCTGGAGGGCAGGCCGGTGTGGCGGACTCACAAAAGAACAATCACACTCTCCTCAGGGACCACAGGGGAAGAAACGTTTTTGTCCTTGAGACCCCACGACTGAAAACAGTGCCAGGCCAACAGCAAGTATCTAATCAACATGCACTGGATTTGTTGGAGCCATGTTCTGGATTGTTAATGGCATGGATGAAGACACTGGTTATCCAATTTATGGCTGACATGAGAGAGGACAGAATCACACCCCACACAGAACAAATGAATAAAGGGATGAACTAAAGGAAAGTGTCAGGCTGAAACCAACATGATAAAATAAAGACTGAGACAAATATGAAATCCTGCAAAGTCCAAAAACATCAACTACCCAAGCACAGAGTGGAGGGGATCTGGCTGAGCAGATGCTCACATGCTTCTGGCAAGAGGGACTCCATCCATCTGAGGATCAGCCCCGAGGCAGCTTAGCGCAGTATATGGGGTGCTGGGTTTGGAATCAAGACCTAGTTTGACCCAGGGCCAAAAGGTGGGGATTTGCAGGGATGTAGATCATGGCTCCATTGATAAAAGAGCTTTCTAAGAAATGGATTCTGAGAAATCCAGGAAGACTTATACAAACCGATGCAGGGGACAGTGAGCAGAACCAGGACAACAATGACAATAACAGTGTAAAGACAAGACTTAGAATCTCTGATCAATACAATAACCAAAACCAAGACTCCACAGGACCAATTATGAGGCAAGCAACCCTCCTCCTTCCTAACAGAGGAGAGAAGGGCTCAAGATGAAGGAGACATATTTCTTGGACACAGCCAAAAGTGGGATTTTGTTTTGGTTGATTATGCATGTAATAAATATAAGCTTTTTTCCTTTTTTTTTTTTTGAAATGGGGTACAGGTAGGATAGAAAGAAAATAGATTTTTAGTTGAAAAAAATTTTTTAATTTAACTAAAAGAAAAAAAACCTTTCTTATAAACTCAGTGAGAATTGTCCAACAATGAAATAGGTTGCCTAATTAGGTAGTAAGCTCTCCATTACTGTGGGATATCTAAGGTTGGACACTTGGGAGGGATTTGGTACTGGGAAAGGGGAGTCAGTCTAGAATAACTCTGTTATTACCTCAGGGCTCCAAGACAAGCAAGCCCCTGCCACCTAACTGGAGATTCACAAAAGGACAATCATATTTCACTCAGGGACCACTGGAAGGAAGGATGACGAGATGGATATGTAATCTGAGAAGAAATATGGATCACCAATGGTCCTGACTCCAAGACTTGAGAACCTGCACCCTCCCTGATCTCCTCAGATCAGGGCCCAGGTCCCTGCAATTTCAAAGACTGAGTCTTGAGACCTAAACTCTGGCTGCAAAACTGGAAACAAAGGGGGAGATGTTTCACTCCATTAATGCAGCAGAATTTTATTGTGGCAAAAGAAATTACAAAAGTTTGAGAGAAAACTTAGAAGCCTGGCATGAACTGAAGCAGAGAGGTGAGAAAGCCCTGGAGAACCACGGGGCCAACGACATATAGAGGAAAGCTGGAAGAGCTCAGATCAAAGCAGTGAGGAAACTGCATCCAGACCACCGAGTGTGAGGCTCAGAAAGGAGGGTCGAGAGCAGCCAGCTGTGGATTTACTGGATGTGGCTGTACTTCTCACAAGGGAGGGCTTGACTTTTCTTTTGGGAGGGAGGGAGAAGAGTTGAGGGTTAGTGATAAGGACTGGTACTGTGGTTTTAATGGAGTACAAGGGAACTTCCAGGTACAGAAAGCCCCTCCACCAATGCAATTTAATACCACCTTTGAAACTTCAGAGTCTCAGACCAGTCTCGTGACCAGAGCAGTGAGAGGCAAAAGAAGTGGACCCTAGGTCTTTCTGGCTTTGGGGCCAGTTCTGCCTCTGGGTTCATAATGACACTAAGAAAGTAAACCACAAAATATCAACAGAAGGGAGCAGAAGGAGGCACCCCCAGGACAGAAACGAGTCCAGTGATACTGGAACTACCACCAGGACAGAGTGGATCCCACATATAAATGATGCAGTTCAGACATGGCAGAATTTCATACACAACTCCCTTATCTGTGTTCTTGGCATACGGAATTCAAGTTCATTGATTTTTATATTAATACTTGAACAAGAAAATTAAAAAAAAAATTCTAGCCACCTGTGATACGACCTTAGGCTGCTCCTTCCCCCATCTCGAGAAGGAACCGGGTGAGCTCTGCTCATGAACTAATGGGGACAGAAAGGGGCAGTCTGAGCTGGTCCCAGAGAGAATTCCATCCCTGGGGGCCCAGACCTGAAGTGCCCTCTACCACAGGCTCTGACGCTTAGTCTTGGCCTGGAGCTTTGAGAGGCCAGAGGAGAGATGTGATCCTGTAACTGTAAAAGGCCCTCAAGAGGCCTTGGAGCCAAGGAGGGGGATAACGCACCCTGGCCAGGTCCAGGTCGGCCTGCTTGCGATGGCGCCAGAATGTGACTGAGGTTCGCGAGTGCATCCGGATAACGGGCTCCCCATGCACCAGCAGCTTGATGAAGACGCTTAGGACAATCGTGCCATTTAAGAACCATAGGAGGAGGGTTGGGAACATCCAGTCAAACCAGCCGCCAGCACCTAGGGAGTGAGAGTGGAGAAAGGGGCCTTGACTCCAGAGACAAAAACCTGGCAAACTGAGGCCCGGCTGCACCTAGACAGGGAAAGCCCAGCTTGAGAGCAGAAGCTCATCAAAGACTACCAGAATGAGCCTCCCCACCTTGAGAGAGGAGGAAATTGAGGCCCAGAGAAAAGTAGTGAATCTCCCAAGCTACAGAGGTGAGAATCAGACCTGGGGCCTCTGACTCCACCATTGGGAATCTCCAGACTGGCCAAGGAGAAACGCAAACCAGGACAGAGCTCACCCCACCATGGGCCCCTCTGGGAGAATCAGGTTGGGAATGAGCAAAGCTACTGTATGAAACAAAAACCACCACCTAACAGCCTGGGAGAGAAAGGGACCAAATGTTCACAGCTGTAACACCAACTCTACAACTCCAGCACTGGGGGGAAATTCTTTGTCTGCCCCACACTGTCCTCTCTCTAATGCCCAGCCCGAGGGGGTCAGGTTTCTAGCTCTCACCAGGCCAACATGGAAAGTGGAGAAAGAGGAGCCCGCCATCACCTGAGACCCCACAAGTTCTTCCTGCCCTGGGGCTCTTGCTTATCACCTCCTCATGGAGACATATAGCCAGGCCTTGCCAGCACTGCTTCTGTGACCACTGTCAGTCAAGGCCTCGCCCACAAACAGAAGGTTGAAAACAGTGCTCTCATGAGGGGAGGGGCAGCTCCTCTGGGCAGTATCCCACCTGAATCAAAGGAAAGGATGCTTCTGCTGGAGCCCCCAGTGCCCGGCTGGCCAGAGCTGTGGGCCCCTCCCCATTCCAGCAGCGACGTCAGAGGGTTGAAGGAGAGACACAGACACGTGAGCATGCAGAGCAGGATCCGAGAGCGGTCCACCATGCCCAGAGCCACCGGCGGAGAGTCAGGCTCATCTTTGACCTTCAACACAGACAAAGGAGGCCGGGAAGAAACCACAACAAGGTCAAGTCCCAAACCCAGTCAGAGCCTCTGTAACACGACCTGATGTCGCCTGGTGTCCTAGCAACGTCCTTCATGTGAGCATGTCCTGATGTTTGTAGTGCAGTCAATGGTAACAGCTCAGATTTCTAAAGTATCTTGTGTACCTGGTCTGTAAACCTCAGAGCCCTCCAGAAACGTGAGCTGTCCTAGATGTAGACAAAAACCCTGTGGGACAAGACTTCCCTCCGAGGGCAGCCTCCAAGCTCAGGGCACGGCCTGCTCCCTGAATACCACTGCACTTTATATACCAGCGACGCACAAGAGAGACAAGAAGTACTCACACCAGGGGAGGGCAAAGTCAGGAAGACTTCCAGCAAGCCCGGCCCTCTGCCCAAACACTAAATATCCTTCATCTCCCACCTCCACCTCACCTAGGGCCAAGCCAAAATGTCACTTCCCCAGCAACTCCAAACCTGCTGCCATGTACAAGTGTGTAAGGACACCTCAACCCTTCTTTCTAACTCGGGCTCCCCTTGGGGCTCATTTCCCCCATTAGAATGTAAGCTCCGTGAAAGCAGGAACAATCTCACTTTTCCTGTATTTGTATTGTCAGTGCCCAGAACACTGTAAGAACTTAGATTCTTTCTCTTTCCATCCACCCACCCACCCATCCACCCATCCATCCATCCACCCATCCACCCATCCATCCATCCATCCATCCATCCATCCATCCATCCACCCACCCACCCATCCACACATGTATCTCCCTCCATGGATCTCTATCATCCACCCCACTCTGGCCATCCATCTGTCCACCTTTCTTTCCTGCTTTCTTCTTTCCTTTCCTTTCTTTCATTCACTTCCCAAGAACAGAGAGAAAAGAAGCCCCCAGGTCTGTGCAGGAGTCTTTGGCAGCCCAGGCGGGGGCCCTAGATCCCTGTGCAGGGCAGCTCGGCTCGAACATGAGCTTCTCCCTCCCAGACCCTGGCTCTGGGTTTGTGTGGGTGTTTTTTAGCCTAAGTGCTTCGTTTAAGTCATGTTTCAATCTGTTTCTCCAAAACACAGTGGATAGTGATAAGTTCGAAGCTCAAGAGGCTCATTTCCGACATTTACTGGCCATGTCACTGGATGACTCAGGCCCTATTTTCTCATCTGTAAAACAGGGTTAGTTGTTCTCAGGTTGCCCATGCCCTCACAGGGTCTTTGGGAGGAATGCAGTCTGCCCCTGAAAGTGCTAAATAAAAGTAAGCTATGCTTTTTATAAGGATGACAAGGCTGACCTGGGGATGATCTGGGCCCTGTGGACTGCACACCCCATACTTCCAGGTCTTAACAGATAATCCTCACAAATTGCTATGGTCAAATAAAGAAGCCAGAGCCCCATCATCAAGGGCCATGCTGGCTACCAAACACCAGCTGCATGGTCCACACCCCTGTAATGAGAATGGGAATAGACCTCGGGGGGAGTCTGAAGACCTCCCCTGCTTTGAAAGTAAACTCCATCCCCTAATAAGCTGAATGTAATCACATGGAGCCTGTGATGGAGGGAATTTGCTGAAGGGTAGAGCAGAGCCCACAGGAAGCTTCCCTGCTGTGAAGATAAACTCTGCCCCCTGATAGGATGAATGTAGTCACATAGAGCCTGTGGTGGGAGGAGTTTGTTGAAGGGAAGCAGAGCCCACAGGAAGCTGGGAGTCAGAGTTAGACTAGACCCCTGGGGTAGAGGATGCTCACGCAAGGAGTCAGATAAGCTCATGAGTAGATATTGATATTGTATTAGTTTGTGGGAAAGTTGAAGGATGTTGTGGCTCTCAGCGTTATTATGGCTTCTGAATATCTTTGGTACTATGATGGAATTTGGCTTACTGGTTTTGAGATTCAGTTTTCTGGTGTCTAAATAAATGCTTCAGTTCTATCCTCTATCTGGAGAATTTGGTATATTTTGCAATCTCACATCTTGTGATATTTATAGTCACAGTCTTTATCGTGATCGTGGGCACTATAAATATTGCACTGGTGCTACAACCCCACAGATGGATACTAGAGGCCTTTCCAAACTCACCCCACCCACATTGTCCTGTCATCACAACTTTCAAGGTCCCTTTGGTACTAGGTGGAGGCAGAGGCTGACCCAAATTAAAATAAAACACTTTTCTCTCCATTGTGCATTTGGAAAAACTCAAGTTGGGAGGGAAGGATGTGGTTGGCCTCAAGCCACCTAGAGGGGAGCTGAAATGGGGGCCCAGGCCTTCTGAGCCAAGACCTCTCAGTGAAGGGCTTTCAATATTTTACAGCCTATGAAATCCCTTCAAAGATTACCTTTATTTCTCAGAATCCTTGTTGAAGCAACTTACAGGGCTTATTTTAAGAAAAAAAGCATTTTTTAAAAAACCCCAATTTGCCTAGTTATATTGTATTTAATGAGATTTCTGTGCCCAACCTCAAAAGAATTATTTTGTTAAAAAATGTTCTAAAGGGAAATTGAAGAAATTTGAAATGCTAACTTAGCTGCCATTATCCCAATGTAGTCTGAGCCCCTGGGGAGCCCCTCTGATGACACCAAAAGACAGCCCAATAACAATCTCCCTCCTTCTAAGTCATTCCATTCAGCCAAATGTTTTCTATTAGATTGCAAACTGGATTGGCAAGGCCCATTACTGATTATCCAGAGGCCTAAAGGAGGCCCATCTCCCTTGCCTGCCCACCAGGGAAGCATTCTGCCCCTCCAGCTTCCCTGGGCTCCCCAATGGCCAGCATATCCCTGCTTCCTCTGTGGAACACTTAATCCACCAGACAAGCCCTTTAGCCAGACCTGGCAAAGCCCTGGAGATCACGGCCTCTTTTCTCTCTTCTCCCCCAAAGATGTGACTTATCTTAGGGGACCATAGACAGAGCCAGAAAGGATGCCCCATGCTTTAGAAAGAAGGGGCTGGAGGCCCAGAGGGGAAGAGATGGAACAGAGCAGAGGAAACCTGGTCTTCTGGCTCCAAACACAAGGCTGCCCTCATGCCCTGCAAGAGTCACTCTTGAGCACATCCTGCAATGCCAACAGCCCCCTGGGCATCCTAAAGGCTAAGACAGACCTTGCCCTCCCACCCCTCCAGCCCTGGCCCTATGGAGGGCACTCTCCTATGATGTGTGCCCAGCCTGTCAGCCAGGCTTGCATCACCTTCAGCTGCACACTTCCCCAGGCTTGTCTTTACCTTCCCCCATCCCTTGTCTACACTCCCTTTTCAGCTGCTGCCCAGGCCCCTGTCACCCACAGCTGCTTTCCAATGCTCCCTCTGTACTTCCCCAGGCTTGTCTCTACCTTCCCTCATCTCATCTACATCCTGTTCTCAGAAGTCACATGGCCATAAGCCTAATCCAGACCCCTACCACCTCTGGAGTGTGCACCTGCAGCCATGGCCTTCCCAAGGCCTTGGCCGCCAAGGAGATTTCCCTAATGTAGAACTCTGCCCTAGTGCCACTCACCACTCACTCAGTTCCAGGCACTGCTTGTTACCACCTGTACCAAACTGGAACTCCTGTCTGTCCAGCACATAAAGCTCCTCCTAACCTGTTTCCTTTCTACCTTTCAAGCCTTCTTATGCCTACCGCTGTCCTCCACAAACTCTACAATCCAGAGATGCTGCTGGTCTATTTCCAGTTGCTTGAACATGACTGCATCTCTGGGGTCTCCAAGCCTTTCCCTAAGGCCTTTCCCTTTCCAACCCTTTCCCCAGGCCCCCTGCCTGGCAAAGCCCTCCCTGCTTACCTCTGCCCCTTAACTGCCCTAGATTCCTTCCAGACTCAGCTCCACCCACATGCTGCAGGAGCCTCCCCCTCAGAGGCTTTTGTGTCTACTCTAGGTGTCCTATACAGGGGCAACTGTTTGCATGATGTCTCCTCCTTAGAACATGGATGCCTGGAAGATGAGGGGCACACTCCCTGCCTTTTTCTGTACCCCCAGCCCTTAGCGCAGCACTTGGCTCCTTCAATGGGTGACCTCACCAACATTCTTATTATTCACTCTCTCTCCCTCCCTTCTTCCCTCCCGGCCCCCTACTGGGGTTTGGAGACACTTTCAAGAAGACTTGTGTTACCTTAGCATCATCTAACAAAGGACTGCCTGGCTCTGAATCGATGGAATAAGGGGAGAAGCCTGCCTGGGACCCTGAATCAGAGGAGGGGGGAGACATCAACAGCACGTTCTGGTTGAAGTCGTCCATCTTCATGTCGATATCGGTGTCCACCAGGCTGCCCAGATCAATGCCCTTCAGGAGTTCTGCGGGGAGAAGCAGAGCTGGGCAATGAGCAGCGTGCTCCTCTGATCTCGTGCCCCTGAGCCAGAGGCTCCCCTCACTGCTCAGACTCGATGGGCACCAGCATGGGGTCCTCTGCCTCACAAGCACTGGATAAGCAGAAACACAGAGCCAGAAGGGGCTCCAGGGTTTCCCAGGCCTCCCCACTAGGAAGACCTTCTACATCATCCCAGACCCACAGTCATCCAACCTCTACTAGAGGGCCCTAGGGAGGCCACTGGCTCCCCCATCTCTCAGCTCTACAACTCCACTCACTCTCCTGTCTAGCCCTCTGGGGCCAAGCAGAAAAAGCTACTAGGGGTGGGGGATTGGAGGGGGTCTTTTAGTAAAGATCAGTATTACATGTTTCTTGATTAGCAAAAGTCTGCCTAATCTCCCTCCCCCAGCCCTTCCACTAAGACAGAAAGAAAAACAAAACCCCTGTTATAATCAGAGTCAAGCAAAACAGATGTTCACCTGGGCCAGGCTCTTCTGGCCCTGTCACCGGCTGCTGAGCCTCTAGGCCCCTCCTCAGAACCTTGTCTTTAACATACTGGACAGCAAAGGGGGTTGAAAGAATGAAAGGCCCTGCCCCTGCCAGGCAGAAGCCCCTTGCACAGGCTAGGCCTCTGCCTTCACGCTCCCTGGAGCAGGACAGAGGCCTCACTTACTGGTTTTCTGATTGGCCAGCTTCAGCACCATGTTCTCCTGCCGCAGCTTGTGATTGGCCTGCTGCAGGTACTTAATGTAATCGATGGCCTTCCTCAGCACCCCGGACTTGTGCATCTGCAGCGAGGGGACACAGAGGGCAGTGAGGAGCTGGCCCACAGAGAGGGCAGGGCAGAGCTGTGTCTCAGGACAAAGGACCAGCGCCCAGATGGGGCATCTGGGGACCTTTATCATTCCGGGGCTACAATTCTGAAAAGTACCTTCTCCTACAAAGGAGGAGATCCTCGTACCAGAATGGGAAGGGCCTTCAGAGGTCATGAGACAGGCCCAGGGAGGAGAAGTGACTTGTCCAAGGTCAGGCAGCAGGGGCAGAGCTGGGATTTGACCCCAGGTCCCCTCAGACTCTAAATCTGGGGCTCCTTGCCCTATACTAGACATGCTGTTTTCTCAGAGCACAAGCTTTCCTGATTCCTAAGAAACTTCATTTAAGAATCAAAAATGTAGATCAGCTAAATCATATGAAGCAAATCCTGCATCTTTCCTACAGGTGCCCATGCCACAGGCAGTGAGTGAGGGGCCTTTGTGTGGGCTGTCCAGAGCCCAGCCAGCCTGAAGGCTTGCCCCTTGTGAGCAACAGGCATCTTTGCCTGAAGCCCCCAGAGACACAGGCCATCCAACTGCTCGGCTCTGGACATTGCTATCAACACACTGACAGCGCTGATCAAAGGGCTGGGCACAGCTCAGCTCAGCTCCCTGAGCTACACAGTTGGGGCAGAAGGACAGCATCCTGAAGCACCCCAGGATTAGCCATACCTTGGCATCTGTCCCCATGACCAGGTCCTTGAGCTCAATGATCTTGTCATTGATGGATGATCGATAACGCTTCTCAATGATGTTGTGGGTAGTCCTTCTCTCCCCTTCCTTGGGGGGCTCCGGCTGCTTGACACCCCCGGGAACTTGTTTGATGGGCATCTTTTCCTGCCCCACCATCACAGGCATGGTGGTAAGAATTGTCCCGCTGCCACCACTAACCAGGGTCTAAGACACAGGAAAGATGAAGTCAGGCCTCCGGCAGTACAGCACAAGCCCCAAGGACCTGGCACTGAGGGTGAACCCTTCTGCTCTTGACCCCTGAAGGCAACCAGGGACCACTACCGTTCATTTCCTCCTTTCACCCCCTCCTAGAGTCCCCTTAGCTCAGGGAGTGATAGACATACCTGTGAAATGCCCAATGGCCCCCAAGGGGCCCTCTACAGGGATCCCATTGATCCTACCCCCACTGTGTGGAAAGAGGCCCCAGGCCAGGGGACCCTAGATTCAGAGACAGGAGGGTCATCTCGGAGAAGGGACAAGGCTGGTAGAGCCGACCTCTGAAGACAAGCACAGGAAAGGCACTTACGGGGACTTGGAGGGCCGTGGTCTGAATGGGTGTGGTGAGAGCTGTGAGGGCCGGGTTCTGCACTGCCGCCATGACCGGGCTACCATCCGTTTTCAGTGTAGTCAAGACAAGCGAGTCGGTCTTAATGATCTGAGGCTGCACCAGGACCTGCACAGGGAAGAAATACAAGGAGGATGAGGCCAGAGGGGGCCTTTCTGCTCCTGGCCTTCAGCTCAGAACCAGGCAGAACACATCGGGGTGGGAAAGGGGCATCCTACTGGGTTGACGATAAACTAGCCCATCTTTGTCTCCATAGAGCCAAGCACACAGTGGGTGTTTAATAAATGCCTGCTTGTTGACTCGGCTGTGCCCAGTTTCCCTGACTCCATCCCTACCCCCATACTGCTCCATGCACACTTCCTTAGGGGACTCAGGACTAGTTGAGAGGCTCCCCTAATCCAGCCCCACCCCAACACCCTCATGGAGCACTTACTGGAACCTGCTGAACCTGAGGAGCAGCCACTGTCTGCACAGTGGCTGGCGCCAGGGTCTGAATCGTGCCATTGGCAGCCTGTGTCAGCACCCTCTGGGCTTGCACCGTCTGCACCTGCTGCTGGATGGTGACTGGCTGCACCTGGGAGGATGTCACCAGGCTCGGCACCTGAGGCTGGAGGACTTGGGGAAGACAAAAGAGAAACATGAAGGAAATGTGAGCGCCGTCAGCAGAGGATGGAGCTTGCCAGCATGCTGCCAGTGAGCTCCCTGGCCAACATCACAGGAGTGCCCTACAAGGAACGCATGCACTCCAAAGGGTTACTACAGACACTTTTATTGCTGTGGCCTCACTACTGGGTCTGATAGGTTAATCCTCTGCTTCCAGGATGGAGGGAGAACACTCCAGCTCTTAGGGCCCCTTCTGGACCCCAGGAGGCTCTTCCCAGACCTTCTGAGCCAGTCCTAATACTACTTCACAGCTCCGAACTCCCCACTGGTCAGGAGAAAAGTCTGAAAGGATGGAGGGAAGGCTTTTCCTGAGTGGGACAAAGTGCAAATGGTTAGGAGCAAGGAAATCCCCTGTCAGTCATGCCCTCTCTGGGCCTCAGTTTCTTCTTTTGTCAAATGATGGCCCTCAATCTATAGTCCCAGGGCTGGCTGCTCAGACTGATTGAGGCACAGAATCACAGGCCTTCCAGGCCTTTCACCTGGCAGAGGAGAAGGAGGCTCTGGGCCTCGACCCTCAGTTTGGAGCTGGGCTCTTCCCCCTCTCCTGCCTCTTGCCATCACCAGGAGATTCTGAGTGTCCCTGCCCCCAGACACTCATCTGTCATTAAATGCAGTGGAAGCCAGGAGGAGTCCAGAGTCAGGGAACAGGTGATTTCAGTTCTGGCTCTGACTCTTGCTGGCCCCGTGTGACCCTGGAAAGTCACCTCCCTTATCTGGGGTCTGGTCTCCCCCTCAACAGAATAGGACAGAAAAGCACCAATTGTGGCTCCCACCATGCCAAAAACTGTGCTCCCCACACGAGGTATGATAGGTGTGTGTGAAAAGTCCTGCCTTCTGAGAGCTCCTGTTCCAATAGGGCCGATCCAGGAGGGTCATCTCTGCAGCAGCCCCCAAAGGTTGTAACTACAGACAATGAGGGACACTCTGGGGAGCCTGTGAACTTGTTTGGGAATTGCTGGTTGGGTAAAAATACAATGACTGCATTCCATGGGAGTGGGACTGACCACCCTGCCCCTGCCCAAAGGGGCTGGCTGCCAGCTGCCTTGTCAGCGCCTTCTCTGAATTACCTTGGAAGCTGGTGGCCGAGTTCTGGTACAGGAGGGGCTGCTGGATGATCCTGGTCTGGGGGGCCGTGCTGAAGGTCGGGGTGATCATCACTGTCTGCTGCTGCAGCTGGGGCTGGAGCTGTGGCTGCAGGCGGGGCTGGAGTAGGGGCGCAGGCCGAGGAGGGGTGGACACCGGGGCAGGGGGGGCTTTAATCTGTACAGGAGGAGTCTGAGGGAAGGACGCTGCCGCCGCCCCTGCTGTCGATGCTGCCGCTGTCACCGCCACCATGGGCGCCTGGCTGTAGGGCCTCGACGAGGGGCTCTCCGAGGTGCCCCCGATGCTGGCATTGGCACCAGTGTTGGTGCTGGCATTGGTACTGGTGCCTGGATTGTTCCCGTTGCCTCCTGGGAAAGCGCTGCTACAAAGCTGATCAGAGAAGAGGTCTGAGAACTCTCCCACTTGGCTGCTGACAAACTGCAGCATCTCTGCAAACAAAACAGAAGCCATGTTTGGTGCAGCCCCCAACAGCTAGAAACAGAGGCATGGGGGTAAAACAGTCACTTTCCCAAAGACACACAATGGGTCAGTGGACACAGCATCAGGCCTGGTGTCAGGAAGACCTGAGCTCAAATTCAGTCTTAGGCACTTGCCAGCTGGGTGGTCCTAGGCAATTCCCTTACCCACTGCCTGCCTCAGTTTCCCCATCTATAAAATGGAGATCATAATAGCACCTCCCTCCCAGGGTTGTTGTGAGGATCAAATCAGATCATAATTGTAAAGCACTAAGCACATGGCCTGGTGCACACTAAGTCTTATTACATAAATGTCAACTATAATTATTGTTATTACTCACTCAAACATCAGGGGAGGACAACTGCAGTGCCCTGAAACAATAGAACATTCACAAGCTAAGAGCTAGAAGGGCCCTTACCCAGTCCAAACCCCTCACTTTAGAAGGGAAACTGAGGCCCAGAATGGGACCTGCCCAAGGGGTCACAGCTCCTCAGCCGGGGGCAAGGCAGCCAGGCAGAGGGATAGTAATGACTGCCCTCCAGCAGAATGGGCCTATGCACTGGGTACTTGACAAAATGTGGATCTAGGCAGGTCATTAAACTCTAGGAGAAGTTTTCTCATCTGTAAAATGGGGATAATAAGCCCAACATAGCCCCAACTTGGAATTACTCTAAGAGAATTGCTTCAGACACCTTAAAGGAATTCATTATTATGATAAATAAGCCACATTGATTCTCTGAGCTTATTTGCCCAGGGAGCCAAGGTGTCCTTCCCCCAGTATCTGGCTCCTTCCCTGCCCTCCCAGGCCATTCCCCACATCAAACCTGGAGCCTCAGCTCCAAGCTGTCCAAGCTCTAAGATCCCACCTCTCCTGTGCTCTGTCCCTGGGATCCCTGGGCCCAAAGTGCCCACCTTTCACCTCTTCCCCCTCCTCATACAGCAGATATCTGCAAACTGGGCTCCTAGAAAAGCAGCTGCAGTCCCCCCCCCCAATTAAGTCAGGTTCCCCAAGAACATATCATGAATTCACCAGATGAGTGCTCATCACCCCCACAACCAAGACAGGCCTACACAGTTCCTGTCTAGAGGTGCCTCATTTTTGATGGGGGGGGGGGGGGTCTGGACTCTGACAGTTGGGGTGCATTTGGGGGTTCCCTAGTGAGCCCTCCACATGACACATCAGATGCTAGGATATGGGGTTCAAGCTTCCAGAGAGGAAGCTAATGGGGCTGAAGAGCCCTTGGCAAAAGCTAACTTACTACATACTTACACAGACAGTTAGGACCATTGCCCCCAGACACTGACTCTCAGCTTCATTCTCAGAGTCTACCATGAGACAAGGAGAGGAAAACTGGCCCAAAACCTGCCACAGATAGGGCCACCAAATTCTTCCCAGCCACCATGACAACATGTAACCAGGTGACATCCACAAGGATGGCCATGGCACTCAAAGGAACTTACAGGACACATCACCAGAACCAGGAAGGAGCTCACTCCTTACCTGTGGCCCCAGGCTTTTCATCTGAATGATAGGTCTGGACCAAATGGCCTCAGGCCTCTTCCGGAAGTAAATCTATCCCTTCACCTTCTCATGTGGGCCTCAATGGCCCCCCGACACCCCTTCCAGGTCATGGGATTATAGGTTTCTATTGTTCGGTCATGTCTGAGCAACACGTCATGTCACAACCCAATGGACCCTAGTATGCCAAGGCTAGCCATGGAGGTTCTTAAGAAACAAACTGGAGTGGTTTGCAATTTCCTTCTCCAGCTGAGGCAAACAGAAGTGAAGTGACTTCCCAGGGTCCCACAGTTAGAAAGGTCTGAGGCTGGGTTTGAATTCAGGACTTTGACTCCAGGCCCAGTGTTCTATTCCACAGAGCCCTAGCTGCCTTCTAGGCACCAAATATATGTGAATATAAGAGTGACAAGTGAAGACTGTTTTTAAAGTATGAAAAGTTTATTTAAAAAATCTTTTTGCAAACAGCAATCTGCTGGATTCATGTACTTGAAAACAATTCCCAGCAGCGGCGGCAGGAGAAACTCTTCAGGTGCCTGCTCCTGCCAGGCTACCCTCTGGAAGCCCAGAGAAGCTGAGGGTCCTCACCTCCCTGGACCTCTTCTGAGTTCTGGGAGAAAGCCAAGGAGAATCAATTCTGACTCGGAGCACCGGGCACAGTTTCACCCCAGAACTCCACCTCCTTGTCCCTTCCCAGCTCTGAACGTGTGTGTGGTTATTACAGATACTCTTTAATTTCCTCTCAGAGGCATGAATGAACCAGGGAGAGGGGAGAAAGGACTGGATTTTATTAAGCTTTTAAAATTAAGTTTCAATTTACACATATCATACTTTGGGCCTGCTGGGAGGGGTTGTGGGAGGGGGGCACTCTCTGCTCTGGATTCATTCTGGTCTCCTCCAACGAGGGCCCCCCTGAGGAAGGAGCTAACATCCCCAAGATAACCTCCCAGAAACACCAGGTGAATGGGTCCTCACTCCCTTACAATGTCACTCACTTTCCTGGTTCTCAGTGTTCAAGCCAATTAATAAGATGATGCCCCCAAGAAACCACATCTGTGATTTTTTTTTAAGCACACACCAACCTTGGGCTCTGGCTCTCCCAAGACCTAACACCAAATGTCCCCCAAACCCTCTATTGGGATCTTCAGTCTAGAGTGAGATCATCCATGAGGGGCTGCCAATGCTGGGCAGCAGAGAGATGGCTTTCAAGTCAGAAGACCACTTTATTCAAATTCTGGCTAAACTACCCAGCAAATTCACAAAGACACCCAAAAAATAGGAACAGTCAATGGTGGTGGAGCTGGGAGAAGCCAGGCCCACTATTACAGAGGTGAACTGGACAAACCATTGTGGATTTCAATTTGGAATCCTATAACTGAAATGACCAAACATCCCCTCCCTTTTTACCTAATATTAGCAATCTTGGGTCTCTACTCCAAGAAAGTCAGACACAAGCAAAGATCTAGCATACACCCAAATGCTCAGAGCAGTACTCTTTGTATTAGTGGATAAGGGGAAATAAAAGTGGGTGCCCATCAAGTAGGTGACAGATGGATGAAAAAACTCAATGTAATGACAATCAACCAGACAGTCTACAGTTAGCATACCAACTGAGTGCCAGGCCAAGTGCTAAGGCTGAGGACACAAAGAAAGGTAAAAGACAGTCTCTGCCACTGAGGAACTCACAGGTTAATGGAGAGAGACCACAAGCAAACAGCTCAGTCCAAATAAGCTTAGATACCAGGAACAGAACTAAACAACAGAGGGAAGGCACTAATATTAAAAGCACTAGGGGAAAGGCTTCTTGTAGAAAGTGGGATTGTTTTTTCTAAATGTGTTTTATTTTTAACAATCTTTTTTTTTAATTTTAAGTTCCAAACTCCCTGCCTCCCTCCTCTTCCCTGTCCATTGAGAAGGCAAGCAATGGTGATATCAATTATACATTTGAAGTTATGCAAAACATATTTCCATATTAGCCATGTTGCAAAAATAAAATAGCAAGAAACAAAGAAAGTGGGGGCAGCCAGGTGGCACAGTGAGTAAGAGCGCCAGCCCCAGAGTCGGGAGACCTGGGATTGGTTCCAGCCTCAGATATTTAGTACCCACACAAAATAACTGGCCGTGTAACCTTGAGCAACTCACTTAACCCCAATTGCTTAAAAAAAAAAAGAAACAAAGAAAGTGCACTGTGTACTCAGAGTCCAAGAGTTCTCCCTCTGGAAGTGAATCACATTTTTCAATC
The DNA here is from genome assembly GCF_028583685.1 of Petaurus breviceps papuanus. Lineage (NCBI taxonomy): Eukaryota > Metazoa > Chordata > Mammalia > Diprotodontia > Petauridae > Petaurus > Petaurus breviceps. The sequence goes on from NW_027186303.1 coordinate 3,269,634, forward strand.
CTATTCCATTTTAGGGGTCTTCAGAATTGTCTTGGATCATTGTATTGCTGAGAAGAGCTAAGTCACTCACAGCTGATCACGGCACTATGTTGCTGTTACTGTGTACAATGATTCCCTGGTTCTGCTCCTTTCACTTTGCATCAGTTCATGTAACTTCCCAGGTTCCTCTAAAGCCATCCCTCTCATCATTTTTCTTAGCCAAACAGTATTCCATCAGAATCACATACCACAACCTGGTCAGCCATTCCCCAACTGATGGGCATCTCTTCAGTTTCCAATTCTTTGCCACCACAAAAAGTTTTTGAACAAATAGGTCCTTTCCCTTTTTCTTTGATCTATCTGGGATACAAACCTAGTAATGGTATTGCTGGGTCAAAGCTTTACAGCCCTTTGGTAATAGCTTCATATTGTTCTCCAGAATGGGTGGATCAGTTCACTACTCCAGAAGGTAAAACTTTACCTGGGACTTGGACAAGACCAAAGAAACCAGGAGGTGGAGATGAGGAAGGAGAGCATCCTAGACAGAAAAGACAGGCAGTAAAAATGTACAGAGATGAGAGATTGAGTGTCTTGTTTGAGGAACAGTAAAGAAGCTCATTTCAGTGGATTGCAGAGTATAAGAAAAAGAGAGAAAGAGAGACAGAGAGGGAGAGAGAAAGGCAAAACGCCTGGAAATATAGGAGGGGGCTAGGGGGGTACTAGTGTAACAGGACACCCAGCATAGGAGGGTGGTAAGCAGACAGACTAAGCTTCCCATAAGCCCTGCCCCCTCTTCCCTGCCCAGATGATACTGACACAGCCTCCCTTCCCACCAAGCTTCCCTTTTTCCCTCCAGGCTGAATGTCAAGCTGCCCCTTAATCTCACCCCCTGCCCTGCCACTGCTTCCTAAGACCTACCAGGCCTTTTCCAACTCCCCTCCTGATCCTTTCTAGCTGTGTTGGTCTCCATCAGTCTCCTTGGAGTGCGCTGCTATTAGTAACTCAAGCACTTAGCACATAAGGAGGGCTTAATAAATGTCTTTTTATTCATTCACTTTTATATACAAATAAATAAATAAATAATTTCCGAAGGGAAACTGAAGAGGTTGGAAAGTCAGCCTCTGATCCCTACTTTGAAGGAAGTGAAGGATTCTTGGAGTTTTTTCAGGAGCAGGACAACAACAAGAGATGAAATGTAGATAACAAAAGCTGAGACCATGTTGCAAAAGTCAATGAGGAAGAACTTTGATGGGTCCAGAGCCTTGGGAAGTTGAGGCAGAATGAGAACTAAGAAACAACCTTCTGCATTCAGCAGTTAATTAATCACTGGTAACTCTGGAGCATTGGCTCTGGGGAGAAGCCAGATTAAGAGGGAGTGAGGAGAAGGTGAGGAAATGGGACAGAGAAGAGAAGGCCCTTCCTGGGAGGGAGAGATAAAGACCAACAGCTTGAGGGGATGGCCAGATTAAGTGTAAGCTTTGAAAGGGTGAAGGAGGGCCTGGTAATCAGGGCTGTGGTCAGACCAGGCAGCAACAAAGGAGCCAGCAGATCAGGAAAGACAGAAATTTTAAAAATGGATTGTGAGACCACGTTTTCAGAGGCAGAACCAAGAGCACAAGGAGAGGAGCTGGCCTCGGTGAGGAAGGCCCATGACCTCCTCGGACACCAATGGGGGAAGGCAGATGCAAAGGGGCTCTGAAGTGGGGGGTGGGGGAGAACAAGAAGCTTCCAAAAAGAAAGTCTCTGAGTCCTCAGAGGAGCAGGAGGTGAGTTCCTCTGCTGAGATCCTGGAGGAGGTCAGAGGAGAACATGAGATAAGGGGGCGATCAATTAAAAAGTAAAGGCCTCTGTGCAGTAGGAAGGACCCAACTGAGATGAATGAACACAGATTTTTAACAAACCCAGATGACATGGTCTCATGACTTTCACAGAATGTGAGTAGAGAGGACACACCAACATGTATCTAACAAGACAAAACTGGTGCTGGTCCAGGAGTAGCTGATAACATCTGCTTGAATCTGTGAGCCACAAAGTCAAGACTGTGAAGAGAGGGAGTTGAGACCCAAGACAGGCTGGGAGCACTTGGTAAGGAGTGAAGCAGAAGAGTCAGAAGGCCAGAGCTCTGGATCATGGACGTGGGTCCACTGTAGTTGAAGAGCCTGGGCCATGGGAAGGGATGCCAGCCTAGGAGTGAAGTTCCTAATTCTAACGGGGAGAGCTGGAGAAGACTGTGAGGAAGGGGAGACTGTGTGCTGAAGGAGGCAGGAAAGAGTTGGCAAAGGCAGTCTGAGAGTGAATCGGGTCAGGAAGAAGCTTGTGGCTTAGAGCAAGGCCAGGCCTCGGTATCATATGCCATAGCAGCAGGCAAAAAGGCTCACGTGCCCCCAGGCTAGTGTCCAAAAGGAGTGGGGGACAGTCCCTCTGTCCCCTGCTCTGGTCAGGTCACCCTTGGAGTGGTGTGTCCAGTACTGGGGGGCCACATCAATAAGCTGGAATTAAACCAGAATCATGAAGGAGCAGATAAATGAATCAGACCAGGACCAAGTGAAGGAGCTGGGGGTATTTAGCCTAGAGAATAGAACACCTTAACAAAATATGAGTTGTCTTCAAAAGCATGAAGGGCTGTCACCTGGAAGGAGGACTTGATGGTTCAGCTTGGCCCTGAGGGAAGAAGGAAAAGTAACCCCGGAATGCACATGCTTCCATGGAAAGAGCTCCTCATGGTGAGAGACATCCCAGAGAAAAGCTGGAGAAGCAACAGTTTGGGATGCTGGGCAGGGCAGGAGGCATGCTCACACATGCTGAGGCTGGGGCTGAATAACTACATGACCTCTATCTCCTTTCCTAACCCCCCACATGTGACATCAGCCAGGAGTTGTCCTTGCAACATGCACTGGATGAGGCAATCTGGTAATGACACCTGAAGACAACTAGAGCCCCAAAGGTGGAAGTACCTGCAAGTCGCTGGTCAGCCAGGAAGCTGGCAAGTTTGAACTGAGTATCTGGGAGCCAAGAACCTGGTGAGGAAGCATGGGGGAGGTTGGGAAAAAACTTTGATGAGTCATTTGTTCCAGGAGTGTTCTCCCAGGTTATAAGGCACTATTCTAGGCACTGTGGGAGGGACACAAAGAAGCCATGGTCCTTCTTACAAAAAACAAAAAAACCCCAAAAGCTCAGGGCCAACAAATGTACATAATATTATTAGGTGTGGGAAGAGGTGAGGTCAACAAGACCCAGGGTAAACCCTCAAGGGGCTGACTAAATTTCTATCACAAGGCAGAAGTCATGTACACAAATACTCCTAAAAATCAAAGTGGCTGCGATGGTAGAGGAGACTTCAGGAGAGGGAAGTCACCTCTCTGGAAGGAGACTTCAGAAGGGAGAGCTGGGGCAGGTCCCAAGCAAAGGCATGGAACAGGAAGAGGAAAGTTGCCCAAGTTGGTGAGACTGCAGAGTCTGTACACCATGAGCAGCCAGGCTTGGAAGGCCTTAAGGGCTGGGGAAAGTACTTGGCACTTTACTGGACAGATGGAGTGACTCAAAGCACTTTCATTCTCACTGGGGAGGTCCCACAGCAGCGTGGCCGGAGAGACAATGACCAAGCCCTCACCCCTGCCTTTCTCCCTTCCCCAGGAAGCTGCCCCTGGCCTGTGGGGCCAATGGGCACTTCCTCCCTTCAGATTCCTGCTTAGAACATAGATCCTGTCATTGCGAGGTATACTGTATACTGTTCTAACTAGAACTACCTGTTGAAAGGAATCCCAGGGAGCACAGACTGAGAGGGTATGGGAATACACAGGAGGGCCAGGTGTGAGAACCTCTTAGAAAAGCTTAATGAAGGTGCAGAATTTGGGAAATCAGTCAAGTCTGGTCAAGCATCCTTTGTTAAACACTTACCAAGTGTCAGGCATTGGGCATCCACACAAAACAAAGCACAAAGTCAGCCCTTGACCTCAAGTACCCTCAAGGAACTATTCTAATGGAGTGGAGAAGTCCAGAAAATAGGGCTGAAAAGTCGAGGGGGGGAGGGAAGAAGCCCCGAGTGGAAGGAAGGAGTGACCATGGCCGGCCTGAGTGCCTACCCTACTACAGAAGAGGCCCAATCAGAAAACTGGACCAAGGCAGGAGCTAGGCCTGGGGATGGATACAAGAGAGACAGACATTAAGATCAGTCCTCTCAGTACAAACACCTCCCTCCCTCAAAACCAAGGATCTGCAAAGAGCTAACACTGGGCCCAGCATCCAACCTAAGGGCTGGGGCTAGAGGATGAATATTCAGGAAGCTTTCTCCTGGGGCCTGGCCAGGTCCAGGACCTGCCCTCCTTCTCCACCAGCTCCTTTTATCATTAAACATTTGAGTCTGGAAATTCTAGGGGTATGGATGGATGTAGGGGCAGTTTTCAGTTTCAATGCTGCCTTACAATTACGGTTTAAAAGAAAGAGCCCCTTGTCTGGTGGGAGGAGGGGGCCGCCATCAGCTTGCTGCAAAGGGCTCGTGCAGGGGAGCTGCTGGGAAGTCTTACCTGTTTAGGCTTAGTGCCCTCATCCTCTGCACAGGTCACATCACTAGCTCAACCTGGAGCACAAGTCCGGTCTGGCTGTACAAAAACTGCAGGGAAGAAGCCTCTAGACGCAGGCCTTGCCCCAGCCCCAACTCTGCCCAGGTGCCCATCTCTGCACTGCCCAGGAGGATTCTCAGGGGGCCAGGGCAGGCCATAAGAAGGCTCAGTCTGATACCAGCTTTAACTCTGTATTTCTGTAACTTCTGTATTTCTCAATCTACCCCTTTCCTGGATGATGCAAAACACAGCTCTAGTCAGAGCAAAACACACTTTCAAATACTTTCATGAGGAGCTCATCTACAGGTCATCTCCTTTCATCAGGGGCAGTTAGGTAGTACAGTGGAGAGCATTCAGGAAGATCTGAGTTCAAATCTGACCTCAGACACCAGCTGTAGGACCTAGAGCAAGTCACTTCAGCTGTTCGCCTCAGTTTCCTCTACTATAAAACAAGGATAACAATAGCACTGACCACCCATATGCTGAAAGGATCAGATGAAGTCATATTTGTCCAAAGGTCTTAGCACACAGTCAAGCATACAGCACTTGAATTCTTGGCACGAGGGACAAGAGGGTGCCTGGGAGAAGCTAGTTTCTCTCTCAGAATTTGGAAGAGCAAGACAGGAGAACCACACTCTCGAGAAGAGACCCTGGACTCCAGTCCTGGAAATGTGTCCACTTAAGAGTCAGTTGTGCCCAAGGAAAACTTAAATTAAATGTAAAAGTAAAGAGATGACACCCCGCTGGTCCCTCCCTGCTTTCTTTCCTCCTCCCGACCACAGATATAACATGGGTCGGACCCCTGATCCCAGCATTCATGGTCCTGCAGCCCAGAACTTCCCTGGAAGAATCCTGCCCTTTCCTGTTGGCTCAGGGGTCTGACCAGTTAGTTTATAACAGCAACAACAACTATAAGCAGCTCACATGTGTGGCTTTGAAGGCGGGCAAAGCCCTGACCATCTATAATCTCCCAGGGCCCTCCCAACAGCCTGGAAGCAAGGAAGGTGCCATCATTAATGCCTCCATTTCAGAACCAGGGGCTTCTCCAGTCCAGATCAGTGATTCCTTTCATCCCTTTGCCAAATGCAGACCAACACCAGTTCTGTGCCTGGCTAGGGCCCTCTGAACAGGTAAGTGACCTGTCCAGGGACACATGACTGGGAAGTGACAGAGATGGGACCCAAGCCAAGTTTGCCACGAGCAGACAGAAAGAGGAAGAAGCTAGTCTACTCGGTGAGCTGTAGGCAAGGCCTTGGTCTTTAAATCCCACCTAAAAGATCTCTCCATAAATGAGCAGTTTTTTTTTTTATCTTTCTGGGGGCCCACGGCACACGCTTAAGCACAGGGCCTGGCACATAGTAGGCACTTAATAAATGACTTGACATGGCCTGGTCCAAGGCACCTGACCATGACAGACATGGGATTTCCTCATGGCAGGGCCAGCTCAGTCAATACTCCCCAGATTAGCTGGGTTCCAGCTCTGGAATCCTGGCTCCACCCTTCACCCTTCTCCTCTCAGGCACCTTCCATCTCTAGGCGTGGCCTTTCCTTCAGGCTCCCCCCACCCCCCATCTTGATTTCGGGGCAAAGTGGAAAGCAGGCAGGGTTTAGAGGCAAGAGGACCTGAGTTCAGATCCAATCTCTGCCACTTCCTACCTGTGTGACTGCCAGGAAAGCACCCTCCAAACCTCATTTTCCTCATCTGTAAAATGAAAAGATTGGACCTGACTACATCTCCTCCAACCACCCACAGTCCTCCTTAATCCCAGGGCCTTCTCTCTCTGGTCAGTGTCACCTTCTCTTAGTTGGTTCCTAGCTTGTTTGTACAGTCAGGGGTCTGGCATCTCCCCCATTAGACTGGGAGCTCCTCCAGGGCAGGGACTATCCTTTTGCCTTTCTGCGTTTTCCCAGGAGCTCAGCTCAGGGTCAGGCACACAGCAGGTGCTTAATGCTTGCTGACAGACTTGACTCCAGAGCTAAAGGATTTCCTCTCAGCCTTCCCCTCTCAGTCCCAGGAATTCCCACTGCCTTTCCTTCCCCTGTCCTCCCACATCACTGCCCAATCAGATGCCCTGTCCTTGGTGCTGGAGCTGCCACCCACCAGCCCCTGGATACTCCAGGTGCTTCCTCAGAGCCAGTGCTGCCCTTTGTAGCACCTTGGTCCCTCAGGTCCCTCCCAGCACCTCAGGCTCCACTCAGTTCCAGCCACCCAAGGTCTAATCTGGTCTTGATGAGTCAGGGTCTCCCCGGGGAGAGTGTAGGAAGCCAAGGCACAAAGACACTGCTATACTGACTAGCCATGGGGGGGTCACTTAAACCCCCAGGTCTCAATCCTTACATATGTAAAATGGGGATAATACCTGTAGAGGAGAGTTTGCATGACCAAGGCTTTGCAAACCTTGGAAAGCTCTGGATAAATGTGAGTTGTGTTGTCTCTATCATCAGGCCTCCCCATCACTCAGAGTCACTTCACCCCCTCCCACAGTTCCCAGCTCTAACCATCCCCTCACTTCAGACTCTTCTCCCTGCCTCGATGTGCACACTCCAGTCTAAACCCTCTGATCCCTCCCTATTCTGCCTCAGACTCCTTAATGGTCTGGACTTACCCAGTCACGTCAGGCATTTCAGCAATGCGTCCTCCTCCACTCTGGACTTTCCCTGTCTGTCTCCTGAAAGAGGAGACAATCTCTGCACTTAGCTCATCCCTCACAATGCCCTGGGCAGCCTGGACTAAGTCCCTCTTCTTGTCTCTGCTGCCCTGGCCTCTGTTTTCCAATCTGTAAAATGAGGGAACTGGACTAGACACTTTCCTTGGCAGCACCATAGACTCAGAGAAGTCCAATGCCCTCATCTTATAGAGGAGGAAACTGAGGCATAGCATTTGGAGACATGGTACAAGTCAAGCCCAAGCTGCCCTGGGCTCATCAGAGGCCCCAGCTCACAAGGAACCCAAGTGTGACTTTCTTTCCCACTGTCTGCCTTTGGGGAAATGCTGTGTGCAGACACCACTGGGGAGCCTTTCCAGGCTGGGTCTTTCCCATCCTCCAGCACCAACAGTGGCCATCCTGTTGGGGGTCAGGGAAGGCCAAAGCACAGATCAAGAGAGGAAAACTTTCTGACAATGAGGGCCCCATCCTGCAGCCAGACTGGCTTTTCACTGGCCTGGTAAGGTATCTGTAAGGGTTATGGGATTTAAAGATCTCCCATGCCCCATGGACGTGCTGACATAGCAGAGCAAGAGAAAGTGAAAAGCCGAGCTAACGGTCCTGCGGTTGGCAGTTGGTGGCAGTTGCCCTTTTTTTTTTTTTTTGAGTTAGGACTCCGGCTGAGGACTGCCAGGGGCCGGAGCTGCTGGGAGCGTGCTTCCAGGACGCTGGGTGGTTGCTGTGAGTGGGGAGAGGAGGACCTTTGCCTGAGGTAGCCTGTTCTGTTTTAAAGGCTTGAAAATGTGGGTGCTTTCTACTTTATCTACCTGTGCCAATGTCATAACTACTCTGATGGCTTTCACTTTCTGGTTTTGGGACTCAGTTTTTTGGTATCTTAATAAATTTTCTAGTTTATTTCCCCAAATGGCAAACCTGACATATTTTGTGATGGATAATTATATCAGCATATTTGTAATCTCTATAGGCATTGTGAATATGGCATTGCTGATACATTTGGCGACGAGGATGGGATCACAAAATGTCAGGCCTCTATTTGGAAGCAGTGGGGCTTTAGAGGGAGAAATGGCTATTCCAGGTTGGGAGGATTTGCCTTATTCCTCTCTAGCCAGAGAATGGGCTAAAAGCACAGGGCCCTGTGAAAACTGGGAACCAAGGCTAAAAGAGGGAGAACCTGGAGATTTGGAAAGATGTTTGAAAGCAATACCCATAGAACCAGGCAAAGAACTGGCAGGAGTGTGCAGGAGAGGCTGGGTGCTGCTAACAAGTTATCGCCTTATGTGTAAAAGTAGGGATAAGCTGCTGAAGGAAAGAGCTAGGATGGCTAGGGAGTCAGCTGGTTTGCCTGAGGATTCTTCTGTGTCACAGTACTCAGAAGAGCAAACTGGAGGGACCCATGTGGTCCAGGAGCAAGCTACTGTTCATGTAGCTAAAAGGAAGCAAAAAACTAGCAGAAGGAATGTGCATGCAGCTTTTGTACAGGCTGGGCAGAGTTGCCCTGACAGCTTCCAGGAGAATGTGTGTGAGGAGAATGGAACAAGGTTAGATGAGGAGTCTCCTAATGTAGAAGCTCTCCCCATACGAAGAAGAAGGCAGGAGAACCACCGAGGCAAAACAGAGTCCAGGGAGATAATTGAGGATTTCACTCAACAGGAGATCACTGATATATTGAGTAGATTTACCCAAAGAATGGGGGAGTCTTTAGTGTCTTGGATAGTAAGAATCACTGATGAAGGCGCAGGAGGAATAACACTGGACAATGAGGACTGTTTAAAATTCATAAGTATCAGTCAGAATCCTTTTGTACACCAGGCTTTTAGGGATCACCATATGCAAGGAGGAAATAACAAAACGAGTCTTCTAGTTTAGCTGCAGAAGGTTGCAAAAAGCAATATCCAACTGAATCTATGTGGCCTAGGGGAGACAGACCCTGGTACTCACTTAGAGACTGTATGAGAAAACTAAAGGAGGAGGTAATGAAAACTGCTATCCTGATTGGAGATGCAAATGCATATTATGATACCCCCCTAGGAGTTCCTCATAGAAATATCATAGTGAAGACGGCTCCTCCTGCATATAAGCACCTAATTCTGACTCTTTTAATTGGAGAAATAGGGCACCCTCTTTCAGAGGTGCTGGATAAGATTTCACAATTAAGTGATTTAGGGGAATGGGAAAAAGACAAATTGCCTCGAGAGAGAAGAGTAAACAGCCAGAGGATTCAGAGACAAAATAGACCCACAAGAAGGGAACTGTTTACTGCTCTATTAAGAGCTGGGGTGGACTTTAGAAGAATAGATGGTATTCCAACTGAAGAGCTGCATAAGCTGTACCAAGAAAAGGTACTTAGTATTAGAATGAACAGGGAAGCAGGAACCACCCCTGCAGGTATTTCTGAATCTGAATCTTTGTATCCAAGTTTGCCCCACCTTCAGGGGGAATAGGAGATAGGCCAAGCCCCAGCCCAGATAAAAGAAATATGCAGAAGAGATTGCAGACCTCATATTGGTTTAACAATCTATTGGAAGAATGGATCAACTACTGTGACTAGGGCACTGATTGATACTGGGGCTGAGGCCACACTTATCTATGGAAACCCTGATAAGTTTAAACATGGAACTCCTATTACCATCACAGGTCTAGGAGACACTGAAATATCAGCCAGACAGGTTAAAATAACAATGAAAATTGGGCAGTTACCTAAGAAGGAATATACTGTGGTTGTTGTACCCATTCCTGAATACATCATTGGAACAGATGTATTGAGAGGCATGACTCTGAATTTACCTGAAGGAAGATACCAATTTGCTGTGAGGAAGATAGGAATTAATACAGTTTTAGTGGGAAAACTAAAAATGGACCCAATCACTTTACCTGAACCTTCTGAAGTAATTACTTTAAAACAGTATCGTGTGCCAGGTGGGCAAGATGAAATTACCACTACTATAAAGGAATATGTTGAAGCAGGAGTGTTAGTCCCTACAACCACAAGATGGAATAATCCTGTCTGGCCAGTAAGAAAATCAGATGGGACATGGAGAATGACTGTGGATTATAGACAGTTGAATAAGGTGACTCCTTCTTTGTATGCTGCTGTTCCAGATACCATCACCTTAATAGAAAGGATCCAGAAATATGATGGGACTTGGTACGCAGTTATTGACTTGGCAAATGCCTTCTTCACCATCCCAATAGACTCTAAACAATGGGACCACTTCGCTTTCACTTGGCAGGGTAGACAATATACTTTTACTCGCTTGCCACAAGGGTACATACATAGCCCCACTATTTGTCACAGGATTGTGGCTGAACAGTTGGATGAATTAAAAAGGCTGCAGAGATTATAGCATATGGGAAGGATAACACTGTAACTATTGTTTATTCTGGAGAAGATGATTACAAAATTGTACCCTTAAATCATTTATTCTACCGTGAGTGAGTCTACAATAGTCTGGTTATTGTTCTTGATTTTTTGTTTGTTCACCTTGTTTGTTAGATTTGTTTCCACAGGCTTGGTACCCTCCATCTGTAGATGCCTGATAGCTTAAGCTGGATGTCACCCCCTGTCTGCAACTGTGATGTGTCACCCTTGGACCTGGCATCAAGCATATTAAGAACTGACCTCTCAAATGGGACCCCTAAGGACAGGGACAGCTCTACATCCGATTTCAGCAGCAAGTAGCCATAGAAGAAGAGATCTTCACCCCTTACCACAAGATTTTGGGGCCCCATTTGTTCAGGGTGGGGGGAATGATGGGGAGCTTGTGCTCAAGCCCCACCCTAAAATATGGTTTTTTGTGTTTATTGTGTGCTATTCTTGTTATATTGTTGTGAAATTTTGTTGACACCAGTTATTCCTACTGTATTTTTGCCAAGTAAGGGACATGAAAGATCTTGGGGCCGAATGTAAGGGTTATGGGATTTAAAGATCTCCCATGCCCCATGGACGTGCTGACATAGCAGAGCAAGAGAAAGTGAAAAGCCGAGCTAACGGTCCTGCGGTTGGCAGTTGGTGGCAGTTGCCCTTTTTTTTTTTTTTTTGGCATCTTAATAAATTTTCTAGTTTATTTCCCCAAATGGCAAACCTGACATATTTTGTGATGGATAATTATATCAGCATATTTGTAATCTCTATAGGCATTGTGAATATGGCATTGCTGATACACCAGAGAGGCCTCCTCAAGGAGAAATGGGAGGGCAGGCAGAGGGTTGCACCAAAAGCCCCATCAGGTCCCTTCTGGCTTGGAGGGTCTATGCCTGGAATCAGTGTTGGGGGAAGGAGTGACTCTAGGTACTATAAGCAGAGAAGGGAACCTACACTGTGGGCTAGGAGCCATGGCCCTGGGCACATCATTCCCCTGTCTCAGTTCCCTCATTCACAGAATTAAGGGGCAGGAGGCCTTGGTTAAGGCTTCTTCCCAGCTCAAAAGTGTCTCAGAGGAAGGGTGACTTGCAGAAAGACTCTCCCTGTCCCCAGGGGCTTCCTGGGCCAGACCAACGGCCCCCACAATCCTCAGGCCCAGGCTACTTTCCCCACCCCTAGCAGGGGCTGGGAGAGGCCTGGGGGAAGCCCTGAGTATAAGTAGGAGTTTCATCATCTGCTTCTTCACCACCTCTAATTTTTATCATGATTCAAAACAAGACGGCACACTGGGCAGACCTGTTCCACAAGACAAACTCAGAGCCAGGGACCCAGAGCTGAACCCATCCAAGTGAACGTGCTCTGCTTGGTGAGCCTGAAACTCGAAGGTGGAAGGCCTTACCAGATCCCCACCCCCACACAGGCAGGGCTCAGTGATCAGAGGGCCCTTCAGAGGCTGTGGCTTTGAGGGGGCGGCTCCCTGCTAGAAAACAAGGCTCCCTGTGAACTCCACCTTTCAGAAGCAGGCCAGGAAGCCGGACCACTCCCTGAGAATCCCACAATGTCAACACCAGGTAGAACTCAGAGCCTGTGGGACAGCATCGGAATTCTTGACTCAGTAGCACAGTGACTAGGCCTTCTGTGAGCAAGTTCCCCCACCCACTCCCACCAAGGCAGGGCCCTCTCCAAAGCTAAACTATAAATACTTGTTCCGGAATCATCCTTTACAAAAAGAGCTCCCAAGTTGACCAAGTCTGTTGAAACTGACGCTTGCAGCTCTAAGGCCATGGCAGCTACCCAATGCTGCCCAGACTCTTCTGGGGACTGCAGTCCCCTCAGGTTCTCTCCCCATCCACAACAGCCTGTGTAAACCCCTGGAGGGCCCAGCCAATGGGGAGTCAATATCACAGGTGCCCCCAAGGGCTCCTCCTGTGCTTAGCAGAGGGCCTGGAACAAAGGGGCTGTTGAAGAAAGATCTTCTGACTGACTTATGAACTGACAGCTCTATGATGAGCCCACATAGTCAGGAGGTTCTGGTGCCTCTGCTCTGCTGCACACACACCCCCAGCTCAGGCCGGGCCCCTTTAATCTCTGGGCCTTAGGGTGATTGGGGGGGGGGGGGCAAAAGGTCCTAACTGCTGAGATCTAGGATCACTTGTGAACCCCCAGCCTCAGGCCCTGGGGACACTAGTAGGGCCAGAAAACCAAGTCAGGAACCAAAGGAAGAAGAGCCATGCTTATAAACCCATCTCCAACAGAAGCTAGTTTGATCATACCATCCCAATAAACCTTCAGATACTTATTTAGAAGCTGCTCATGGACAGACTGCATTTACCCAAAGGGCAAAAAACTACTCAAATACAGTGTCCACACCTACCCCAAAAACAGAAATTCACACCCCTGTCAAGCACCACCAAGTTACCAAGAAAAAAGACCAAGTCCCTGCCCTCTCAGAGATTACACTCTAATGGGGAGATTCACTAGGTAATAACCCATACTTTCCCTTTCAGGTTTGTAAAAAGGACTTGACAGGGTTATCTCATGTGATCTTAGCCCTTTCTGCAGATGAGGAAACTGAGGCAGACAGTTAAAGTGATTTGCCCAGGGTCACACAGATATTAACTGCTGGAGCCAAGATTTGAACTCAGGTCTTCCAGGTTCCCAATCCAGTTCTTTATCCCCTCCACTGCCTAGTGTGGGATGTGGTGTTCAGGCCTGAGTAGGCTGAGAAGCAATGGAATAAAAGCAGTTTCTAGGCCTGTTATTTCCCAGGAAAGAAAAGACAATGCCTTGTAGGATGATGGTGGCCACAGTGAAAATCTACCATCACTCAGGGTTGTACTGGGAAAGGAACCAGGCCAAAAAAAGTCTCTATCTGTCTGTCTCTCTCCCTCCCTCTCACACAGAGCCACACAGCAGAGGATGTTGGCACCTTACCACCTGCCAACTTTGTGCCCCTCTCCAGGTCTCAGGTTCTTATCTGGAAAATGAGGAAGAGGTGGCCCAAATGGGCTTTCAGACCCCTTTCAAACCCAGATTTTCCATCTAGACCTCATGGGGGGCGTTAAATGTAGGTAGGCACTGCCCTCATCCAATGGGGCTCAGGCTAGGACACACTTTCCAAGAAGGTCAAAGGAAGCCCAACTCTTGCTACTTGGAATGGAGAGGCCAGAAAGTCAGTCTCTCCCTACTGCCCCAGGAGAGAGGACAGAAGCAACATGAGGTAGTGGGGACCCAGCAGAAAAGGTGGCTTCTCTGGGCCTCTACTTTCTCCTCCCTAAAATAGGCTCTCAGGTTTTTAGCTCATCAATGAGATCTGAGGCTACAGGGGAATTGGGGAGAGGAGATCTCATCTCCAGCCTCTGGGTAGATGTAAAGGAGAAGATTAATGCTTCAGCTCTACCCAGCAGGGTGGAGGGCCTGAGGGCACTTGATGTAAATTGGCTATGTGTCCCCAGAGCTAGTCTCTACTTTATCTCAGTGGCTCTCAGGCCCCTCACTGGTAAATAAGGGTGTTGCGTCTGGGTGATTGCTGAAGCCCAGGGGACCTGTCAGCCCAAGTTAAAAAATGATTGACCTCAGAAACTCAGTAACTAAGTGAAGGGCAGTGGGAGGCAGCCCTGAGCCTGAGCCCTGTGGGTAGAACCTCACCTGAGATCCTTCCTAGCACCAAATCAGTGCTCTGTGAACTGAATGCTGACAGGTCTCCCAAAGCTTGTCTCTGTTATTAACTACCTGTGTGATTCCCCTCCCTCTGGGCCTCAGTTTCCCTCTTTGCAAAGTCAGAGGGATGGCCTCTTCCATGAAACCAGAGTTAACAGGACAAGCTGAGAGTCTGTCAAGGGCCTGAGAGCCCATTTTACAGAGAAGAAAGTAGAGGCTCAGAGACCTCCTCCTCTGCTGTGCTCCCACCACCTCATGATGTTTCTGCTCTCAGCACCTGGTTTCTCAGGTGCCCCGCGCCCCGCCCCCCCCACCTCTCTCTAGAACTGCTCTCTCTAGTGTAAAAAGAAGACCTGGTACAAAGTCCCCAATCAGCTCTAAAAACCAATAAATGACAGCTCCTCCCGGTCCCCCTGTCCCTGATCCTATTCTGCCCTGTGGAATTACCAAAGGGAGAGATCTGGCTCAGGGAAATTCAGAGCATGTTTGTCAAGGGTGAGGTAAGGAGGCCAGGGAGGAAAGTCTCTGCTTGGTTAGGGCCTGGATAATGTGTCAGAGGAGATGTGGCCCCATGACACAGCTCTCACACTCTCACACCCCATCGTGGGTGAAAGTTAAGAAAGGAAACCAGGTGTGGCCAGGCTCAGTAGACAATGATTACCACACCCAGTGTCCACTCAGGCCAGGGATCCAGGGCTGGGAATCAAGAGATGACAAAAGCAGAGGTCATGCCCTAGGGAGGCCAGCAGTGGGGGTCACACAGGCTGGGAAAGCTCAGAAGCTTCAAAGGACATAAGTCTTTGGCAGGGGGCAGCTGCTGACTTTTCTCCTCCCCCCAGGCCTAATCATGGGTCATCACAGGCATCCCCCAGTCTCCAAGGGCATACTGCCCTGCTATCTTCCTCCATGATCTCCCCACATAGTGCCTCCTGATCTTCCCCTCCAGCCCTGTTACCATCATGCTCTGGGCCTTTCACACCCACAAAAGCTCCTCCAGTTTAAGTCTCCAGCCCAGGCAGGGCTCTGACTGCCCGGGTCAGTCTCTCGGTGGCTGTCTTGTCTAGAACCCAGGCCCTACCGTGCCGTAAGGCCCCTGCCAGCCTCAGAAACTTCTGGCCCTCCACGATGCCCAAGTGCCCGGCTTCTCATCCCTTCTCTCCATTCCAGGGTCCCCTCACCCTCTCAACTCGCCCTTGTCCTAACCCTCCTGGCTGTTTCCCTTCACCCTAAGGGAAAGCCCCCGGGGCCACTGGGGGAGGGGGGCAGTCCTGCTCTCCTGAGCTCCTATTCTGCCCAGGAGTGCAAGCCCAGGTCCTACTGGGCACCGCTGGGGCTACCTAGCCGGCCCCACCCTAGGACCAGCCCTAGAGCCTGGACCCCCCAGGGTGCATCCCCAGTCTCCTGGCCCTGCCCAGACATAACTGGGGGCCCACCCACTCACCCAACCGGCAGGCCCCGCTTCAGATTTCCCTTTCCTAAAAACAAGCTGTAAAGTAGCTAACCTAAGCCCCCGCCCCCAACTTCCTCCAAGGCTCTTCTCTGCGCCTTAGCCACCTACGGACTCTGCCGGAGCACACTCCAGGCTCGGAGCTCCAGATTCGGGAGCCCGAAGGTCTGGGTTAGAATTCTGACTGCGTGCCCCGGGGAGTCACTCCCTCCCTCTGGGCCTCAGTGTCCCCGTCAGTCCTGGAGGAACTGGAATGGTCTCACCCCGAGCTCCGCCGCCCTGGAGACATGCGGCCACCGGCAGCAGCCTGTCTGCCAGGACCCCTCCCCACCTAAAGTCTGGGGTCTTCCTTGGGGGCATGGTCAGGGAGTCTCCCAGTGCGGGCGGGGTACCGGCCGCCTTCTCCAAAGCCTCCGCGCCCAGAGGCGCTCTGCACCCAGCAGGGCCCCCTCCCCAATTAGGTCAGCTCCGGGGTGGCGCGAAGGACCCTCTGGTAGCGCACGAAGCTGGGCATCCCGGCGCTGGGCATCTACCCGACAGCTGACGGCAGACAGCGGAAGGCGGCCTCGGCACCAGGACGACCCCGGCCCGGCGCTCGGAGTGACAGCTGCACGTGGGGGGCGGGAGCGGGGGGAGTCGCGCGGGGGACACGCCGGCGGCCGCACGTGGGCGAGGCTCCGTGGGCTTGGGGGCGGCAGCGGGGCGCACAGAGCCCGGACAACGGCGGGGGCGGGAGGAGAGGAGCAGAGGGGGCAGGGCGCGTGGGACCCCCGCGCAGGCGCAGTCGCGGCCGCCACTCACCGTCGATGTCCCCTAGGGTGAGCTCGTCCCCCAGCTCCGTGAGGGTGTCCATGGTCTCCAGAGCGCCCAGCTCGCCGCCGCTTGCCTCCATCGCCCGGCTCTACACGCCGGGACCTCGGCTCCCGCCCGGCCCTCAGCGAAACGCGGGGGCGGCGCCGCTGCGGCCTCCGCCCATGTCCCCGAGCTCCGTCCCAGTAGGATGCCGCCTCACCGGTCAGCGCCAGCCGCCGCCATGTTCGTGCGGCCCCGGGATGTCTCTGGGAGGGGGCGGGGCCTCGAGGGCGGGGTTCCCCAGCCCCGCCCCTCCTTGCCCCGCCCACTCGCCGCGCGCTCCGTTGTTTGTTGTCAATGAGACCAGGTTGGCAGCGACCAATGGGCGGGCGGCGCGGCGCGTGGGGTGATGGTGCGTCACCGATCAGCAGCTCCTATTTGCATGACCGGACCCCGCCCTCTCTTGGAACCACCCTCCCACCCCCCCCCGCAGCGAATCAGAGCGGGAAGCGGCTGGGGCTCGGCCACCCGCCCCCGCCCGGATTTAAAAGGAGCCGCTCCACCTCCTTCCCCTCCTACCCCACGCGGCTGCTTCGGCTTGGCGCTCCCTTAGCTCCCACGCTCCATGGACTCCGCCCTCCCCGCCCCTCCCCCTATCCAGACCCCTTCAAAGATGGGCTACGCCCGTAGAGTTCTTTGCCCCTCCCCTGCGAGCCCTACACCTGCCAGGTGATGATAACCTGGGCAGACGCCCGCTGGGGTGGTGGGGGCTCCTGCCATTCCCCGCCGGGGGCCCGGCACTTTCGTCTCCTGGGCCTCAGGGTCCTCATCTATAAAATGGGGACAGTAAGTCACTAATCCTGATGGTGGCCCGGGCTGGCCTCGGGGGCCCCAAATTGGACCGAGCTGATGAAGCCAAGTGCAGAGCGAGGCTTTTTGGGGGGAGAGGGTGACTGCGTATCCGTTACGGGTCTGTGCCGTGGCCCTCTCCCGGGAAGGCGCTGCCGACCTGAAACTTACATAATTACCGGGAGGAAAAAAATGATGGGCAGGTCGGGACGAGCCCCCCCGCGTGGGCTCATCTTCAGAGTCAACAGAATTTGGGTCAGAGGAGCCTCGGGGCCTTATGGTCCGCCCAGACCCAGAAAAGCAATCTCCCAGGTCGTGGCCGGCAAGTGGTCATCTGTCCATCACCCAGAGACCTCCGTTGGGAGAGCTAGCCCGGGACTTGCTGGGGCAGTTCGCTCAGGTCGGAGAGTTTTTTATGGCTTGGAGCCTAAATCTGACTTACACCTCCACCCCCCAATACTCCTGAATCTGACTCCTGGAGCCAAGCTCTGCCCCTAAGCCCCGGGGCTACGTTGCCTCCCTCATTGGTCTGCAGGATGTTGGACCTAGGAGAAACACAGTCGGAAACGAAAAGGATGGCATCTGAAAGAGGCTGAGGTCATCACCTGTGGCCCCTGAGAGCGGAAGTTTCCCAGAATCGAACCCATATCTCCCACTCAAAACTCTAGACTATCTTCGCCATTATTAATATTAAATGAAATTGTGTAATGCCCTAAACAAAGATTCAACATTGCTATGATAGCAGAGCCCTCTTATCCAAGCCCCCAGATCATTGATTATCCCATTTTGCTGGAAGGAAAGAAGGGAGGGAGGAAAGGAAGGGAGGAAGAATGGAAAGAAGGGAGAGAGGAAAGAAAAAGAAAGGAAGTAAAGGGAGCAAATAAGCAGTAAGTACCTATGATATGTCCGCAACTGTGCTGAGTGCTTACCTCACTTGAAAGAGGAAGTTTCAGAGAAACTTTGGAACACTTATATGAACTGATTCATAGTGAAGTGAGAACCATAACAATGTGTACAGTCACCACCGCTACACGGTAAAGACAAACTGCTTTGAAAGACTTAAGAACTCTTACGAACCAATAACCACAATTTCCGAGGCTCAGAGATGAAGCATTCTCCCTTCCCCCTGACAACCAATGGCCTTAGGGCAGTGTGTTCCTGGCCAACGTGGGAATGTTTTGCTTGACTATATAGTGTTAGTCCTTTGTTTTCCAAGCTATAATGTCTTGACTTGCTCATAAATTGGATTTAAGAGAAATAGTTTGGCAAAGTCAGCCTCACTCTCCCTTCCTGAGTCATCATCACAACCCAGCAGCAGGACAAAAGTCAGGACACCTGGCAATGGCCCAGGATACAGTGGACGACCCTGGCGTCTTCAGTGTCTGACCAAGCTCTAAGTGCTCATGGTGCCTGCTTCAGTTGCCTTCCTGGCCCTTTGGAACATATTGTTTTCATCTGCCCATTCTGCAGTCTTCACATGTTTGCGCTAGAAACCCCCCTAAATCACCCACAAATCTGACACCTGTCAGTTACCCTCAGCCTTGTTTAGCCCATCTACTGAGACAGTTTTATGGGTATGGTAGCTGCCCAAGCTACAGCTTGGAGCCACAGGTGAGAGCTGGGTGAAGGTGGACACCAAAACATATGCAGCCCTACCCCCAGAAGAGCTGATCCTCCCTAAACTCCCCATACACTGGAGAGATTGGTTACAAAGCTTTGTTTTTCTTTTTTTTTTTTCAGTAGGGGGGAAGGAGAAAAAATAAATGCTTGATAATTGAAAAGGAAAGTTTTTAAATATGCTTGTTTTGATGCATTTAATTACCCACTGCTATGATGTAATGCCGTATCAGGCCGGATTTGGAACCAGTGCTCTGGGGTCGAAATTATTTTTTGATTCTGACATTCTCTGTGTAACCCTGGGCTAGTCACTTTGCCTGCCCAGGGCTCAGTTTCCTCCTCTGTGAAATGGGAGGGAGAGCTGGCCTGGCTGATCTCCAAGGGCCTTTAGAGTCGGAGGGCTGCTAGCAGGCTCTCTCCCTTTCTGGGCCCCAGAGGGAGGGATGGACAGTCTCCACCTTCTCTCCCAGCTCCCATAGTCCAGGGTTCTAAAGAGGAATACTCTCCAAAAGTTCTTTCTCTCTTTATTTCCCTCCCCAGAGTTTAGATCCTTCATTCTTGCCTTTCCTCATGGCTCCCTCTGCCCAGCCCACTTGGCATCTTCTGGTACTCCCTGCCTCTCTTCCTCAAATTCCTCCTAAGGGTCACAGATCAGTTACCTCCAGTGGGCCATAGGGCTAGTTCCCTCCCCTCTCTGGGCCCCAGCTGAAGAGCACTGGCATAGGTCTGGCCCACTCTAGCTCTAGTCTGCTCTGAGTTCTGGGTCAGCCAGGGCCAAGGCTGAACAGGCCAAACAAAGGCCTTGGCTGTGACAGGACTCTGCCTCAGGCCAATGGCAGGACAGCCCTGAGAGCAACAGCTTTCATGCCACCAGGTTTATTTTCTTCACAAGTGCAGGTGGTAATCTCCCCAATCTGCTGATAAGGAAACTGAGGTCTAGAAAGGTGAAGGAATTTGGCCCTGGTCAAACAACTGAGAAGCAGCTTGGAGTCAGGAAGGCCTGGGTTCTATATTTGCCTCTGGCCCTTAAAGGCTGTGTGACTCTGGGCAAGGTATTTAAATTCATAGAGCTTCAGTAAAATGGGGGTGTTGAAGTCCTTTCTAGCTCTAAAACCCAAATCTATCTACACACACATAATGCATATTCATGTATATTTACATACATGTCATATATCACCATTTTTAAATACAAAGTGTCGAGATAATAACCCTATGACTCCAGGCCCTAACACAAGACTTCCATTGAAAGTCCATGGGGGCAGCTAGGTGGCACAGTAAGTAAAGTGCTGGTCCAGGAGACAGGAGGACCGGAGTTCGGTTCTGGCCTCAGACACTTAACACCCACACACAAAAAAAACTAGCCATTTAACCCTGGGCAAGTTACTTAACCCCAACTGCCCTCCAAAAGGAAAAAAAAAAAGTCCATGAACCTCAGAGACACTCTCTGAAATGGGAAGGGTAAGAACAGAATCCCCAACCAACATAACTTACTATTTAGGTGACCCTGGGCAGGTCACTTAACCTCTGTGCCTCAACTTCCTCCTCTGTAAACGATGGGGCTGGATTTGATGGACATCAGTCAGGTCTTGGTCTGTGACCCAGGATCACCCCACACTCTCCTCCCACCTTCCCCTGAAATAATGACTTAGCAAAAAACTACCTCAGATCCTCTAGGATCCAGCAGGAAACTGACCTAGCCCTTCTGGGACATGGTGCTATCCAGGCCCTCTCCCCCACTTCCTCTCCCCCTGGCATTTTCAAACTCAGCCCCTCCCCCCCAACACCTACCACCCCCTTTCCCTACCTTAACCAAGGTCACCCATGACTTACACCTTAGAAGCCATCTGCTTCCACCCTCTCATTTTGCAGAGAATGAAACTGAGGCCCCAGTGGTTACCCAGGTAACAGAACCAGGAAATATACTTGGGTCTTCTTGAGACCTACCAAAAAAACAGTACTTTCCACAATGCATCACACTGTACAGACTGGTCCCTGGGCCACCCAAGAACATCTCCTACCAGGTTGGCCCCTCAGGCACCAGACCCAAGCAAAATTTCCCTAATCTGGCCCAAGGGCGCTTTCTGGACCAAAGTCCCCTCCAGTCACTGGTCACAAATTCCTGGAGGCCAATAACCAACCAGTCCTTGATCTCTGTATCCCAGAATACCTATGCATGGGGTCATGCCTGGGTAGGACTCAGCATTCCAAGTAGGTCTTAACCTGGGACCCTGAACTTGGGTTTAGAAATATGTTAATAACTGTATTTCAATGTAATTCGTATCCTTTGTAAACTTATTTTATTTGTAAAAACAGGATTCTGAGAAGGGCTTCATAGAGTAAACCAGAGGGCTAGAGAGGTCCACACCTCAAGGATTAGAACCTAGGTCTAGTACCACCTCCTTCATTTCACAGATAAGGAAACTGAGTCCTAGACTTTAAGTGAACTGTGTACGTGGAGGACCTCAAACCCAGATCTCCTTGGCCAGGAGGAGCATAGTATGAGATGGAAGGAACTTTAAAACTAGTAAAAATCCCTCTTTCCAGGTGAGGAAACTGAGGCCAAGGGAAGGGAAGGGATCTGCCCAAGGTCACTCCAACGGCAGCATCCACCTTTGCTGGGCTTGACTCTGAACTCCCAAGCTCCAGCTGGGCCACTGCCCCTCAGGGTCAACAAATGTTTGAAGATTGGTTCTTTAAGGCCAAAGGTTCCCCTTCATAACCTCTGGGCTCCGTCTGGCCCAGCTGAGACCTTTTCCAGTTTGCAAGGCCCCCTCCCTCTATGCACTTATGAGATCCGAGATTTGGAACTCCAACACCCTCATTTAACAAAGGAGGAAACTGAGGCTCAGGGAGCCTGGACTTCATCTGATCAGACTGAGCACCAAATGGTCTTTTCTGTGGGTTATGTGGGACCACCAAATTAGAGACCAAACCATTTTAGTGTTATTATGAAATGTGTTGATTTTGCATACTACCTGAACAATCCTGGGGACTCTGAAAACCACTGCCTGACACCAATTTTTCTGTCTCGTGGACCCCTTCTCCATATTTAAAAACTTGAAGGAAAATCCAGGTTAAATTGTGAGCCCCTCGATGACAAAGGTTGTTCTGGCCTTTCTTTGTGTCCGCAGTATTCTGCCTAGCCCATAGTAGGCACTGAATAAATCCTTATGGATTGACTAGCTTTCAGATGAGATTAGTGAAAGTAAAGTAATTTTTTTTCTCATCAAAGTTCCAGGCCTTGTGAAATCTATTCCCGGGCCCTTAACGGTTCTGTGAACTTCAGGCTAAGCCCCCCTGCACTAGACAGTAAGCTGCCTGAAGGGCAGGCCTATTGTTTTTCATCTTTGCAGACTAGATACCATGTACATAGTGGGGGCTTAATAAGACATTTGGTAGATAAAATCATGTTATCTCATCTGAAAAGCTGCTGCCTACATTCTTCATCCTTTCACCAAATGGGGATTTATTAAACGTCTGCTTCGTGCCAGGCAACATGTGAGTTTCTAGGGGTGTGGAGACAAATCCCACCAAAGCTCTAGGCCTCTCCAGTAGCCCACCCTGGAGATTCCGGTTGCATATGCCCTCCCTCTTCCTTTACCTTTAAAAGCATCACCCAGTATGCCCCCTCTGCCCCAGGTTTCCTGGGACCATCCCTACCCCTTCCTGATCCACTATCAGGGGCCAGGGATGTACCGTGTTTCCCCGATAATAAGACCTATCCCGAAAATAAGCCCTCCCCTTACTGTGTAAGATTCCTCTAAAATAAGCCCTATTGAGATTGCTACTGTAGTGAAGGTGATCCCCTGTGCTACACGCTACATTACGGTACTCTCTGTATGCACTGTCCCCCCCCCAGGGTGAAACGCACGCCGCGCTCCGAGCTGCATCCAATCAGAGCTACAGCAGTGAGCACGTCATCCTGTTCTTCCCCAGTGATTTGCTTATTGAATAAAGGTACATTTTTTTGTTCACATTTACCTGTTTATTAAAATTGCTGTCAATGTTCATTAAAATAAGCCCTCCCCTGAAAATAAGCCCTCTGGTGTTTTTCTGTCCAAAAAAATTAATAAGACAGTGTCTTATTATTGGGGAAACACGGTATCTAAAAAGCCTGTTTATTTTATTGTCTTTGCAAAAGGGGCAGGTGGCTCATGGCAAGACAGGGTTGCCAGGGGGCCTGGCAGGCACCCTCTCTTGGCAAGGGGATTCGAGACTGAGGCCTCTGCCTGGATCACTCCAGCCTAGGATGCCCCACCTACTTCTTTGGCTGGCAAAGCAAGAGATTCTTTTCAGAGAAAACAGGCTTCTTAAGGTCTTGGGCTTGAAAGGAGCAGCATGGAGCCCCTTCTGGTGGGGAAGTCTTACTCCCCCAGGACGCTTGGTCCTCACCTCAGGATGAAGTGCTCTTTCTCGGCTCCCTGCGCCCTTGGGAAGCAGTGGGACAGCTGAGTCCCCAGGTGGAGGCCATGGCATCCTCCATCTACCTGAGTCGTAAGAGGTAGTCTCCAAATGCAATAGAGCCTGCCCTTCCCGAGCCATCCCCTCCTCTTCTGGAAGCCTAGCCCCACCAGCCTTGGAGCAAGCCTAGGGCTATAACTCTGACTGGGAGCGAGAGATTCGAGGGCCCTTCCGGATCTCCTTCCGTTTCTCCTCTTTTCTCCGGCGCCTCTCCTCTTCCTTCAGGGCCTTCTGGAAGGGATCAGTACCCTGGAAAGACTATCAGTGGAAAGAAGAGAAGGTCAGCTTCAGGACTGACTCCTGGACTTCCCCTCCTGGGAGGAGATTGTGGCTGGCTAATGCCAGCAGCCTTACCCATAGCAGCCTCAAAGAGGACTGGCTATGCATTTGTGTAGCTGTGGGAGAGCCAGGTAGACCTGGGGTCAAGCCCCACTCTGTCACACACTGGGTTATGTGATCCTGGGCCAGTCATTGACCCTCCCAGTGCTTTGGGCAATTCTCAAGGACCAGAAGCTACAGAAAAGGTCCAGCCCTGGTTTGGTGGAGGGAGTGCCCTCCTTTGGCACTTCTCCATAAAGTCACAGCTCCCACCATTATCTCCTATTCAGGGGGCTTTAACCTAAGGAAAACCGGGGTCAATTTTTTTTAAAAAATAATTCTCTCACCACTCCCCCCAACTCAGCCCACATGGGGGGGGGGTGATCCTGGCCCAACAGCTCAGTACACAAGGCATTCCTGACTCACCTCTGAGTGGTCTGTTGTAAAAGGGTTCCTATAGTCTGGGGATCTCTCACTAATCCCCAGCTCCTGAGCCATCTGTGGGGCCACAAGAACAAAAGAACATCATTATGTCTGTCTGCCTCAGTTTACCTGCCCAGTTGCCTTTGTTCTGGGCCCCAGCTCTCCCCTTATGACTTAATTCAAGTGCTGATGCTCCTAAAAGATCCCCTGCCCAAAAAGTGGCTCCTCAGCTCTAGAGACCTTCCCCCATTTATCTACCAGGATAAAGGAGTAAGGGAGGGGGGCTTAGGCCAGTGTGTATATGAAGGATGATAATGTGGTAATTAGCTTAGGGGAAGGAAGCTGGAGATCAAAGGAAGCCCCAGGGGAGCAGGGTCTGGGATCCCAAAGAAAACAGACAGGGCTGACTGGGGGAAGGGGCTAAAGGGAACCCAGGCCTCCAGCAGAGTCTGCCCCAGGAAATGTGTGCTGAGATCCTGAGATGCGTCATGGGGCAATGGAAATGGTTCTAGACTCGGGGTCAGGAGACACGGATTTGAATCCCAACATCTGGAACATTTATCAGTTCTGTGACCTTAGGCAGATCATAGGATCTTAGAGCCTAGAGGCAGGAAGGCCCTCGGAGGCCACCCAGTCCAACCTCCTCATTTTACAAACAAGGAAACTGAAGCACAGAAAGGGGAAGTGACCTGCCCAGGATCCCACAGCTAATAAACAGCAGAAGTCCTTCCAGAAGAGACCGGAAGGCCAGTGCCATGGGAAGCAGAAGGCCTGGGTTAGAATCACAGCTAATAATTAGCAGAGGTCAAAACCAGGTCCTCTGAACAGTCCCCTCATCTGTAAAATGGGGGCTGTGGTAAAGCCAGGATTTAACCCTTAACCCACCAGACAAATTCAAACTACATTATCTGCTGCGTTCATGACTCCAGAGCTGGGCTACCGTGTTTCCCCGATAATAAGACCTATCCCGAAAATAAGCCCTCCCCTTACTGTGTAAGATTCCTCTAAAATAAGCCCTCCCCCGAAAATAAGCCCTATTGAGATTGCTACTGTAGTGAAGGTGATCCCCTGCGCTACACGCTACATTACGGTACCCTCTGTATGCACTGTCCCCCCCCACCGGGGTGAAACGCACGCCGCGCTCCAAGCTGCATCCAATCAGAGCTGCAGCAGTGAGCACGTCATCCTGTTCTTCCCCAGTGATTTGCTTATTGAATAAAGGTACATTTTTTTGTTCACATTTACCTGTTTATTAAAATTGCTGTCAATGTTCATTAAAATAAGCCCTCCCCTGAAAATAAGCCCTCTGGTGGTTTTCTGTCCAAAAAATTAATAAGACAGTGTCTTATTATCGGGGAAACACGGTAGGAGAGGCTGGTCACGCCCCTCAATTCCTCGTTCTGGAGCAGAAGGGATGAGGAGGGAGTGAAGCAGGTGGGGGGGTGCAGGAGGGGGCTCAGAGTCCCAGAATTGGGGTGATGCCAGTAAAGAAGCCCAAAGGCCCATCCTACCTCCCGCATGCCTGACTCACCAGGCCCAGAAGCTGGGAGTAGGTGCCCTGGTCAAAGACACCTGTCTGGTTGCAGAAGCTGATGCCCCAGCGGATGAGGTGGTTCCAGTTGGAGTTTCGGTCAAAGTAGTGATGGACGATCTTGGGGAAGCGAAGCACAACATCACCGAAGAAGGCAGTGTTCTCCACCACGTGGGAGAATGCTGGGAGAGGAGGTCGGGGTGAGGGCCAAGTGTGGGGGAGCCAATCCCTCCTCTCCCAGACCACCCCTGCCTACTGCTGCTTGGACCCACTGTCTCTGCTGGGATGGTGCAACCCAAGAATATAAGAGGTGTCATAGGACCTGGGTTCAAATCCTGGTTCTGGCACTCAGTGACCTTAGGCCAGTCCCTTAATTTCTCTGGGCCTCAGTTTCCTCATCTATAAAAATAGGGGCTTGGCTTAGATGAGCCCCAAGGTCCCATGCTCATGATCTTGATGTGAAATTCAGCATGGATGGCAGACAGAGCCTGGCAGGTGAGGCAGAGGGTATGGGTTTGAATCCCAGCTGTGCTCTTTGCCAGGTTGCTTGGGTGACCTGGAGTAAGTGGGTCAGCTCCCTCCTCTGGCCTCCAAGGGATCAGACTCTGGGAAGCCAGACACTCCTCCCAGCTCCACAGAACCAGCCCTTCCTGAGATAAGCCCTGGTCCTGTACAATGCCTCAAGCTGCTCCACAGCTGCCCAGTCCTAGAGAGAGCAGTGAACACCACACACAGCCTTCTGAGACTCAGACTCCCAGGGTGTTAGCAAGGGAGGGGGCCAAGGGCCCATCACCTCCTTGATGGAGGGTGGCAAGGCCCGTACTGATATCTCCCTAGAGGTGGCTGCCTGCTCTACCTAAGCGTAGGGCCCATCCTGCCTGGGACAGACCATCACACCCCACAGCATCGTGGGAGCCTAGATCTAGAGCTCCACACACCCCCCCACTTTATAGAGAAGGAAATTGAACCCTAAAGAGGACAAAGGTACAACCCAGATCTCCGACTCCAAGATTAAGGCTTTCTATTAAGCCATTTAACTTTAAAAGAGGCAGCTGGGTGCTGCAATGGATAGAGTTCTAGGCCTACAGTTAGGACAACCCCAGTTCAAATACAGCCTCAGACCTCTATTAGCTGTGTGACCCTGGGCAAGTCACTTCACCCTGTTTGCCTCAGTTTCCTCATCTGTAAAATGAGATGGAGAAGGCAATGACAAACCATTCTAATGTCTCTGCCAAGAAAACAGCAAATGGGGTCACGACTTAAACAACTTAACAAAACTTTTTTTAAATGCCCCATTTTTCCTCCTTGGTTTCCACTGGTCCTTATTAATTTAAAATAAGTTTCAAAACTGTCTGCTGACATAGCTGTCTTAGTGGGCATCTTTCCTGAACACCCTCCTCCTGGGCACCCCATCTCAAGCCTCCCCAGTGGACTCCTACTTCTGTGCATTGGCCTTTTATTCTGCCTTACTCCTACTAGACTGTAAGGTGCCTGAGGGCAGGAGACCATCTTAACAGAACTTTGTACCCGTTGCAGAGCCCAGCACAGAGCTCTGGACACACACTGGGTGCTTGGTGAGTGGCCCTGGCTGGGGGTCCTGGCTACATCCCATGCTGGCTTACAGAGGGCAGCTCACAGCCCCACCCAACAGCTGGGTCTTCATGGCTGTCCTGGGGGGTGAGGGTCCCACGTAGCTGCTCTGCTGAGGATGGGGAGACATGGTGCCTGCTATTCTTGTTTCTCTCACAAACACCTTCCAAGGTACACCTGGTCCCAGCACAATAATGTCAGTACCACCTGCCACTTCTCAGCACCAGGAGTTGAAAGCTCCATGTATCTAGAGGGAGAGAAAGGGCCCCAGGAAGCAAGGACCCCACCATTCCTAACCCCAAGAAGCTAGAGAAGGAAGGCACCCTGCCCCACCCCATAAGCTAAGCTTGAAAGCCCAAGGAAGGGCCTAGGACTAGGGAGTTGGGAACCCTGAATCAAGGACAGAACTAAGCTCAGAACTTCTTCACTGGGTGACTGGGAGTGAACTCACTTAACCACAATGAACTTCATCTGGGAAATGGGTACAGCTTGACTTGCCCAACCATGCCCTGAGTGTTGCTGTGAAGAAATCTTTCTGTAAAGCTTAAAGCAGTGGCAGTGCCCTTCCCTTGGTCTATGCCCAAGGGGATGGACAAGGTGGCCATCCCTTAAGTCTGAGGGTGAGCATGAGCTGGCCATTCCCTTCTCTTGGCACAGCAGGCCTCATAGCTCATGGTGTGGCTGATGAGGGTGTGGGGGCTGAGGAAGGTTTTTCTCCCAGGGGTCCTAAAAAAACTAGCTTTCTACTCCCTCTGTGGGAGTATAATGAATGAGTGCTCTAAAGGCCAGGCAGCAGCCAGTGTGCTGGAGAGAACTGTGGTCAACCGCCCTGGCTTGTTTCCTCTGTAAAACTAGAAGAATTGACCCACCAGCCTCTGGGTCTTCCAGCCCTAGATCTGGGATCTCATGATGTCCAAGTGAGGGGAGAGCCTCTCCCAAGTAGGGCAGAGGAAGCAACTACTCCTGTGGTGGGTGATGGGAGCGTGAAGACAGCCTCTCCTCGACTTCCTCTGGCTGCGCCTTCTAACCAGTCACTCTGGGGTTACTGCAGTGAGGACCTCAACTGCTCTGCAAAGAAGGGTCTGCCTCATGGTCAGACACATGAAGAAGACATGATGTGAGAGGGGGCAGAGCAGACCAAGACCCTGCACGTCCATGGGAGCCTCTGATCCTCCTGAGAGCCCGGGGAGCCCAACAGGGCAGGAATGACTATCCCCATGTTTCATACAAAAAAAAGTGAAACTCAGGAACAGATCAGGTATACAACACATACACACGAACCACACACATACACACACTCGCACAAACACACACACACAAGCATACACATCATACACACACACATAGACACACACAAACACATCTCCATCATTAGAATGGGAGCTCCTCCGAAGTATCAACTATCTACTTTGTATTTATATCCCCGACATTGAGCATGGTGCTTGGCACACCAGAAGCCATTAACAAATCATTCATTCATTTTTTTCATTCATTCAATATACAAAAGCAAAGGGACACAGTGTTTGACAACCCCCTCGTTGGGGAAGAACTCATTATTTGACAAAAACTGCTAAAAAACTGGAAAGTCATCTGGTAGAAACTAGATACGGACTCAACATCTCACACCTCATCACAAAGGAAACTCCAAATGAGAACGTAAAGGAGGACATTTAAACAAATTAGAGAAGCAAAGAGAAATTTACTTTTGGATCTAAGGATAGCAAGAAGAAATCATGACCAAACAAACACCAAAAAGTATCACAGAAGATAAAACAAGCATTGTGCTAAGCACTAGGGGTACAAAGAGAGGCAAAAGAGAGTCCCTGCTCTCAAGGAGCTTACAGTCTAGTACCATTTCCAAGATGTATGAGGAACAGATTCACATTTATAAGAATAAGAGCTATCCCCCATTTGAGAAACGGTGTGATTTCTCAAGGGAAGAAATAAAATCTATATATAGTTACATTTTTAAAATGCCCCAAATGACTAATAATTAGGAAAAACACAAATTAAAGCAACTCTAAGGTTCCATTTCATATCCATCAGATTAGCAAATAAATGTTGGAGGGGATGTGAGTAAACAGGCACATTACTGCACTACTGGTAGAGCTGTGAATTAATCCAGCCATTCTGGGGGGCAATTTGGAACATGACTCAAAATTAATTCAACTATGCATACCCTTTCATCCTAGAATACCACTACTAGGCACATGCCCCAAAGAGATTAAAGAAAGAGGAAAAGGACACATTCACCAAAAAAAAAAAAAACACTTTTTTTTTTGTCCATGTGGGCACAGCTCATTTTGTAGAGTGAAGACCTGGTAACTGCAGGGATGAACATCCATTGGGGGATGAATAAACAAATTATAACATGTGAATATTACAGAACATTGTACCATAAGAAGTGATATAACAGATAGATTTGAAGAAGTCTGGGAGGGCTTACATCCCTGATGAAAGGTGAGGTGAGCAGAGTCACAAGAGGTTATACAACAACACCATAAAAACAACACTCGGAGACTCTGATCAGGTCAATGACAACCACAATTCCAAAACACCAGAGAGCACAAAGATGAGAAGGACCTGGCGGGCAGAATAAACCTTATATTTGTGGACATGGCCAATGAAGGAATTTGCTTTGCCTGCCTATGCATATTTGTTACAAGGATTTATGGGTATTATTTGTTACAAGTATTTATGGCTATTTTTTTCCCAAATGGAAGCAGGGAAACAAAGTCAATTTCTAATAATGAACCAAAATTTAACAAAAAGACTTAACTGCTATTTAAAGGTCTAGAATGAGGATGTTTAACTTAGCATGAGCACCTAGGAAAACAAGGTTGAAAGGGGGAAAAGTCCAGAAAAACAAAGTTCTAAAATGAAGAAGGAACAGAGTCACAAAAGGAGGCTAGAAATTGGGGGATTAGGAAAATGTGACCCACTTCATTCACACAGACCGTGTTTCAGCAATTCTGTGCATTTCCTCCCAGCTGATGCAGCATCCATCTCACATATGGGGATGATTGGGGAGGGGAGGCCCTGCTGCTGCTCTGATCCCATAAGACCCTCATACCAAAGAAAGTGAGAATAGGATCTGAACCAAGAGTCCTTACAGAAGTGCCTCCAGGCTGCCAACTGCAACTGTTACCTCAACTTCCCATAGCCTTACCAGCTACATGCATCCATACCTTTCATTCCTTAAAGAGAACCCATCGGGGCAGCAGGGGGAGGGGGTCATCGAAAAGCATTAATCTTATCTGAGGAAGGCAGGATGGGGAATGGAAAATGGCAAAATCACTATATTTGAAGATTGCATGCTGTCTTGGGGAGGTGGGAAGAGAGGGAAAGGGAGAAAATTTAAAACTCAAAGCCTATGGAAGTGAATGTTAAAAACTAAAAAAAATTAATAATAATTTTTAAAAATCACTAGATTTGGGGTCAGCCAGTCTCATTCTAATGCCAGCAGGCATGAGTCTCTAAGAACCAATGATAAGCAGGCCACAGTGCCCATGGAATCCAACCCCTTTATTTGACAGAAAAGGAAACTGAGGCCCAGAGAAGCCAAAGGACTTGCCCAAGTTCCCAGCAAGGCTCAGATTCTCTGACTCCAAATTCAGTATTTCTGTAGTAATATCTTAGCTCACTTGGCACTCACAACAACCCTGTGCAGTCAGTGCTGTTATTGTTTCCATTTTACAGATGAGGAAATGGAGGTAAACAGAGGTCAGTCATCCAGCTAATAAGTACTGGAGCTGGAATTTGACTCCAGATTTCCATGTCACCACAATGACTGGCCCAGGGTCTCACAGGAGTAAGACACATCTGGAAAAAAGCAGAGCCAGGCCCAGAGGCTCAGTCTCCCTCTTTCTCTTAGGACCCAAAGCCGAGGCTCAGACTAGGTGTGAGCAAGGAGATGCCGAGGGTGCAGGGGCCCAGACACTTCCTACCATCCTTCAGCTTCTCATCCTCCGGGAAAGTTCCATCAGGGAAGACATCAGCTGCCAGGAGGGCAGCCCGGGAGTCCTCCAGCACCTAGGAGACATGTGCAGGAGGGGGTCAGGGGGTTCTGTTTAGGAAGGAGGGGGACAGAGGAGGAGTGGAAACAGAAGAGGAAGGGGGGAGGAGGAGAGAGGGAAGGAGACTATTCCCCAAGAGGGAAGATTAGCCACCTCCAAACCTGCCTGGACACCCCAACTACAGCTTACCGCAGGCCAGCCTTACCCACAGTCACTGCTCCCTCCTGGGGGAGAAATGTGAACTCCGGGAGGCCGGGACCCCATCTCTGCCTTTCTTTGTGTCTCTGCACTTAGCACAGTGCACAGCACATTGTAGGCTCTTAATAAAGCCACGGATACAAATCCATGAGGAAAAGAGGTACAAGTTCATCTTCGCCAAGGCCCAAGGACTTGGGCTGAGAGGGAGGAAGGGCCCTGCTCCAAGGACCTATCGTAGGGGCCAGAATTCTGTAAGCACCCCCAGCCTCCCAACGTCCCAGATCCCTCTGCTCCCTCTCCCCTCTTCTGAGGTCTGTTCTACATAGAGGGTCAACAGACCTAGGCCTGGAAGAGGACTCAGGGGCCATCAGGTCCAATCCTCTCATTTTACAAAGGAGGAAACTGAGTCTAGGGAACTGAAATGATTTGCTCAGAGCCATACAGACAGTAGACTTCAGAGGTCCTCTGGATTCAGGGCCAGGGCTGTGTCTCCCTCTCAACATGAACGTAGCACCCCAAGGCTTTCAGTGAAGAAGCCAGAACAGGCCCCGTGGGGAACTCAGTACTCCCCCCCACCCATAATCCTCTGCTGCCTGGGGAAGAGCAAGAGGGAAGAGGCTGGGCACCCCTCCAGAGTGGGGGAAAGCAGGAATGGGGTGGTGACCAGAGCCAGAGGGTGCCCCACCCTGCCCAGGCTCTCAGGATTATGGCCCAAGAGAAGGGGGGAGAGATTTGAACTCTGAGCATGCATGACAATCACAGCTTTTATTCTGGTGGGTTTTAAAGTCACAGGTAAAAGGTTACAGGCAGAAATGCAGGAAGAGCTGTGGCGTTGACCAGGAAAAATTCCATTGTTCCACAAGTCGGTCTTTGGGTATGTAAGAGGGAGAGAGAGGAAGTACCAGGGGCTCTCTCCAAGGGGGAGGTGTTCCTAGTCCCTCGAGCTGGGAGCACCACCCAGGACATGCCTGGTCCCACCAGCCTTGAAAGGGAGGCCACACTCCCTATGGACTAGACACTGAGGTCCTGCCCTTCCAGGCCAGTGTCCCAACTGCGCCATCACACATTGGACATAGCCCCAGACTGGACTTTCGGCCATGACTGAGCAGCTCACCCTAGGCCCAGAAGGCCCTCCCCCCTCACCTGGGCCTCACCTTTTCCTGGCTTCCTTCCAGGCTCAGCTCAGGGACCACTTCCAATATCCCCCACCCACCCAACTTCCCTGAGGGCATAATTCCTGACAGAGTAGGTGCCTGATAATGCTCATTGAGGACTCAGTCCAGGTTCTGAGTCCCTCACTACCCAGGCAAGCCCCTTCCCCTCCCCACCTCAGTTTTCTCATCCATTAAATGAGGACAATAACAACAAAGTCACCATCCCCTAGGGTTGCACCCTTGAGAGCTTTTCCTGCTAATTTCTGGGCCCTTCCCTGGGCCCAATGGGAGTGGGGATAGTAGAGATCTGGGGGCTCACCTTGAAGAGGCCCTTGAGCATGACATCAATAATCTTGTGCTGCTGGTAGACATCGTTTAGCTCGATGAGGTTCTTGAGGGCCTTTATCTGGTCCTTTCGTTTCACTGCAAACAGCTTCTTGTCTGAGGCTCTGGTTAAGGCTGGGAGCCCTTGGCCAGTCATCAGAAAGGCCACTTAAATAAGATGTAATGCCAACCTCTGATGGGGCAGGCACTGAGGACATGGGAGAGGTGGGGCAGACGGGGGGGAGGGGGAGAGGGAAAGAGGGGAGGAAGAAAGAGGAGGGGAGGAACGGAAGGGGGGGGAGAGAGGCGGTTAGCGGGGGGGGGGGGGGAGGGGGGGGGGGGGGGGAGAGGGAAAGAGGGGAGATAGAAAGAGGAGGAGAGGAGAGGAAAGGGGGGGAGAGAGGAGGGAGAAAGAGAAAAAGAGAGAGACGAGAAGGACAGGAGAGGGGGGAGAGAGAGGAGAGGAGAGGAGGGGGTAGAGACAGAGGAGGGAGAAAGAGAAAAAGAGAGAAGAGAAGGAGAGGAGATGG
>NW_027186303.1:3303508-3348083 GCF_028583685.1 Petaurus breviceps papuanus
TTTGTGCCCTCTCTGTGTCTCAGTATCTCTCCCTCTACGAAACAAGGGCCCAACTGCAAGACCTCAAGGATCCCAAGTAGTAGAGGTATTACAGAGGAGGACACTGAGGCTCAGAGTGACTTGAACCAGGCCATACAGCTGAAGCTCCAATGCCTCCCCCAGCACTCAGTAGGAAGGAAACAAGCATTCATGATGCATCTACTGTTTTCCAGCCACTGTGCTGAGGACTTTACAGATATCTCACTTAATCTCACAACAGTTCTGGGACAGGTGCCCTGTCATTATTTCCATTTTACAACTGGCGAAACAGAGGCAGGCAGAGGTGAAGTGACTTGCCCAGGGTTCCACAGCTAGTATCTGAGGCAGGATTTAAACAGCCCTCACTCCACCACATTCCCTTTTGGCTGCTAGTACAGAGAATAGTGTTTGCTGAATGATGATTCCTAGCCATGTGATCTTGGACAAATCAAGACCCTCTCTCAGCCTCAGTTCTCTCATCTGTAAGAAGGGGAAGATGATACCTGAAGTAGTTACCTCACAGGGTTGCTAGGGGAAAGTGGGCCTAGTCCTTTGGAAAGAGCACAGGCTCAGTCATCAGATGACCTGGACTCAAATCTCACCTCGGACAAATTCCTTCACCCTATGGTCAACTTCCACATCTGAAAAGTGAGGGGGTTGGACTAGATGACACTGACCTCAAGGCTGTTCCACAAACAAGACCCTCCATCTCTTGACTCCAGGCATTTGCCCTGGCTGTGCCCCCGCCCTCCTCATCTCCAGTTAAAATCTCCCCTGATACAGAAACCGATTCCCTATCCCCTAAATTCTGCTAATTATCTCCAACTTCGGCCATCTCTAGCCTGTTTGTCCAATGTTGGCAGCCCATACCTCCCCATCAGACTGGGAGCTCAAGGGCTGGGTATCATTTGCCTTCGTGTGTAGCACACAGCCTGGGAATACAGGAGGGGCCTAATCAATGCTTAGTGACTAGCAGTTCCTGGCCTATATCCACATATCAGAAATGAGAAGGGCTGCTGCTGTCTTCGATCTGTGTGGTGTGTTGTGCTCCCTGCCTGCCTGCTCTGGGCAAGCCAATCCACCGAGGCCTGCCTCAGTTTCCCCAAATGTAAGATGGAGATAACAGAACAACTTCCCTCCCAGGATGGAGGGAAGACCAAGTAAGATAATCTCCTTAAGGAGCTTTGCAAACCCTGGGGGGATGTGACTTACCCAGGGTCTTACAAGTCATGGGTCAAGAAGAATCTGAACACAGAGCCTCCTGCCCCGGAACCCTTCCTAAACCCAGGCACTCGGGAGGTGGTCTTGGGGGAGGGCTGGGGGGTTCCAGGGTCCGAGGATCCCTGACTGTCACCGGCCTCAGTTTCCCTGGGGTTGCTCAGGAAGGATACAGATGTCCAGGCCCCGGTCCGGGGCAGCCGCGCCGGCCAGCAGCAGCGCAAAGCAGAGGGCGCACAGCTGGGGTAGGTCCATGCCCGTGGCCCTGGGGGCAGAGAGGGTGAGCGCTGCCCTCCGCCCATGCCTGGGATTTGAACCCGGCAGCTGCCTCTTCCCCTCCCCCCTCAGGGCTGGGCCAGCTGGGGATCCTGCCCTTCCTGGATCACCCAGGGAAGACCACAGGGAGCCTCAGACAAAGCCTCGTCCAGTGACCCAGGTCAAGTCCCTTGACCTTGGCCTAAGGAAAGCGCCAGGCGCCTCCCGGGGGAATCAGAGAAGGGGCTGCCCCGAGGGCCAGGAAGGGCACTGACAGTCAGGGGGAGCCCCCCCGGCCCACCCTAGCACTGCCAGCGCTCGAGGACACCGGCACCCGCTCCTCCCCGGTCCCCTCCGGAAGGCCCTTCTCGCACGCTGATCTCCACCCCCCAGGACGGGCCCCCCCGACCGCGCCCCTCTTTACAGAAGAGGAAACTGAGGCCAGAGGCGGAGACTCGTCCCGCCACTCCGGAGCCAGCAGACCCCGCCCCCGGGGCGCCCCTCACCCGCCAGTGTAAGGCCAGCGCCTGCCTCCTACCTCCGAGCCCCGCGGCCGCCGCCAAAGGGGCTCCCTTTCTCACTGGGGCGCGAGGGGGGCCGGTGTCGAAGGTTCTGTGCCGGCCTCTCCGGCTCCGGCTCCCGCTCCCACTTCGCTCCCGCCTCCCAGCCTTCCGCATGGCGTCACTTCCTCCCGCTCCCACCTCCCGGGAGCCCCTGCTCTGTAGTCCGCTGACCCGGCCGCCCGCCTCTTCCTGCCCCGCCGGCTCCTGCCCCGCCCCCTGACCCTCCCATTCGCCTGAATGCCCCGCCCCTGCCCGCGACCCCGCCCACTCCGGCGCCGATTCTCCCCCTCCCTGCACTTGTGAGTTTCAGGCCAAAGGCTTCCAGTGACCGCAGCCCCAGATGTGCCGTCAGAGGCCAGGAGCGGCCCAAATCCCACCCCATATACTAGCCGTGTGTGTAACTCTTCACTGGGCCTCAGTCTCCTCCACAGTAAAATGGGGGAGAGGGGAGAGAGGACTTTCCAGCTCTCAGTCTATGATCTTACCAGCCTTGTCTTCAGGCCCCTGGGTCTTCTGTGAAATTGGAAGGTTCACTATGGATAAAGGGCAGAATTTAGGTCCAAATGAGAGAGAGAGAGCATTACAAGATATAAAATAAAAAATTTTGATTACATTAAATTTTAAAAGTTTTTGCACGAACAAAACCAATGCAGCCAAGATTAGAAGAAAAGCAGAAAACTGGGGGCAAATAATTGTAGCAAGTTTCTTTGATAGAGGCCTCATTTATCAAATATACAGAGAACTGAGTCAAATTTATACTACAGGCCATCCCCCAATTGATGAGTGGTCAGAGGATATGAACAGACAGTTTTCAGAGGAAGAAATCAAAGCCAGTTGTGGTATATGATGCAATGGAATACCATTATGCTATATAACAAAGGAGGAGCAGGTTACTCTCAGAAAAAGCTGGAGAGACTTACAGGAACTGATGGAAAGTGAATCGAGCAGAACAAGGGGGACACCATACATAGTAACAGCAACACCATGTAATGATCAACTGTGAAGGACTTAGCTCTTCTCAGCTATATTGGACACAATCACAAAAGATTTATGACAAAAAATGCTATCCACTGCCAGAGAAAGAACTGATGGCATCTGAATGCAGCCCAAAGCATACTGGTTTTTACTTTATTTTTCTTGTTTTTTGGTCTGTGTTTTCTTTCACAGTATGACAAATACGACTGCACATGTATAACCTGTATCAAATCGCTTGCTTTCTCAATGAGGGAGTAGGGAAGGAGAGACTTTAGAACTCAAATTTTTTTTTTTAATTTTAAAAATTTTAAATTTTTTTTATTTTTTAATTTTAAATTTTAAAAACTTAAATTTTTAATTTTAAAAAATTTTTAATTTTAAAAAAGGATGAAAAACTTTTTACAGGTAATTAGGAAAAAAATATTTGAGATAAAAAAAATTTAAGGTTGTTTGGGGTTAATTTTCTGCCCTAAAGCCTATGATCCTCCATAACCTGATTCAACCACTTGAAACCACTGATTTTTGAATAGCAAAAGTCTTGAACCAACAGCAGGATTGGGGCTGGAAGTGTCAGAGGAGGAGATTTCAAATCTCACCTCTTCCAGGCACTACCAGTGTGTTGGGACCAAGGGCAGTCAATCCACCAGTATATATTAAACCAGGTGCCTGACTTTCTTAATACAAAGACAAAACCAATCGCTGCCCTCCATCAGAGAGCCCCAGTCAAGGTTCCCCTCCCACCTCCAGATCTTGGCTCCCAGGGTCCCCTCCTTTGATAGTGCCGCACCCTCCCTTCCTCCTCCTCTGCCCTATAACACCAGCCTACTAGAAGAGCTTGTCCTTGTCTCCAAGGCATGCTCAGTTACCCCGGCCTGTAGGCAGCCTTCCTTGATGTTCAGAGCTGCCAGGGACCCTAGACAGCAGTGCACTGAGTCCAAGAAGAGGCAGGGCTTACAAACAGGTCACAAGGCCCAATCCAGCATTCTTCCCATCACACCATCTCCCCTACCCGAAGCAAGATTCTGGTCCCTCCACATTCCCAGCCCACTCTGGACCTAATTTCTCTTCTTCAATGACTGGCTCCTTTTTGAGGTGTGGTCCTGTAATTTCATCAGTGCGGGGAAATTCCCAGGGCAGAACCCCCTTCCGTGGATGCAAATCAGCTCCCTGGAGAGTTGCCCAGGGCTGAGGGGGGCTGTACCTGTAGCCCTCTGCTCTGGAGGCTGAATTGAGGCAAGGACCTCTCAGACCCAGTCCCCTTCTTTTCCCTCTGCATTGCCATCACTCTGAAGCCAGGCCCTGCTCACCTTTCACCCTGGGCACTACAACTCCTTCCAGCTACCAGAATGAGCTCCAATGGACCTTCCCCAGAGCCTGCAGCAGCTCCCTCCAGAGCAGGGGGGCTCTTCCCCCTGTGACCCAGCCCCCTCTACTGAAGCCTATGGACGCCTTCTTAAAACATGTTAAGTGGAAAGTAAAAGATACAGCGTGGCAAAAGCTGCCAATTCCACTGAAATATAGCTGTCAGAATACTTCAGAAAACCAGACCCCAGACTAAGACCCCACCCTAGATGGAAGCAGAATATTTACTCTCCTTTTCTTTTCTTGTTTTATTTTGTTTCTTCTTTCTAGCAGTTCTTCCCATTGGTTCTAATTCTTCTTTACAAAATGACTAATGTGAAAATGAGTTTAATATGAATGTCTATGTAAAGCCTATATCAGATGGCATGCCTTCTTGGGGAGTGGGGAGGAGACGCAAGAGGAGAAAATTTAAATCTCGAAATCTTATGGAAGTGAATGTTGAAAACTAAAAACAAACTAATAAATTATTAAAAAAAAAAAAAGAACCCCTACTCTAGAATTAAACCCAAACCACTCAGACTTGTAGGGAAAAGGGGGTCAGAGGCTGGCTCTGGGCACTTTTACTCTCTGTCCCTCCCATGCCTGGAATGCACTTCCTCCTCCTCCTCCCCCTCCTTCCCTGTGTTCCTTGGTCTCAGTCAAAGCTCAGTTAATGGACCATCTCCCAGGGGGGGAACAAAAATCCAAGGTTTGGGATCTGGAAGGAACCTAGTCATATTACAAAGGAAGAAAGTGAGGCCCATGTCCCACAACTAGTACATGGAGAAGCTGGGATTGGGACCTAAATCCCCTCTTCTTGCCACTACTCCAAACTTTTAGTTTTGGTTGTGTAGGATATCACAAGTACAACCCCAAGTGGCAATGGACGGGGGAGAATCTGCACTGGTGGAGAAAGGCCCTCCTATTAGAAAATGCCATTTCCTAGGTGCTGGCCAACAGGCTCCCAGTCTCTAAGTCAGGAAGACCTAGAGACAAATCCAGAATCTGCCACGTGCTGGCTGGTGACCCTGGGCCCTGAATGGGGCAAGTCACTGAAGGTCCATCTTCTCTCCCTGCCCCACAAAATTCTTGGGCCAGAGATTGTGGAGAGCTGCTGCCTCTCTCGTGGTAATGGGTGCTTCCTCACTGAAATCACAGGGCCAAAACACAAAACAGAATGTGCCAGGCACTGGATAGCCTGGGAAAAAAATGAAACATGTCTGCCTTCAAGGAGCTTACATTTCTACTGATTTGCTGATCCTTGAAAGATGGTTACAAAGCTTGTCATAATGTAATTGTTCTATTATATTATCTCTAAATTGCAAAATCCTCTTATACTGTAAAAATTGAGTGACAAAAAGCAGTTTTCAATCTGAATTTTGTTGAAACTAAAAGATGAGAGAAAAAGTTGTGTAAAACTAGCTGTTGGGGCGGCCAGGTAGCACAGTGAGTAAGAGCACCGGCTCCAGTGTTGAGAAGACCTGGAGATCGAATCCCGGGCTCAGACACTTGGCACCCACCAAGAAACACCTGGCCGTGTAACCTTGAACAAGTTACTTAACCCCAATTGCTTAGGGGTGGCCAGGTGGCTCAGCAAGTAAGAGCACTGGCTCCAGTGTTGGGATGACCTGGATCAAATCCGGGCTCAGATACTTAGCACCACACCCAGAAATAACTGGCCATGTAACCTTGAGCAAGTTACTTAACCCCGATTGCTTAAAAAAAAACAACTAGCTGTTACTTTATCAACTCTGCTAACCCTATGTTATAATGTTTATTTCATGTGAATTGGATTTTTTATGTTATAATATCTGATGGTTTAAAGCTCTTATATTTGGGATACAAACAAGTAGTAATAATACTGCTGATATTTACTGTGATAGCTGATTGTTTATTTAACTTTTTGGCTATTCTGGAAATATACAGTGATTATAAGTTGATTGGTTGTATGGCATCAAAAAAAAGATTTTAGTTCAGTGTAACTTCATGTGGAGTTTTAAGGTCATCAGATTGGTAATTCATTTGTTTTTATTTCAAAGTTCAAATTTAAGAACATGATAATTGTTTATGATATTGTTACTGGTAAACAGCTGTACTATCTATGCTGTATGAGAAGCAGTTGCTCTTAAAGTTTTGGAGCATTATAATTTGGGAAATCATAAGCTTCCAAGTCTGTCTTTGTTTAAAAGGAAGTTTCAGTCAAGATTGTTTAAAATTGTAAGACTGTTAACTAATTTAATTTTAATGCTAAAACCTAAAATTATGACAACTTTAGTCTGACTAGTTCTGCCCATCCAGAACAGTCCTCCTGCATGTATGAGAATTGGCTAAGCAGCGACATCATTATCAGCCCTTCCCCCATTCACTCCTGCATTTATGATGTTGTAAAACTGCCAAATCCCCTGGAAACTAACTCTGTTAAGCAAGGTCATTGGGAAAGGAACAGTTTTAGTCATGTTGCTTTAAATGAACCTAACTTGCTAAAAAGTTACAAGGATTAAAAGGGATTTTTATCAATTGGCTTTTAGATTTCAGAAGGAAAGATGGTAAATGGAATTCCTTACAGTTGTGGGACCTGATAAATCTTAATTGCTTATTGCAGCTACAAGAGAATAGAAATAAGTATAACTGGCTCTAAGCTGTGATTGGTGAGGCTTGTTGTTTAAGGTAAAAGGCATTTGGGACCATAACTAAATTTTATTTTGAGTTTGAATTTGGGTATAGTTATCTGCATTAAATCAGTATCTGAGAGAAAATGCCACAAGCTACTCAGAGGCCTGTACTGTGGACAGGTGGAAGTCTGCATTTGGTAAAGGCCAGAGGGACAATCTTAGCTTCCGTCTGGGATGGGATCCTGGCTCAGTTTACCCATGGGGTTCCTTTGAAAAGGAATGTTCCCCACCTATTCCTGAGTCTAGCTTTGAAGTGGAATGGATACTGCCTGGTTGGATATCTGTAACTAACCTGAATTTAAACAGAATCAAGGATGTTTTATCCTGTCATATTTGCAATGTCACAGGTCCCTGTTTTTTTCCTTCTATAGCAGGTTTCTATGATCAGAGCAAGGAGTCAGTAAAAGATGTGAGCTCTTTCGTGTTAGCTTACTGGAAAATCTAATATTATTTTCATCTAGCATTAGAACATGTGCTGAAAGTTATGCAAACTGCTTAAGATCATTTTAGAAGTTTTTAACTTTCTTCATAAAGGGAAAATACTTTTGGAAGAAATTTTAAATCTCTAGTATGATTTTAAAAAGGCCTACTAAAACTTTCATTTGCAAGATAAATTTATTGCTAAATTAATGTAATGAGTTGTAAAGCAGAAGAGATCTTGCTGTTTTGATCTGAATTTGTAGTTATTCCATTATCCAAGCAAAAGTTA
This sequence comes from Petaurus breviceps papuanus, assembly GCF_028583685.1. Classification (NCBI taxonomy): domain Eukaryota; kingdom Metazoa; phylum Chordata; class Mammalia; order Diprotodontia; family Petauridae; genus Petaurus; species Petaurus breviceps. Next base: position 3,311,260 of record NW_027186303.1, read on the forward strand.
ATATTTGTAACTGAAAGTACAGGTAAAAGATTCAATTTCTGAATTATCTCTTTCTTTTAGAGTGAATATAATAAACAAGGATGTATGTCTACTATCCAGTATGTCTACTATCAACCTATTCCAGGTTCAAGTCAGGAATCTCTTTTTGTTAAGGGCAGTACAATTATGTTAGTAAAAGAATAAACATTTATGAGGTATCTTGTCTATGGGAAAATATAAAGGACAGTGAAATAGTCTGAGTAATGGGTTATATTAGCCCATACTCACCCCACTTCTGGTCAATTTTCTCTTACTCCTTTTTGGCTCTTGTTTGTTTAATCCTTTTGCTAGATTTGTGTCTTTTAGGCTCAGCACCCTTCGCTTGCAGGTGACTCTTCAGCCGGGAACATTGTCATGCAATCTAACTGACCATAGAGCCTCCATGTTCAAGGCCTACTACAAACAGGTGCCATTTGTGCTCCCCAAGGATATTCCTTTCTTTGTGGGATGGGTGGGGCAGAGGGTGTGAATTCTGGGGATGAGGTAAAGCGCAATGCCACCACCTGGCAGGACCCAAGACCTGCTGTCTTGGCTACTAGGTGTCTGACCCCTTACAAGAACTATGGGATGTGCTCCCTGGGATTTCTCACACCCCCTCTGACTATTTATAACATCACTAAGCCCAGCACTTCTCCTTTAAAACAAGTTAAACGGGGTTTGGGGGACAATGTTCTTTAGTATCTTCAAAAGGGATCAAAATATCTCATGCCTTGGCAACCGAGACTGCATTTAGCCTTCGGGAAATCCAGCAGTCTCTGGATTCCCTGGCCAATGTGGTCCTGGACAATCACATAGCCTTAGATTATCTGCTGGCCTCTAGTGGGGGTGTTTGCACCCTAACTAACACCTCCTGCTGCATGTATTCTCGACAGGTAGAACTCCGCACCAAAAATATACTGAAAAAGGCCAATTGGATGGAAGAACTTCATGAAGCCCTTAGTGCACCAGGTTCCTCCTCTTCCTCATGGTGGTCCTGGCTTTTCCCTATACTGGCCCCTTTCCTGGTCCCACTCCTAATCATAGTCTTTATGCTTCTTTTTGGTCCTTGTCTGCTTAACTTCCTTGCTAAGTTTGTCTCTTCTAGGCGCAATACATTCCATTTGCAGATGATTGCGCAGGCTGAGTACCAACCGTTGCCCGAAGTCACTACCCATCACCCCTTGGACCTGGCATCGGCCAAATTCCGGACATTGGCCACGGACCCCACCCCTTGAACAATGGTACCCTGAGAGGCAGGGACAGCTCCACACTCCTCCCCAGTGGGAAGCAGCTCGGGAAGCTGAGACCATCGTCCTGTGCCCCCAAATGAATTCGGGTGTCATCTGTTTAAGGGGGGAATGATGGGGTACCTGGGGTCTAAATCAATTTGTAAAACCAGTTTGTACAATTGTAACTGCGATTTGTATTGTAAAATTGTAATAGCAATTTGTCAGTAAAATCCCTTTCCCTGCCTCAAACTCTGCCCCTTCCCCCTACTCCCAACTCTGCCTAGGCAACAACTTGTGACTCCTTTGTTCTTACTTAATCTCCTCATGTCTCGTCTGGTCCAAATCTACTCCTTTATTCTTGCCTCATGTCTCCTCGGGTCTGGCCCAAATCTCATCTGAACTATCTATGCACTGAAGTCACAAGTTCCTCTCAGTCAGCCCTAACTTTTATCTATGCACTGAGGTCCCTTACATCCATCTGTTCAGCCCTAACAATGGCAGCCCTACCCTTTAAAAGTAAAAGCCTGTACCCCTCTCACTTGCAGGTCCCCTAAGGACTCTTGCCTGCTTCTGTAGAAGCATAAAAATAAACTTCTACAACTCTCACTCCAATTAAGCCTGAGACCTTGAATTCTTTCCAGATGCTATTGCAGGTTTTCTGGTCTTAGGTAAGATCGGAGTTCCTGCTGAACCTATTGGGAGCTATCCCTCATCACTACCACTCCCATGATCAAATAGAAAGTTCTGCATTCAAAGCTCCTCCAACCCTGGTCCTTCCTACCTTCCCACTCACCTCCATGAATTCTCTAATCCTGTTACACTGGTCTCTAGTCTTCACTGACCGTTCCCCAGGCCTAGAATGCTCTGGCCCCTCACACCATCTACCACTTGGTGTGAGCTCTCAAGCTGACCCACCCACACCCTCCCCCCCAACTCTGGCATCCCAACTTCTAAGGTCTGCCCCCCAACCCAGCTCTAACATCCTCTGTCCTAAGGTCTCCTCCAGCTCTGACATCTCATGTTCTTAGGCATCTCTAGCTTTGGCATTCCATGTTTTTTTTTTTTTTGCTTTTTAGAGGGCAATTGGGGTTAAGTGACTTGCCCAAGGTCACACAGCTAGTTTTTGTGTTAAGTGTCTGAAGCTGGATTTTAACTCAGGTCCTCCTGACTCTATTCACTACGTCACCTAGCCGCCCATGACATTCCATGTTCTAAGCACCCACCCCCACTCCTGCCCAGCTCTGGCATTCCATATTCTAAGCTCCCTCCCAGCTCTGACATTCTCTGATCCTAGGCTTGTGGTCAGTGCTATGAAAGTTGCAAGAGAGGCCTGTGGTCCTGACTCAGCAAGAAGGGACTCATGCTGAAAACAGAAGCTTTACCAGGATCTGGATGGATGGGGGCTGACTCTTTGATAAAATTGTGAAAGTCAGCAGTAGTAGGCAGGGTCCCCTTGGCCCCAGCTTTTACTGTTGATTCTAACCATATGTATGTCGTACTATGTACACCCAGGCATTATTCTATGTCTCCCTGTGGACAGATTCTGCCATGGAAATGTGACTTGGCTTCTGCCTCTTGGGCTAGGAGGCTGCCTAATCACTGGCCAGGCTGCAGGCAGGGCAGGACAGCACAGCACAGTACCTGGGTGGGGATGCTTGGTTACTGCCAGAGAAGAGAGGAGGCAGAGGCCACAGCAGGACTACCAAGTCAGTACCCACTCTTTGGAGTTCCAAAGTCTAAGGGGCTCGGTTGTGCTGCCCACCTCTCCCCCTGGTGAAAGAACCAAGGTACCCGGGGTGGGGTCAGCCATCCTCACTCCTGCCTCCCCTGTTGGGAAAGGGGGGCCTCAGACCTCAGGGGCCTTCATGGTTCAGTCCAGAGTCCGGAATCCCCCTAGGAGAGTCTTAACACAGGGCCCGGCACACAGAAGGCTCTTCATGAATGTTTACCCACTGCCTGCTTGCATGTCCAAGGAAAGAACCCCCATCTTTGTTTTCCCCAGGCAGCCTGTCCCACCTCTGAGCAGTTCTATTGCTTGGAAGAGCTTCCTTATGAGCTAAAAATCCATTTTCCTCTCAGTCACCTCCCACCAGTCTCCATCTGGAGCATCTCTCTGCACAACAGGCATTCAAGTGTCTGAAATCTTCAGTCACTCCCCTCTGAATCCCTGCTTCACTTTTCTCACCCGTGAAGTGCAAGGCCTCTCATTTTCAGAGGACTTTAAGGGGGAAACCTGTGAGGTAGGCTGTGTGCATATTATTGTGCCCATTTTACAGGTAAAGAAAATGAGGCAGAAGGAGGGCAAAGTGACCTGTCCAGAGTCCTGGAGCTCGGAGCCACTCCAGGATGCTTCCATCAGCCCCCACTGTCTCTCTGCATCACATCACTCCCAAACCCCTCATCACTATGGCTCCCCTCCTTGGAACAGCTGATAATCACTCAATGAGATGCTCCTAAAATGGGGCATAGAGTCAGCAGTAATATTTCACAGAGAGTCCGGCTAGAATCAGCCAGGACAGTGGGGCAAGGACTTCACTTAGGAATTGCATGCATTTTCTACGCACACTAGAGCCATAACAAAGCTCCCAGGTGAGCAGAAACTTGTCTTCACAGACGTTCTGAGCTCTCGAGATGAGGCAAGGCTTGGCAGGCAGCATGAAGCAAGCAGAAGAGCGCTGGCCTTGCAGCCTTGGACAGGTCCCTCCCCAGGCTGGGCCTCAGTGTCCTGGGCTGAATGAGCGGCCCCTCAGGCCTCTTCCTACTCCTCCGAGAATCTCTGGCCCCTCCTCATCCTCCTAGGCTGCATGGACCCTAAAGCCCCTGGGCCAGGGCCATACCTTAAAGTGCAGCTCCTACAGACACAAGAGAGCACCTGCCAGGACGGTTTTAAGTCCTGTCTCCGTCATTGGCAGTATTAGTTCTGGCTGCCACCTTCTGCTCAGACACAGCTGGCTGGGAGAGTTGGCTCCATCATCAGCCCACTTCAGACAGGTGCAAGGATACTGCCCCAGAACATCTCCCAGAAGCTGCTAGGAGCTCATTACTCAACACCTCCATTGGGGCGTCCAATCAGAGCACTGAAGACCGCTGGAAGCAGGTCACCTCAGCCCCAAAGGGGCTTTCCTCATCTATGAAATGAGGCAGCTGGATCTCTTCCAGGACAAAATCTATAACCCTCTAACCTCCCCTCCAAGGGCCCTTCAGAGGCCTAGGAACGGTGAATGCACACCTTCCTGTCCTGTCTGGGAGGAGACTGGGAGACACTGTGTGCTGGGCCTTGATGAAATACACAGATCCATGGTATCTAGGACCTTCCCTGACCTCACAGGCTCAGAACCAGCCAAGTAGGGAATTAATGTACCCTGGCAGAACTTGTTCTCAGAGATACGGTTTCCCTTCAGCCCAGAGAGCTATTTCAAAGAATCAGAGATGCTGTGGGAGGAGAACAAAATGTCTCACTTTTATTTCTAGATTGCCATCAAATAGCAGAACAAGCAAGTGCCCATGCTGTGAACACTGCCCTTTGCTCCCCGAAACTGGCGCTGGGGCCTTGGCTCCTTTCTTCCTGTCTGGCTCAGTCTTGGACGTGGGACAAGGACACTGCCACCCCTCCCAGGCATCTGATGGCATGGGCATGAGAGGACAACCACAAGAACGAGCCCAAGGAGGGGCAGCTCAGAGGGCACCAGGGGATTCCAAAGACAAGCCAGCAAAAGCTCTGCCTCTAGCTAAAGGGCCTAGCGGGGTTTAGGCATAGGAGGAGCTCCCCTGGCATCTTCCCTCTGGGCAGAATCAGAAGGGACCCCAGAGCATCTAGTCCAAGGGTCCTCCCCACAATGTCCCGGAGAGGTAGCCACCGCCCTCTGCTTGGAGACCTTGGGTGTGGGGAGGGAAGAAGTCACCTCTGGGGGCGGCCTGCTCACCTTGGGATAGCTCTGACCCTCAGGAATGCTTTTTCTTCTACTGGACTGAAACCTGCACTCCCACCCCCTCCCAATTCCTGGTTCTGCCCTTTGGGACTGAGCAAAATGTCTGGGTCCTACTCCACAGCAAGTGAGATTTAACTAAAGGTGGCTAAAGGCAGTGTTTTGGACCAAATATTCTTGTGGGTTCCTCCAGAGCCTGGGGGAGGGGCTTTGTATCCTGGGAAGGGCATTGGATAGGATGGTCCCATTCATCTGCTAGGGATGGGGGGTCCTCATCTATCCTCACTGATGCCTCAGTGATGCATAGGGAGATACTGATGCTACTTTGCCCCCTACCCAGAGAAATTCTTTGAAGCCCAGTTCTTATATCCCACCCTTGGTACTACAGACCTCAGTTCACCTATACTGGGTCTAGAACGAAGAGCCCTGTGGTTTGGCCTGGACTTACCAGTCTCAGATCCAGGGGCTTCCTGTAAATCCTGGGCCCTTTGGGAGAAGGAGTCCAGGCCTATCCCCCTCCTCCTGTAGAAAAGGATACACCAAATCCTGATGCGGTGGCGGGGTAGAACCTCTTTCTGAGAGAGTCTCCAGCAGGGTCTGAATGGTCGTGGACAGGCCTGCATTAGACAGAAGGCCTGTACTCTGGACCTGAGAGGGAGGAGGACAAGCCACGAGATGGGTCCCCTACTCCAGAGCAGCCCTCCCTCATCCCAGCCCTGAAGTCCCATGCCACAGCTCTCTGGGGAGACGTCAGAAAGTTGCCTGAGGGATGGGCTGCAACCAGAAACCCACAGGCTGCAAATCCATGTCTGACAGACCTGCTCCTTCCGTGCAGCGAGAGAAGGATGCTAAAAAGAGGCCAGGATACCGAGGGAGGAGAATGTGGAAAGCGTTATGGGGGGTGGAGCTGGCACTGCCCTGTGAGCTGGGCCTAAAGCTTCCAGCAGCTTACTGCCTAGAGTGGGGGACCAGCTCTGAAGGACACAGCAGGACAGGGGAGGCCACTCAGGGAATGTGACCCACAAGAGGCTCCTCTGCCTGCCTCTGATCCCCTCCCAGGGACAATGCTGCCACAGGAGGGGAAGCTTATTAGACATACCAGAACAAAGTCTGGGGATCTGTCATTCCCATTACAGGTTGGCAAAAGGCAGCCACACAAACAAACACACACACACACACAGACGTGCACACACAGTTACACAGACACAGACACACACACACACACACACACACAGAGACACACACACACTCTGGCACTACCTTGGTCAGGCCCATCCTGCTCCACAATGCCTTCACCTGCTTCCCCAGTCTCTGTAGAGCTATCCCTCACCCCTTTGGCTTTTCGGCAGCTGAGCCCCAGGCTGTGGCTGCCGTGTCCTCTCAGCTTTCAGTGCCCTCCCACCCTCCCCCACACTCTTGGCTGACCCTTTCCTCTCTAGGAACTTCCCACAGCCTCACACCTGCAGGAGGAAGCGGGACAGAGCCCGGAGCGTGGCCATTGGGAGCTCAGAGAAGTTGACCTTGGACGTCTCCTGCAGAACATACCCAATGTCATCCTGGGAAAGGATGGTGCTGCTCCGGAACCTCACAAACTGTGCCCAAAAGAAAGCCCCAAAGGCCTTCGGTGAGTGGGACTGGGCTGGCCAGGGGCGTCTCTGGCCAGCCTGGGGGGCAAAGGCCAAACATGACAAACACTGCTGAGGCAGGAGGGCCTTTCCTCCCAAGCCCCCCCTGGAGGTGGGAGAGGAGGGCACATCCAGGGTGCCCCTCAGCCCCCCTGGCACTGGCCGTGCCCCTCCTTCCAACAAGTCCTGTTTAGACCTTGCTCATGTCTCTGTCACCCATGTTTGTGTGTTACATGGGTGGTGCCTCACTCTCCCAGACAAGGCAGAGATCATCTATCTGGTTTGATGCCCCCCCAGGCCCTCTGGACAATAAAGGCAACCAGGACCCCGAGTCATGCCATTAGCACTGAGAAAGCAGACCTCCATAACTGTGTTCTCGGCCTGTGCCCCTCACCCCTTCTGCCCTGGCCTGCAGGGGCCACAGACCAGGCCCACTCTTGTCACCAAATATCTGAATGGTTTTATAGCAAAGCTCCCAGGGGGTCCAGGACCCCAGACCTCCATGGTTCCCCCCAGGCCTTTCTTCCCCTTCTCTTGGCTAACTGGGCTCACCCCTCCACCAGACTACAGCAGGGGTTTTAACTGGGTCCTCCCATTTAAGGGGTCCCTGCACTTGGACAGAAAAAAATTTACATCTTTATTTTCACTAACTTCTAACTGAAATTTAGAAGTTCCTCCAATTATGAATTTTAAAAAATTACTTGTAGGTTTCATCAGACTGCCCTGGGGGTCTATGCCATAGAAAGGTTGAGAACTTCAGCTCTGGAAGAAAAGGGAGCCGGTCACTGAGGGCCTGGTTTGGCTATAGTACAAAAAAGCCAACAGCAACAGTAACAGTGCCTTACATTGAGACATGTCTGTCTGAGTCCCCAAGCTTCAAGATAAACAAGCATGTCTGCAGGTCACTTCACAAGAGTTTCTCCCCAAAGGTTTATTTGAATTTAGATATAAAACAGTGGCTGGATGGAGGGCCAAACTTGGAGTCAGAAAGGCCTTGAGTTCAAATCTTGCCTTACGCATTTATTAGACAATTCTAAGTTCTTCTGCCAAGCAGCTCTTGAAGGTTCTGCCAATGGAAGACCAGGTTGGGGGTGGGGGAGCAGGTGGGAGGGGAGTAATTCAGGGTGAGGGTTGAAGCCCAGGATCTGGGATCTATTGTTGGGACCACTGAGAACAGAGACCATGGGCAGGTGCTGAATCTCTCTGGTCACAGTCATGCACAAAACAGTATCCTAAGGCATTAGGGGGACCATGGTCTTCAGTACTGAGGGGTCACCTACAAAAGGGAAGCAAGGGCAGCCTGCAGATATTCCCTGGGAACTTAACCTGCCTCCTACCACTGGCAAACAGAGCCAGTTCCCCCAGGTGCCCAGTGTCCTAGGACCCTCAGGCCAATCCTTTCTGCACTCACCAGGGTCATGAGCCTCAGGATCTCAGGGCTGAGGAAGGAATTGTCTCCAGCATCCAAGAGGGTGAACAGCAGGAATCGATTCCAGGGCTGGGTGGTCACATGCAGGGCTGCAGGAAGCAACATACCAAGTCTACCACCCCATGGGCATAGGGCTGCCTCCCCCCATTTGTGGGGATTACCCAGAGGGCACTGGTTCTACAAGGTTGGCAGAAATCACCTCCATCAGCCAGCCCTGGGTGGCCAGGAGACCTTCAAAGAGGCCGGGACCCAGGGCTGGAATATCAGAAGACAGGAGTTTAGTTCTCTCCTCTGACACCCACTAGCTGGGCATCCTTCCCCCCTGCTGAGCCTCAGTTTCCTCTTCAGTAACACCTGAAGAACCTGCTTCATGTGGTCACTGTGAGGCCCAAAGATGACCACAAGGGTTTACAGGTATTTAAAGCTGCCCCCAAAGAGCAGTGCTTAAGCACCAGTTTTGTGCCAGGACCATGTTGGAAGCTAAAGCTAGGAGGGAAAAGGTGAAGTCAGTGCCAGCCCTCCAGGAACCCTGGGGAGGGACCCCATGCCCCTCATGGAAGGTGGCACCAGATGGATACCAAGGCAATACAAGGCAGAGGAGGGGAGAGCTGGCACCACAACTGAGAGGAAAGCAGGGAGAACCCTCCAGTCCCAAGACAGAGAATTCTGCAGGAAGAACAGCCAGAAAGCCATCTCTAGGCCTCATTGTTCTCCTCTGTAAAATGAGGGAGTTGGATGAGATGGGCTAGAAACCCCTAGAACCTCTAGGCCTGTGATCCATGATCCAGAACAGCAGCCATCTCAGTGCCCCTGACAACAGAAGCTGGGGCACTGGAGGGTTTCCATGCTGTAGGCTGCCCACACTGATGAAACCACAGGCTCAGACACTACCCCCCCCTGCCATTAGAAGAATTTTAAGGTCCTCTGGACTCACCTTCTATTTATTTCCAGCACCCCCTTAATTGTAGGTGATTAATTTCACAGCCAGGGCAGACAGCCCAGACCCACTCACAGCAATAGAAGAAAGGGGAACAGAAAGGGAAAGGGCAATGGTGAGGACAAAGTGGGACAGGAAGGAAGAGAAAAAACAACATAAGGGAGAAAGAGATCAGAATAAAGGAAGTCAGACATCTTCAGGGACAAAGGTGGTCAGGCCGGTCTAGCTGAAATCACTAGTCTCGAGCACCTTCACTGTGTCCTTCTGATTCTGGAGGCCTTGGAGCAGGAGGCTTAGGGGATGTGCAGAGGGCAAAGGGGCTTTACCTACACCCGGGCTCCTGGCTTGCAAGAAGTCCACCAGGGCCTCCAGGCAGCCAACCACAGCCTGTGACAGCAGCAGGTCCTTCTGGAAAAGAGGGAATGGTCTCTGTGTGAGCCCTAGCCAGTGACCTCCAGGACAGGTAGAGGGGACTGCAGACATCCCAAGATTTCTGGCCATCTAAAGCAGCCACCTGCACATAGAACAGGTGGTGCATGGTATGGGGTGGGGAGGGGTGGAGGTAGAGGTGGAGGTGGAAGGCAGAAGGCTGGAACCTATAAGGGAAGTACTGCAGATGCTCTCCCTGTGGGGCTGGAGACCTGGGTCTATGACTATGGTCTTAGCCAAATTCATATGCAATCTTGGATTGTAGGTCTTCTAAGAAGAAGGGTGTGGGAATCCCACGGTCTTCCACCCTTGTCAGTCCTCATCCAGAGTATGGGGTCTGGTCCTGGGCACTGCACATAAGAGTGTCCAGAGGAAGGCAACCAGGAGGGTCAAGGGCCTGGAGATCATGTCACAGAAGTACCAACTGAAGCAACTGGGCAAAACCACTTCTATCCGAGAGGATCCAGAAAGATTTCAGGCAGACTCAGCAGCTCAGGTAGGAAAGAAGGAAGAGGATTCTGATCAGAGGCAAAGCCTTCCCTGCTCATTATTTCCTGGTTTGTTTGTTTTTTTTATAGCATGCTTTGTATATACTTGTTGGCATGTTGTCTCTCCCATTAGACTGTGAGCTCCTTGAGGGCAGGGCTACACTATCTTTTGTTTCTTTTTGTATTCCCAGGCTGAGCTCAGTGCCTGGCACACAGGAGCTTGATAAATGTTTATTGGGTGAATTAATCTGGTACAACATTAATTAAGTGGTTGAAGGAGATGGCAAAGAGATTTTAAAAGAATTATAAATAATAAATGACCATTTGAAAGGTCTAATAATATACAAAATGTAATCCAAACTGGGAGGATTCCAATTGGCCATGTTTACAAAAACAGAAAAGTTCACGTAGGAGTGGCTGTGGAGAGCCCGGCTCATGAGTCAGCCGTTGGAGCTGCGAGCTGGTCTAGCTCTCCTGGATTTCAATTCAGAATTTTGCAAGGAAAGTGACTAAAGTATCTCTACCTTTAGGATCCAACAGACACCAAAAAATTCCTAGCAAAGAGTTAGAAACAAAGTGGGTGCCCATCAGGAGGGGAATGGCTCAGAAAATTAAGATAAATGAATGTGACTGTGCATTAAGAAATGACAAATACGGGGAATTTGGAGACATTTGAGAAGTATTGTGTGAACAAGCCCAGAGTGAAGTAAGCAGAGACAGGAGCACAATGTGGGTGCCATGAAAGGACCACTGAGAGAAAGCTAAGCTCTGAGCAACCCAAGAGCCACCAAAGGTCCTGAAGAAGAGATAGTGGAATCCGCCTCCTTCCCCACAGGGCAGGCAGTCACCCAAACAGATGCTTCCACTTAATTATTTTTGTCATCATAAGGGAAGGTTCAGTCTGAAGGGGGCGGGGGATTTTCTTCCAGAAATGAGTAATGTGGCAAGAAAAGGCCCCCAGAAAACTTTGGGGGAGGGGATGGAGAGAGGGAGAGAATTTGGAACTCCAAATTTAGAAAAATGGATGCTAAAGGTAAACAAGTAATCATTAAAAAAAACCCTCACATCAGACACTCAGCCTCTAGCAATGTTCTTTGGGCATCTCTCCCACTCTAGACTCTGGACTCACACAGACAGTGAGGAGCCCTGAGTAGTCTAGACTCACACTGAGCTTGCCCTTGCTGAAACCCCCAGATCTCCATCCACTGCCTACTTATGCCTCTCCCAGACTGTATTTCCAAGCCCAAGTCTAAGACTTTACATTTACCCACATTAAATTTCACCTTATTAGATTCAGGCCAGTGTTTCAGTCTATAGACACCTGCTAGGCTCCTGACTCTATTATTCAAGGTACTAACTATCCCTCCAAGCTCTATGCTATGTGCAAGTTTGCCAAGCACACCATCTAAACCTTTACCCAAGTTACAATTAGAAATGGGAACCTGCCCAGGCCAAGCACAGCATCCTGGACCACTCTACCAGAGACCTCCTTCTAAGCCTATACTTGATAGCAATAGACTGTCCAACTACTCCAGAGGCCCCTCACCATATGGTCATCTAGTCCACATACCAACATCTCATTCACAAAAAGAGTACAAGAGATTTGGTCAAAGGTTTCTCAAAAATCCAGGTGAACTCTGTGTATGAGCATTTCCCTAATCTCTTAGTCTAGTAAGCTTGTCCAAAAGGATGGGATTGGTCTAATCTGACCTATTCTTGATGGAGCCATCCTGGGTTTTAGGATTACTGCTGCCTTTTCTAGATGGTCACCAACCTTCTCTTGAATGATACATTCTAGAATTTCACTAGGAATTCAAGTCAACCTAACTGGCCTGTGGTATGCAGAATCTACTCTCTTCCCTTTTTGAAAATCTGGAAAGCACTGCATTTAGCTTAAAATCAGAAGACCTGGATTTAAATAAATCCCAGTTCTGCTACTCACTAGCTATGTGATCTTTATCTAATTACTGCCCTTCTCTGGGCCTATTTCATCTTCTGTAAAATGGGAGTAATCATGTTGGCATTACCTGCCTCTCAAGTCTGGTATGAGAAGAAAGTGCTTGTCAATCTTTAAACAATAGGTAAATGTGAGTTATCATTGTAACCAACAGACATATAATGGGGCTGTTGTGTTCCACATGTGAGAGAGAGTCAACAAGAAAGCTCAGAGGCAGAGAGGGTAGGATGAGGCCAGGGAAGAGCTAAAAGTCCAGTGTGGTTGAAATGCAGTGGGAGAGAAGGGGATGCTCAGAATTCTCCAATGGATCCATGGTTTTCCAATTCAAAAGATCCCTCCAGGAAAGGAGATCAAATGTCTGTCCATGCCTGCCCATGTAGTTCACCTCTGGTTCATGACTTCCAAAGCCCCAGGGGTGCTCAACATGTTGGAGGCATTCCTCAATGCTGGTACTTTCTGGCTGTTTTCTGCATGTGACCAGTTCATCTTCTCATCCTGTGAAGATGGAACCTTGTGTCTTGGGGCTTGATGTGATCAGCATAGCGTCCTCCACAAATAGCAGCATCTGAAGGACTTCTCCATTCACAGGAAATATTCCTCAACCTGGCCTCTGCACTGAATGGATCTCCTCCATCATGTTTGGCCACAGCAACTCAATTGAAAGGGTTGCTTTCAAAATCCATGGTGTGATCCATGCCCCAGTGAGACTTTAGCAAAAGCTGAAGGTCTTCAGAGGATAAAAGATGAGACTAAGGTAAAGGCAAAAAGCTTTCCTAACCCTAATTCTGATGCAAAATAGACATTCTCCACCCTGGAAAGGGTTAAGTGTACCAGAAGAGGCCATCGAGACAATGAATGCCAACTCTAGGGCACAGACTCCAGGCACACCTTTATCCCTAGCCACTGGTGAATCTAGGTAACATTCCCAGTGGAATATGGAAAATGAACATGGCTGAATGGAGACCAATCAACCTAACCTAACATCCAGAGACTTGAAGAGGGAAATGACTTTGGAGAGGCAAATCTTCCACTACCTCCAACCTCCTAGTGACAAATGACTTCAAAGCTAAGGATTTAATGGCATCAAAAGAAAGAAACTTTTGCATTTTGTGAGCTAATACTCTAGCTGAAGAAATATCAGTATCTTCTAGCCCTGCTAGTAACAGAAGGCAGAGGGGGAAAAAAGAAAAAAAAGACTGTTACTGCCCCCTCGAAGAGCAATCACCGGTCTACCTGCCCAGCAGAGACGCTGGTTCCAGGGGCAGAACAAGCTGTCTGGCCCAGCTCAGTAGCAGCAGGGCAGCCACCAAGTGCCTGCTCAATCTAGCCTAGTGGCTAGTCTCTACAGGACTGGAAAGAAGAGAAGCCAGCTGAGATGCCAGCTCAGCAGAGACACTATCCTGAAAAGAGCTAACCCTGCTAAGAGGCAGCCCAGTTGAATCAATCAATCAATATTTATTAAGTACCTACTAGGTGTCAGGCACTATGCTAAGCACTAGGGATGCAAAAAGAGGCAAAAGATAAGTCCTGCCTTCAAGGAGCTCAGATTCTAGTGGGGGAGACAACATGCAAAGAAATATATACAAAACAAGCTTTATGCAGGATAAATAGAAAATAATTAACAAAGGTAAGACACTAGAATTAAGAGGAGTTGTGGAAGGCTTCCTTCACAAGGGAGGATTTAAAGAAAGTCTAATCAGAGGAAGGAGGATATTTGGGGCTTGGAGGAGAGCCAGAGAAACACCCAGAGCCAAGAGAAGGAGTGTCTTATATAAATAAGGGAATAGCCAGAAGGCCAATGTCACTGGATCAAAGAATACGTGTAGGGCAGTAAGGTGTGAGAAGACTGAAAAGGCAGAAGGCAGCTGTGTTATGAAGGGCTTTGAATTCCAAACACAGCATTTTGTATTCACTCCTGGAGCCACTGCAGTTTACTGAGTTGGGGAGGGGGCATGTGTGACATGGTCAGACCTGTGTTTTAGGAAGATCACTTTGGTGGTTGAATGAAAGAGGGATTGGAGTGAGGAGAGCCCTGAGGCAGGCAGACCCCACCCCCCATCCCCTACCCCCACCCTCTACCCCTTACAGCTAGCTACTGTAATAATCCAAGCATGAGGCCTACAATAAGATGAGGGCAGTATCAGAGGAAAGATGGGGGTGTCTTCAAGAGATGCTGAAGAGGTAAACTCAGCAGGCCTTGGCAACAGCTTGGACATGGGGGTGAGAGGGAGTGAGGAGCCCAGGATGACACCAAGGTGGGAGCCTGAGGGATGGGAGGATGGTGTTACTCTCCACAAAAGGTAATAGGTAAAGTAGGAGTGGGGAAGGTTTAGACGGAAAGGTGATGAGTTCTATTTTGGACATATTGAACTTAAGCTCCAATTCAAGATGTCTGAAAGGTAGTTGGAGATTCTAGCTGAACAATGAATCAAATGCCAAGGCTAACAAGGCCTACTGTATCCCTCATGTTGGGCAGAAATTCTTTGTCACTACTGTCCCTGCCATGTCATTTGAGTATCCTCCATCCTTGCCAAAGACCTGAGCCCACTGGCTGATTAAGAAGTGTCCTTGTGGACACTCATGACTAGTGTTTTAGAGGAGAGCTCTGAAAGGGTTACCTCTAGTAACAGCTACCCCTCTGGGGACCCAATCTGCCAGTGGCAGTGTGAGTTGGGCAAGCAAACCCCAAGGGGAGATATTCTAATAGTATACATTTACACAGAACTTTGAGATTTACAAAATGTTTTCTTTTTGTTTTTTTTTTTTTTTTTTTTTTGGTTTTTTGGAGGGGGGAATGCAGGGCAATTGGAGTTAAGTGACTTGCCCAAGATCACACAGCTAGTTAAGTGTTAAGTCTATGGGGCTAGATTTGAACTCAGGTCCTCCTGACTCCAGGGCCAGTGCTCTATTATTCACTGTGCCACCTAGCCACCCCTAAAATGTTTTTTTCTCTACAATCCTATGAAGTAAGTGTAAGAATTATTATCTTCATTTTACAGATAAGGAAAACTGAGGCTCTGAAAGGATAATAAATGAGGCAGGTCTCCTGACACCAAGTTCAGCATTTTACCACTTATACCCCACCATGTTTCACTGTGAGATAAGTAATCAACAGGCATTCATGAAGTCCCTATTATAAGCCAGGTCTCCTACAGTATGTACATTGTAGTAGGCACCAGGGATACAAACACAAAAATCAACCAGCTTTTGCCCTCAAGGAGCCTAATTTCTATAGCAGTGAGACAACATTAAGTAACATAGGAAAGGCAAGTGGTGATGACAGATAGCCTCTATTTTCACTTTTGAATACCAGGTGGTGCTGCTAACCACTAACCTGCTCCTGTTTAATCAGCAGGATCAAGAGCAGGACCATCTTCCATTCATCCTGGCAGGTACAGCGCTCTTCTCTGCTGAGTACAAGTGCTATAGCAGTGGCAAGCTCTCTATAGTTCTCAGCTGGCCCAAAACCCATCACCTAACCCAGAAGTTCCCAAACTTATCTGGCCTACTGTCCCCTTTAAAAAAAATTCTCATTCCATCCATAAAATATGCTTTAACATTTTTAAAAATTTGCATCATTAAAAAATATATATATACATAAATTTTTTAAATGACACATCTTAAATTTAATAATTTATTGTAAATTTGTCGGATTTTTCTTTTGCTGAAATTGTGATGATGCAATATGCAATATTTTGATCATGTAACCATACAGTATTATATTTTAAAGAAGACATTACACACACATATTCCTACTGATGCATGCTGGACTTCCTGACAATGTGAGGCATACTTGCCTACCAACACTCACTTGTTAAGACCTCTCAGTGGACTTGACCACTGATCAGTTATAACTTGCATTTTGTGTATCTGGAAAAAAATGTAAACACTGTGACTTTAACTCTGTTACACAACAGATGAAATATGTATTTACAGTTTTTCAAAATTTTCTTCTCTTCTTTCCTTTTCCTTCTTTCCTTTGCTTCTATCACCCCCTTATTTTTATTCAATGCCCCCCAATTGCACCCAAGGCTTCTACTGCCCCTCTGGGTCTTTCCAGGGCCCCCCACAGGGCAGTATCACCCACTTTGGGAACCTATGACCTAAGCCTACCTCTCTCTGGGTCACTGTTCTAGCCTATCTGAGAGGAAAGAAGATATGTTGTAGTGGGCTTGATCAGATAAAAGGGTTTGAACTTCTGCTGTGGAAAGTGAGAAAAGACTCCTAAAGATATTAGATAAAATTAGATTAGATAACAAATTTCTGTTGGTAGACTCAATTGGCCAAGTTGAGCAGCTTCCTCTGGTAATGTTTAGAAATACAGGAGTAGGGGTGGAGAAGGAAGATTGTGAGGAAACCCAAGTGTGTGGTCTGGTGGGTCATGAGAGGCGACAGGACAAGGAGCAAGAAATGTAAAAGGAGAGGACAGTTAATAGTCCAGATAGTCATGGACAGAGTCCCGGAAGCTCAAAGTCTAGAGTCTGGAAGCTTGATGCTTATGAGCGAATGAATGAATTCAAAAGCACCATGGGGAACTAAGGCACGATTCCTTTTTTCATGTGGATCAGTGAAGCTGGGCTTCCCCACAGCAGGTTCCAAGGTGGGTGACATTTCCAAATCCAGTTCCTGAGAAGCATTCAGGTTAGAGTTTCACCGTCCTGGACCCAGGCGTGGAGGTCTTTGTTTTCTCAGTGTAGTGACCCAGAGGAGAGTAATCATTATCTCCCCAAATACTTCTACAGTTAAACTCAGGTATAACAACTCTCAGTCACACAGTGAGACACCCCATCCAGCTGCTCTGGGAGGTGAGTGTGTAACTGTGGTGGGGAACCAGGTCAAGGGGCTCCAAAAAGGCTTGGGGCCCAAAGGACAATGAACAGCTGTCACTCTAATTGCCACCCCAAAGACAGACTCCTTTTCGGGATTGCCCCCAAGAGGGCTAGCACATGACAGTGTCTTCGGTGGTAATAGTTACCTGTGTTTCCAAAGGACTTTTTCTGCACAACAATCCAGTGAGGTGGAAGATGACCATATTTTTGACATGCTGGACTCATTTGCAGCATGCCCCTAATTTTATTATACAAACCATTCCAGTATCTTAGCCAAGAAAACCTCAATGGAGTCATGAAGAGTTAGACCAAACAACCACCACAAAAACTTTATAATGAGAAAATCAAGGCTCCAAGCTGCTTGTCATCTTGCCCAGGGTCACCAGCTACACCAAAATACCTGAGCTTGGATGGGAATCCAGTGCATAGGATGCCAAGGTCACAGCTCTTCCCACATTTCTACAATGTCCCTAATGCCAAAGACAGAGTGAGGAGAGACCCAAAAGTCTCCTCTTCACAGGCTGGGCACAGAAGAAACAAGGACACTGAGACCGAGATTTAAAAAAAAATCAGCAGCCAGGGAAGGTTTCCTGGAAGAAATGAAACCTGAATAATAACCATGACCCTAGGGAAAGAGTAGCTGAACAGGGTGGTATGTTGGGCACATACCAGCAGGCCCTGAGCAAGATTCAGGATCCCAGGACTGGGAGGGACCCCAGTGTTCACCTGCTCCAACCCCTAACCATAACAAGGTCCTCTAGCCTGTGCTTCAAGGCCTCTGAGGAGGAGCCCACGGCCCCAGAGGCAGCCCAGACACTGTGGGACAGCTTTCACTGTTAGGAAGTTTCCCTGACTTCCAGCACAAGTTTGCCTCTTTTCCTCACCCCCTCTGTTCCTTGTTATGGCCTCTGAAGCCAAACAGAACACGTCTTACTCCCCTTCCACACGACAGTCTTATGCCCCACCAAATGGCCTTCTCTGAGGTGTGGACACAAGGAGAGCAGACCTCATCCCTGTTGGAGCAGGAAGTCAAGGACCAAGAGCAGCAGGGAGCACAGGTGGGAGTCGAAAGAGGAAGGGTCTGGTGGTTTCTAGTGGCTTGTGGAGGATGGTGAATGACACTTCCCCACTCCCAACATGCCCCTGACCTAGAAACTCACTTCTGAGCTCTGAAGCTGAATCATTAGCTCATTAGCAAGGGGGCCTACAGTTCCTACAAGCCTCATGGTCTTCTCTGACCACTGGGTTCATGGAGCATCCTTTGTCACTCCTGCTCGGATCCCCTTCTCACCCACTCAGGGCCCTGCCTCCATTTCTCTGGGCTCTCTCTGCTGGTCACCAGCCCCAGCCTTCAGGGCCATTGGCCTGGGGCCTAAGCTCCTTCCAGCTCCTCCTACTTCCCCCTCTCCCTGGTCCTTCACAAGACTGCCAGAACCATCTTTCTCTCACATAAGTCTTGACATAGTACTTCTCTAATCAGAATCTTCAGGGACTCCCTACCAAGGTCAAATCCTTTGGTCTGGCCCCAGACTCTCTACAATGTGGGCCCAGTCTCAGCCCTTCTCACTGCCCTCCCTACCCAAGCAGGGTGCCAGCAGTCAATCCCACCTTGGACCTGCACTAGCCCCTAGAGCAAGAAGGTGTCCCCCCACTCTTGGTTTCTGAGGTTCCCTTCTCCTGGGGCCTTCCCATCAGAAGGGTCCTTCCCTTTGTGTTGACCACAAGCAGTCATTGATTCTCCCCATTCAATGAACTTCTCTGTAATGCTGTGTGTCTCAGACCTCCTCCAGAGAGGGTCTCGATGCTCTGCTGACAGAAGACCCCTAATATATGTTTGCTGAATTAACCAAACAAGTGAAGCTCCCTGGGGACAGGAGGCTTTAGCCTCCTTCTACCCTAGGAGAGCTCCTCACTGTTCCTTGCTTTTGATAATGCCCATGGCTTAATAATATCTAAAGCTGTAAATCCTTCCCAGAGCCTCAGTTTACTCCTCTGTAAAACTACTCCAGAGGGCTGTTAATGGCCCTTCTAGTCCTCAGAATCCAGTGTGGACAATGATCTGGCCCAGCAGAGCTGGAAGAAAGAATGGGCTTGGAGTGACCCATCACCCAAGGCCTCAGTGACTCTTTGGGAATGAGCTGGAGAGAGAAGCCCCACCTGCCTCTTGTACTAGGTACTTACCTGCACCAGAAGGTTCTGAAGGCTGACCACGAGGGACAGAACCTGCTGAAGGGACAGCGGGGAAAGGGCAGAATCCTCCGGAGAGGGCAACTGCCCTGAGTCTGAGATGACCAGTGTCACCAGGGCCGAGGAGAAATGCTGTTCCAGGGCCGTCCGCAGGAATCTGAGGATGCTGGCTGCACAGAGAACAGCTTCCTCCATCTTGACCCTTGGGATCAACAGCTCACCTCCACCCCACACCAGCTCAAATCACATATCCTCCACCCCAGCTGAGTGCTGTGAGTGTCCAGGACAGAAGGCTCCTCCCCATGGCCCTCCTCCCACCACACACCTGAGAACAAGGCCGCTTTCTTCTTCCTAAAAGTTAGGGTGTGCAGGACTCTGTCCAGCTCTACTGTGAGTGTCTGGTGAACCTGCCCAGAGTGGAGAGAGGAGCCAATGACCTAGCCACAAAGAGAGAGTAAGGGGAGTGCTCCCTATGTGCAAGCTCTGGGCTGGGGCAGGGCTATCCAGAGGAAAACAACATCCCTGTCCTCAAGGAGCTTACCATCAAATTGGGGGGGGGGGACGAGGTAAGAGACTCACCTCCAACCCTCCAAGGTGCTGCTGAGCAGAGAGGGAGGCCATGAGCAGCCAACCTGAGCAGAGGAGGGCTGTCTCCTTTGTGGAGGGGCCTGGAGGCACAGAGGCAGGGCCTGACTCCATCCACGTGAGCCCCAGAATCTTTTGCAGCAGTGTGAGTAGGGGTGCGCTGGACAGAAGCACGGCCACTGCTGTAGGGGGAGAAGGTGTGCACGGCATGTTCACAAGAGAGCAAGGCCACAGCTACCAGCCACCAGGCGCCAGGGAAAGCACCCAAGACTGGAGAGGGAGCTGGTAGTATAAACACAGGTCAAGTATCTGGTATACAGTAGGCAATCAGTAAATATCCAAGAGAGGGAGGATAAAGGAGAAGAAGGAGGGAGGGAGGGAGGGAGGGAGGGAGGGAGGAAGGAAGGAAGGAAGGAAGGAAGGAAGGAAGGAAGGAAGGAAGGAAGGAAGGAAGGAAGGAAGGAAGGAAGGAAGGAAGGAAGGAAGGAAGGAAGGAAGGAAGGAAGGAAGGATTGGTTCTAGAGTTGGGGGGGATTTGACAGCTGATTCAATCCCAGTCCCCTCTTGGTCATCCCACAGATAGTATGGTCAGAGCCAGGATTCTCATCTGGATTCTCTGTCTTCAAACCAAATGTTCTTTACCCATATCTCAATTTCCAAGCTGCCTGTGCCTTTGTTTTCACAGTGGAAGGAGCACTGAGTTCACAACCAGAGGACCTGAATTCAGATCCCAGCTTGGACAAATGCCATCGCTTCCACGGGCCTCAGTTTCCTCACTTGAAAAACAAAGTTGTGGGAAGTAGATGTTCCCAAGCTTCCAGCTCTGACAGGCCTAGTCTGAGTAAATAAATATGCAACTAAACGAATGAACCAGCACAAAGACCCCCTTCATTCTCCAAGAGAGGAGCCTGCCTGCCTGCGTGGAGGTCCCTGAAAAGTTCACATGACAGTCATAACTTGTATGGCCACAGTGGCTGGAAGGTCAGCCTCTGAGCCAGGAAGAGCTGGGGTAAGATTCTGCCTTGAGCACACACTGACTGTGTGACCCTGGGCACATCACTTACCCCCTTGGTATTTTACCAACTCCCCAAGTTTGTAAGTTATCAAGAAGGCACTGACCTGCCCTAAAGGAGGTAGCATCCTCATCCTGGAGTTCCTTTTGCTCATGAAATCAAAGGCTTTGTTCCTATCCCTTTCCTCACATAAACCCTGTAAATACTGTTAGTCCCATTTTACAGATGAGAAAAACTGAGACCCAGAGAAAGGATGTATCTTGAGCATGGTCTCAGAGCTCATGAGTGAAAGAGCTAGGATCTGAACTCAACTATTCTGACAATGAGTTCAGGGGTCTTTCTGTTATTATCTCACTATTATTCCCGAATATTTTGAAAATGCCTCCAGCAGGAAGCCCACCTTCACTCCCAGTGTCCACTGTGAGAGACCCAGCACTCAAGACCTCCCACCATCCTCTCCTACCTCACTCTGCAGGCCTCCCCTTCATGGGTACAGCCCAGCTGGAATCCTGGCCACTGAACAGCCTCCTCTTGCTTCTCTGCCTCAGTGCAAATATATTGCATTCCTCCTTTGAGACTGTTTTCTTTTATCTTTTTTTTTGAGGCAACTGTGTTAAATGACTTGTCCAGGGTCACACAGCTAGTAAGTATCAAGTGTCTGAGCCCGAATTTGAACTCAGGTCCTCCTGACCCAAGGGCCGGTGCCCTATCCAGGGCACCATGCAGTTGCCCCTCTTTGTGCCCATTTTCTTTTTTTTTTTTAAAGCAACTGGGGTTAAGTAACTTGCTCAAGATTACACGGCCAGTTATTTCTGGGTGTGGTGCTAAGTATCTATCTGAGCCCAGATTCGATCCCAGGTCATCCCGACTCTGGGGCCAGTGCTCTTACTCACTGCACCACCTGGCCACTCCTAACAAATCCTTTTTTTTTTTGGAGGGCAATTGAGGTTAAGTGACTTACCCAAGGTCACATGGCTAGTTTTTGTGATAAGTGTCTGAGGCTAGATTTGAACTCAGGTCCTCCTGACTCCAGGGCCAGTATTCTACTCACTGTGCCACCTAGCCGCCCCCATTTGTTCCCATTTTCAAAGGCCAAGGTATGCTCTTGCCAGAGTTAAAAGGGTTCCAGTTTGCAAGAATCTGGAATCCAATCCTTCTCTCCCTGAGGTACCGGATCTCCAATTCCTTCTTCCCCCATGTGGCCCTGAGTCACCATACTCACAGACCACATCCCTCAATGGTTCAGAAAGATCCGCCAGGCTGGCCCAGAGAGGTGGGCAACAGGCTTCAGGCAGGGCCTTCCTGAATAAGGCTAGCATCTTCTGCCCCCAGCAGTGAGCACCATCCCCATCCCTCAGGCCAGCCCCAGCCCAGACCCTCCTATACCTCGTTTCCGGCTGCTGGGGGTACTTTGGTGGAGACTCCAGTACAGGAAGTTGAAGGAAGGCAGCAGCATCTCTGAGTGGTCCAGGCTGCACTTCCCACACAGGTTACTCACTGCAAAACAGAAGGAGCCTCCCACAACACCCTGCAGGGCAACACCCCCAGCAGCTCTCGGACTGCACACCCCCCCACCCCATACACACTTTGTGGAAGCAGGACCCAGGCCTGTGCCGGCCGTGCTCCTAGACAGCCTGACATCACCACAAAGGCCTATGGGTAGACAGTCCAGGGAGGATTGTGGGAAAACGTGTCCTGACAGGATGAATGCAGAGAGAAGCACTGATCTAGAAGGCCACAGTGATGCATTTCTGACCGGTCACCAGGTCCCTCTCCTGGAACTGTGCTAGCCTCAGTCATTCTCTGTCTCCTCCACCCCTTGCTAGGGGCTGCCCGCCTCCACTTTGGAAGCCAACCCTCAGTTTGGAAACACAAAGGATGTGGATGCTGGGCTGAAGCCAGCAGTCGGGCACTGACATCCCTGAAGCAGAACGGTCAAAGCTGGCTCGAGTCTCCACAAGGACATCTTAACACGCCACACCCCAATTTCCTCATATTAAAAACCAACCAGGGATGATCAGCTTTGGGAGAGGGAGTGTGGTGTAGTTGAACTGGGAGGGCCTGGGTCTGAGTCTCTCCTTTGACCTGTCTTGGCTGCCTGACCCTGAACAAGTTACTCCAGACCTCAGTGCCCTGAGCTGCTGTCAGAGCAGGAACCACAGAACAAGGGCCGATACTCCTCAAAGTTTCCTAGACCAGTGAAATCCTAGGCCTGGAGGATGACACTGGCATCTCCAAAGCACTGGGGGAGGGGGTGTGAATTAGGACTGGCCTCCTGTAGGAGATCCCTGCTCTGAAGTGGGATAGGGCTTGGACACAACCAGGGGAGGGAGATGCATCTCAGCTGTGGGTGAAGGCAGGATATGGCAGGCCTAAAGGACAGCTGGCTGCCAGTCTGCCTGGATCAGAAAGGGCATGAAGGAAAATATGAGCCTCAATTTCCTCACTGACAAAATGAGGGGGTTGATCTGACCTCTAAGGTCCCATCCTTGAGTTTCTGAGCCTATGAATGACCCTAGTGATGAGGGGAGGGGAGAAGAGTGGCACAGAGGACTTTCTATACCAAACTAAGGAGGCAGCAAACAAGGAACCATGGTCCATTGACTCAAGGGTCATGTATGGGTTTGACCAGAAGGATGCTGAAGTCAGTGGAAAGAATGCTGGTCAGCAGCCAGTTGACCTGAATTCAAATCTTGCCTCTCTGATGCTTACTTTCTACCATGTGACCTTGGGCAAGTACTTAATTTAATTCCCTCTTCTGTAAAATGACATGGTAGGGGTTGGCTTAGATAGCCATGGAGTCCCTCCCAGCTCTTGATCTTGGTTCCTAGGGTGTGATTTTCATCTTGGATGCTCTCAAATGTTCAGCAAGACCTAGAACATGTTCACTGCAATCTCACTCATGAGTTCAACAGCCATCCAATCTCCAGTATGGTCCCACCTGGGCCAGGGGTCCTGGGAGCTCTGCAGAAAGGGCATCCCAGGGGGCCCATATGCCACACGGCAGCTCAACTAAAGCAAGGGAGAAAGTAGAAGGGCTAAGTTGGTCACAAAGCAAGCTCACAGAATCACATCAATGTAGGCCGCTGGTCTCTAACTTAGAAATACAAGTCTTCCTCACACCTCTTCCTCACTTCATGCCTGGTGAAGTCACCCATTTCATTGAGGGGCTGTGAGAGGTGGGGAGTCTGACCCCATCATCCCCACACTGGCCTCATCCTGTTCTCAGGAGCTGCCCACACAAGTGTCCCCTAGGCCATGACCATGCCCCCAAATCACAGCTGAACCTTGGTGGCCATCTGCTATACACATGGGAAAGGAATCCCCACTGGAGGGGAGCTGACCACTGAGCTTCCCATCCTAGCAAAGTCCCTCAGCTTTCTTCCCCCTTCTCTGTTCTCCAGACAGTTTCCAGACCTCTCACTCCCATGGCCCCTTTCTCCACTCTAGTTTAACACAGCAGTTTGTCCATGTTCTTGTAACCAAGTGATGCCCAAGCTGAGCACAATGAGCACCCACTGGGGGCTATTGAGGGCAGGGCTCAGGGACACAATTTCTCCCTTGACCTGGACCCTCTGCTTCTTTTAATGAAGTGTAAGGTTGACCCTTGTTTTCCCAGCTTCAGGATTCAGCAGAAATCCACATCTGTGAGGGAGGAAGATGGAGAAAGTTCTGGCCCAGGCAGGCAGTGAGCAGCACATGTGTCTGGGGGAGAGGGCATCCAGCACATGGCCCAGGGGGAAGGAGGGAAGATCTTAGGCACTAAGGTTGTGACCCCTGGGACCAGCTCAGAGGAGTCTTCTGATGGCAGAGAGCCCAAAGGGCAACAAAGAAGCCAAGGCAGGAGCAAGGACGCCTCCCACAAACAATCGATCAGGACATGGGCACGAGCAACTCCATAAACTCTAGCTGCTTCCAGGGTACCTACGCCAGAAAGGGAGGGGCACAGATGATGTAGGGGGAGCAGGGACAGGTCCTGGGGGCCACAAGACCCTCCAAGGAGCAGAGGGAGGAGAGAAGGAGGTGCACATGGACAGACCACAGGCTCATCTAAGACCATCAGCCCCCATGGAGTTTGTGACCAATTAAGACCCTAAGCTCTTCTTTCAGTTTCCCCCCAGGTCTCTGCTTTTACAATTCATTTTTTCTTTAACCCAAATGCAAGACTTTACAGTGACACCCACTGAATTTCACCTGTTAGCTTTAGCCTGTGAAAGTATTTTGGGATGCTGACTCAGCCAATGTGTTGGCTGTCCCTCTCAGCTCAGTGTCAACCTCAGGTTTGGCAAATACACCTTCTAAGTCAATGAAAGGCCAAGAAGAATCCTATTGATGGGGTACCTGGGGTCTAAACCAATTTGTAAAACCAGTCTGTAAAATCATGTTTCTCTTTCCCAGCCTCAAACTCTGCCCCCTTCCCCCTATCCGCATTCTGCCTAGGCAACTACTTGTGACTCCTTTGTCCTAGCCTAATCTCCTCATGTCTCCTTTGGTCTGGCCCAAATCTCATCTCCAAGTTAAACTATCTATGCACTGAAGTCACAAGTTCCTCTCAGTCAGCCCTAACTTATATCTATGCACTGAGGTCCCTTCCCTCTATCTGGTCAGCCCTGACAATGTCAGCCCTACCCTTTAAAAGTAAAAGCCTATACCCCTCTCACTTGCAGGTCCCTTCAGGACTCTTGCCCGCTTCTATAGAAGCGTAAAAATAAACTTCTACAACTCTCACTCCAATTAAGCCTGAGACCTTGAATTCTTTTCAGACACTATTGCAGGTTTTCTGGTCTTATATGATCAGAGTTGCTGCTGAACCTATTGGGAGCTATCCCTCATCATTATGGTTCATCAGAATTTCAGACTGACATTCATTTGTTAACCAAGAGAGCCATAAACTCTAACCAGGGACAGAAGCTGTCAGAAACACAGTGGAGGGGAACAGGGAATCCATGGATGATCCCCAAATTATATTTGGGGCATTAATTTAAACCTCCTTCCATTAAACCTTGACTGCTGACAAACGAGCCAGCTTGAGGTTCCCCTTTCCCTTGACCACCTGCCATAAAGGAGCCATAGCTGGCTAAAGACGATCAATGGCGGGGTGGAGGGGTGGAAGGAGGAGAAGTCAAGGGGTCTGGATAACTCAGGAGCTGGAGGAGCCAGAAAAGGGGCAGGGGAGCCTCTTTAGGAATCATGGAAAAGGTCCAGGAAAGGGTCCTTGGGGCCCAGGAGAACCTCTGCCCATGGCCTCCTAGAGCAGGGCTTCTAATTTGTGATCCAGGGACTCATGTGACAATAGTTCAATAGCTGTATTTTAATAAAATGGCTTTCCTTTGTAATCCCAGGTGTTTATGCATTTAAAAACATTATTCTGGGAAAGGCTCCATGGGGGTCACCAAAGGATCCCTGTGTCAGGGATAAGAGTCCTACTATAGTCCAAGCAAGAGCTCCCCAAGAGGTCTGCTCCCTGAGGGCTTCCTGCTCCCTAAGGGGTCCCTTTCCCTGAGAAGTTCCTGCTCCCCAAAGGGTCCCTACTCCCTGAAAAGTTCCCCACTCCCTGAGGGGTCCCCACTCCTTGAGGGATCCCCACTCCCCAAGGGATATCCACTTCCCAAGGGATTCCTGCTCCCTGAGGGGTCCCCATTCCCCAAAAGATTCACGCACCCTGGTGAAGCAGTTTCAGGTCTGTGCTGTCCAGCTCTCTCTGGGTTTCATTCCTTGGCTGCACCAAGAAAAGCAGGCTGAGCAACAGGGGCAGGTTACTGCTGGCTGCAAGAAGGGGAGTAGAAGAGGCTGAAGGGAGATGCCCCAGGACAGGGGCAGCCAAAAATGCCCCACCATGACTGCCAAGAGTACCTGGCTTCCCTGCTCCTGGAGGGGAACTCAAGGGGTGGCCAGACTGGCCACCACAGAACTACCCCCATTTTGTGGAATACTCATTTAAACCAGACTCCTTTCCTCCTTTGTTTATCCCTCAAACAAAGGGATTAGCTCCTGGGGCCCCTCATCTTACTACTCAAGCAGCCATTCTCACAGACGCCTGAGCAGGGCAATGGTCTTCATCTTCTCTTCCCTTGAGAGGAAGCAGCTGTCTTATTTTAGGGCCAAGAAACAAAACTCCCTGGGAGACTTAAACCTCAACCTCTCTTTTAAAAAAATTTCCGAAATTTCCAGCTGCTCCCCACTTCAGAAAGCTGCACCCCCCTCCCCAGGGCAAGGAAGCCTGAATAAGCTTCTTTTCCACCAAAAGGCCCAATTTAGCCTCGGAAACCATTGTCTACTATGCCAAGAAACCTGAGGTCTCCCTCCTTCTTCTCTCTCCCTCCCCCACAGTTCTTTTCCTCTCCTAACTGGGGCTTCAGTGCACAAGCCAGGAGGAAAGAAAAGACAGATAAGTAACCCGCTACACGTAAACCGAAACACAACTAAATATAAATAAACAAAACGGAAACAACAAAGTGTTCTCAAGGGCATCTGGGGCCAAGAGACAGGGGTCCTACCTGCTATGGATTTCACACTGAAGAGACATTTCCAATGGAGGGGAAAACTATGGGAAATGCACCAACCTCTGACTCTGAGTCTGTGATGGCCTGAGGTCCTAACCCTGACACTGACTAGCCATGGGACCTCAGGCAAGTCACTCCATGTTTCTGAGCCTGAGTTTCCTCATTTGTAAAATGGGGGGTGATATCACAATCACAGGACCAGACAGCTAAAGCTGGAGAGAACCTGAGGGCCTTCTAATTCAACCTTTCTTCATTTTACAACTGAGGAAACTGAGGCTCAGGGATGTTAACTGTACTTGCCATATGGCAGTACTCTGGAAGCAATGAAGAAATGTCAATTGTCTGTTATGGAATAATGGAGGAATGTTCATTGTGCAGCCTCTGTAAGCCTGGGAGGCTCCTTACCTGCCACACACACAAAATAAAGTCAGGAATTGAAACCAAGGATTGAGATAAAAGGGCAGCCTAGGGGAGGAGGGGAGGGATGTTCTAGCTTTCCATCCTTCCTCCCTCTCATTTGCATGGGAGACCAAAACATCTTGGAGGCACAGGGGAACTGTGGGGCTTTGGACTCATCCAACCCCTGGTGGTGTGTTGAGTCCTAGAAAACTCTTCTGAAGGGGGAGTGGCTAGACTTAGAAACTGATAAAGGACAAAGGGCTTTCTAACCCTAAGTCAGACAGAGGTTAGGAACAGAGATAAGGCTCCTGGGCAGGGGGAAGAAAGTTGGCTGGATGAACTCACTTCCAAAAGATGTGGTCCCTGCAGAGAATGACTGACTGTCCTTACAGAAGAGAAAGTCACATATAAGACTCTTCAATTCCAGGATCCTTCTGTGTGAGTGTGTGAGTGTGAGTGTGTGTGTGTGTGTCTCATGTGAAGGACCTGCTTCTCCCCAGAAAGGACTGAAGCTTGAACCTCTGGGCTGAACAGAGAGAGCAGGGCCCATTCCTTCTGGGGAAAGATGCAGCTCCTCTGAAGAGGCCTCCAGATGAAGCTTGGAGCAGAGAGCCATTCTACACCACCAGTCCAGCAGCCCAGGGCCCCAGAGTGACACACACACACACTCCCCTCCCAATCCTGGCAGGATTGGTCTGGGGGCAGCTCAACATGGCAGGGATGTACGCTGCTCCTGCACACATTGACCCTGGCTGTGCCTGTGTGCTCCTCCACAAGTATTCTTTGGGTATAACCACTCTTCCCTCTGATGGTGTGGATTTGTGGAAAAGGGAACCACAGGTTTATGAGAGAAAGGTTTTGTTGCTACTTTTCTTATTATACAATTTCATTACATCTAGCAATGGGGGCTCACTAGCTATGGTTTTCAGTGAACAAAGACCCAGAGGGTACCTTGTACCTGGCACAACCTGCCTAGGAGGACTCAAATGAAAGTGAGGGAGTGTCCCAAGTGCTCTGCTCAAAAGTGAAGGTAAGGGAGGAAAGGAGGCCGAGGAGAGAGCTCCCACCTACTCTAAATGCTCTCCTATGAGCTCACAGGCCTCTGGACAAGCAGACATTCACCTTGTAGAGGTGCAGCTCCACTCTCCACCAGCAGCTGCTGCAGGATCTGTAGAAAATGGCCCCGGAGAAGGCTCCCCACCTGAATGTCTTCATTTTCCTTCAGGAAGGTTCTCAGAACTGTCAGCACTTTTCGGGCTATGTCCATGGGACTGGAATAGACAAGGTCCTGAAGGAGAGAACAAGGCTACAGCTCACATGATCAAAGCACAGAGTCAGCAAAAGGGTCAAGAGAGCAGCAGCCATGCATAGCTTTTAAAGTCAAAAAGGTCTTTTCAAAATCATTAGGTTCATAGGACTAAGAAGGGATCTAACCCCCAGGGGTTTTTTTTGTTGTTGTTGTTGGGTTTTTGGGTTTGTTTGTTTTTTTTTTTTTTGCTTTTTGAAGGGGGGAAGGCAGGGCAATTGGGGTTAAGTGACTTGCCCAAGGTCACATGGCTAGTAAATTTTAAGTCTCTGAGGCTGGATTTGAACTCAGGTCCTCCTGACCCCAGGGCTGATACTCTATTCACTGTGCCACCTAGCTATCCCTAACCCCCAGTTTTACAGATGAGGAAACTGAGGCTCAGAGAGGTTAAATAACTAGTCCCAAGGTTACGCAGCCACTAAGTGTTTGAGGCAGGATTCAAATTCAGGTACTGGATACAGTGTCCTTTCCATTCCATGCTTCCCTGTGCAAGTGACCTAATTCCTTCCTCTGTGCTGATTTCCTCACTGGTAAACTGAGACTAAAATAGGCCCTTCTTCTCAGGGAATTTTTGGAGACACCTTTACATATTTTTAAATGAAAAAATATGAGTAATATGTAAAGTGTTTTGAGCTCTCTAGAAAAGAACAAATATTTTTGTTGTCTCAAAAGAAGATAAAACAACAAAAGGAACCTTCAAGGTCATTTAGCCTAGCTCCCTATTTCACAGCTGAGCAAACTAAGGCCCAAGAGAGCACCAGATTTAGAATCAGATGGTTTCTGAGGCCTGACATAAAAAAGAGGTTGCCAGGGTGCTAGAGAGCCTCCTGAGATGAGTCTTCTCCCCTATTAGAATTTACACTCAATGCAAGTAGGGATCATTTCTTTGTTTGGCTCCTCTGCACTTAGCATGTTTCCTGGCACATAGTAGGTACTTGATAAAGCAATGCTTCTTGACTGACTGTCAAACCAATTATGGTGATCCATAAAGGGTTAAATGAAAGCAGAGAACGACCCAAGAACACCTGACAAAATCCTGATCAAAATAAGGAAGGGACTGGGGCACAGGTGGCATTTTCATCCCAGCTACCAATGGAAAGTAGCAGAGTTAGAAGAGAATGGCAGGCCTGGGAACAGACCAGCTGCTCAGACAGAATCTGACAATGGACTCGGAGTCGTGGCCCATACATGGAAATGCTTTCAGTAATTAACCATAGGTGCATGACCCAAAGCCAAGTCTGTTACAAAGCTCTAGGGCAGGAGTTCTCAACCTTTTTTGTGTCATGGACCCTTTTGTGGGACATTTTAAAATGTATACAATAAAATACATAAATGTACAAAGGAAGTCAATTATATCAAGATACAATTATCAGAATATTTGAAAAAAACAGTTTGAGGAGGCCAGGGTAAGAAGCCCTGCTCTAGGGAAAGGCAGTGAGAGTCTGCTAAAGAGGAAGGAGATGACGATGATGGGAGCAAAGCAGAAAGGTATGAGGCCCAGCTGTCTGCCAGAGGAGGAAAGAGTTCCCCCTTCTCTTGAGCTGCGGGAAGTACCTTTCTCTGGTTGTCTCCACTAGCTTTCAGGAGCACAGTCTGGTGGAAAAGACAGTTACTTCTTATTACACTTTTAAAAGCTGTTTTATTTAATTAAACAGCATCAGGACCAGAGACCATTAACCCCCAAAGCTCAGAGCCTGCTCAGATCACATGGCCATCCAATGTGCCCTATTCGATACATGGTGCTAAGAAATCCCGGGTCACAGGATCTATCTCCCCAGCGGCTGATTTGTATCACGTGGAGAAACACAGACACAGATAAAAGCTCTAAAGCCAAAAACTATTTTGTTGCTATACAATCAGTCATGAGGGAGACTAGGGGAGACCAGCAGGCTTGGTGAAAATCACTCACCGTGACTTGGGGGGAAAATGGAACAGTAGGACATTGGTGCTATCCAGGAAGTCAAAGGAGGGGAGAAAAGAAAAGAGGAGGAAAGAAAGAGAGGAAGTGTGGGGGAGAAATACTGAGGGAAGAGGGAGAGAGATGAAAAAAGAAAAAGGAAAAGCAGGAGGAAGAGCAGAAGGAGTTATTATTAGTAAAGAATAATAATGAAGTATAGATAGGGAGAGCAGAAAAAAGGTGGAGGGAGAGACAGATGGAGTAGAAGGCAGAGTAAGTCCCATGCAGGCAGAGGGCTGGCCCAGGCTCCTCTCCCGCCCTCCTGACCTCCGACTTGAGCACAGCTGGCCAGACTGTCTGGTGCTGCTACAGGGTGGGCGCTCCTTCCAGGAAGGGAGACGGCATCTCCTCTGCACCTCAGAAGAGCTTTCCAAATCGCCTGGATGTATGCAAGTGTGTGGGCCTGGTATCAGGAATGCTCACATTCCAACTAAGCGAGGGATAAGGAGCAGGACAGCTGCTCAGGGTGGTTACAACAGCAAGCAGACAAGACAGGACGGCCCAACTTTTATGTTGCCTCAAGCTTTTCTGTTAAGTAAAATGCTCTTTGAACTCCAAAGGACAGAACCAAAATGGTAGACACTCAGGGTCAAAACTTCACAACTATAGGTACAAGGTGGGACTGGACAACAGTTAATCTGAAGAAGATTTTGGGACGTTAGTGTACTGCAAGCTCAATAGGAATCCACACTGTGATATGGCAACCAAAAGAGCTAATGTGGATCACAGGCAGGTTTAGCGTGAGAGTGTCCAGGATGGAATGGGGTGGTAGGAGAGACACCTGAGCCAGAAGGCCCCTTGCTGCTCCTCAAGGTTCAGGGCAGGTTGTGATCTACACTGATGGAGGGGCTTTCTTTCCAGGGAGATCCCTATACCAGTGAAAGTTCTGGTCCAGTGAAAAAGCCAAAGCCAAGCAGGAAGCATAGACAGAATGAGAGGCTCCCTGGAGGATGACCAGGAGGGCTGGGCTGGGCTAGCTCTGTGCCAGGGACTAGGAGCAGCCAGCTTGGCAGCAAGGCAGCAGCAGGGAGGAGAAAGAAGAGAGGAGGGATCTGAGAGAGGCTTCAGAGATGGCACACCGAGATGGAGGGCATCAGAGGCCAGGTCCAGGCAAGACATCCAGAGTGGCCTGACAATGGTCACTGCAAAGGGAAATTACCACAGGCTGAGCTCTGCTCCCCACTCCTCACCCCAACCCCCAGCAGGCGCGCACATGCACACACACGTGCACACACACACACACACACACACTTTATTTTAGAGCAATTTCCGCTTCAATCACCTTCCTACTCATACAGGAGAATTAGCATGGTGGCATGAGCTAAGACAATGGGAGAGAGTGGGGGCTGGGGCCAGGGGATGTCTACACAGATCAACTGGCAATGTGAGCTCGGGTGTCCAGGTGGAGAAGCATGGGGCCCTGGGAGCAGAAACATCCCATCCCACCAGAATTCCCCATCTTCCCACTTTTGTAACAGGGGAAGCTCCAAGGATCCTCCCCAAGGAGTGTTCTTGGTGATGGGCAGGGCTGGTGTTTGGGGGAACCATGGAGGGCAGCAGCTGAGTTAGAACTGAGGGACTCCTAAGCATAACAGAAAAAAGGGACTGGAGTTTGTTGGACTCTTTTAAACCTCATCTTGCACCAAAGAGAGCACCTCAAAGTCTGGAGGACTTTTTAGGGATTGGACTATCCTATCCAAGAAACTGATGATCAGTAGGCAAATGGACAAAGACAGGAACAGAGACCCTGACTCTCCTAAGCACCACAGGAAGCCTAAGACCACAGGACTGGGAGGGCAAGGCCTCTGTTGGGGCAGCTACAGAGAGACAGAGAGACTGAGACAGAGAGATTCAGAGATAGAGAGACCCTGGTTCTTCTCAGGCCAGGTGACTGGAGGGCAAACCTCTGTTGGAATGGCCCTCATACTAGGGACCATAAGGGACTCTTGGGATTGACATGGATCTTTGGTACTAGAAGTTCCTCAAACAAGGATTTGGGTCTTGTTCCCCTTCTCTGGAACAATGTGAATGGGGAATTATCTTTAGCTTTTCTGGCCAGGAACCACTGGCCAAAAGAAAAAGAAAATCACAAGCCGGGGCTGGAGAGAGGTCACTCTCAGAAAACCAGATTTCCTGTGCGGTTGAGTCCTACCCTGATTCAGAGGCTGCCCTTTCAGTCTTGACTCCCAAGGACCAAAAGAGCTCAGCCCCATTAGGAAGCAGGTGAGTAGATGAATGAGCCAGAACTCACTAAAACCCTGGCCCTACACCCTGTGGGGCCCTGGGCAAGCCCCCTGCTTTCTCTGGGCTTCAGTTTCCTCATGTCTTACCTCTGAATTCTATGGATCACAAGCCACACCTCCTGCTGGTTCAGGCTGGCTCCAAGCCATGGAGCCAGAATTCGGGGCCTGAGCCCCTCCCAAGGGAGGAAGAACGTAAAAGGGGGCAAGTCTCCCATCTCCTTTTAGTCACCTACCAGTAAAATGAGCAGAACACTGGAACTATTCTTCAGGATGGGCAGCAAGGGGTCCCCGGGGTCGGCAAGAGCAGGAGGCCTGGCGGGCGTGATGGAGGCTTCATCCTCAGCTTCCTGGCTCCTGCCATCTTCCCGGGACAGCCAAAGCCCCAGCACACGGTGACCAAACTTGCTCAGTAAGTCTGGGTACATCAGGAAGAACTTGAGGGTGCAGGGATGGTGGCTGTAGACCAGGTGGAGGTCTGGGACACCCTCCAGCATCTTCCTGATGGCACTGAGGGGAGCCTGCAGGAGAAGGCCATTGGCCACAGATGCCTTGAGGAGACTGCTGGGGCCCATCTGTCAAGGTGCCTTCTACTCTCTGCTCTAAAACTCTCTGAAGAGGCTCTGCCCAAGAAGTCATCTCCAGTGGGAGGACATGATGTCCATCTTCAGTTGCCCACTGGACATTTCCCAATGGATGTGCAGGGGCAGTTTAAACTCCATATGTCATGATCTTTCCCCCAAACATTCTCTTCTCCCTGGCTTTCCTGTTACTGTGAAGGGCACCGTCAGGCTCCCAGGCACTCGGGCACACAGCCTCGGGGTCATCCTGAACTCCCCAAGCTTTTGCCAAGGCCTGCCCATCTTCATGCCGCCTCCTCTACATCCTGCCCCTTACCCTGCCACCACCCTGGGCAGGTCCTCATCACCTCGTGCCTGCTGGGCCTCCTTGCCCCAAACCTCTCCCCACTCAGTTCCCAAAATGACCAGCCTAATGTGTAGGTCTGAGCATGTCAGCACTCTCTACACTATTCAAACCTTCAGGATCAAACATAAAACCTTGTCTTTGGCACACAGAGCCCTTCATAACCTGACCCTGCCTGGCCTCCCAGCAGTCTTCCTACACCTCACACCACCATGCACATACTCTGTGATTCAGTGATACCTCCAGGCATATTTCCTGGTTGTGGCCCCTGCCTGCAATGCCCTCCCTCCTTATCTCCCCCTCCTGACTTCCTTCAAGCTCCAGCTACAGCCCCCCACCACACACACACACACACACACACACACACAGGAAGCCTTCCCTGATTCTCCTAATCCTCATGCCTTCTCTCTGGTGATTATTTCCAGTTTCTCCCATCTGGAGCTTATTGTGCACTGTGTTTGTAGGCTATCCCCCCATTAGACTGGAGGCTCCATGTTCCCCTTTCTTTGTATCCCCAGGACTCAGTACAGTGCCTGGAACACAGTAGGTGCTTCATCAAAGTTTCTTGACTAACTGACCACTAATAGAATTTTACCATTCCCGGGATAACATCACAGCAGGAATTAGGTCCTTTCCTCAAAGAAAACACATTGGGTTAGGAATCTGAGAATCTGGGTTCAAATCCCTGCTCTGGCACTCCCTCTATGACCTCTCCTGGCTTGTTTCCTCAAGTGGAACATGAGAGGGGTAGATGGGCCTCTGGGGGCCCTTTCTGCTCCATGGCTGTGAGGCTGTGATTTTCTAATAATGGGACTTAGGGTGTCGGGTCAATCTACTGGGGGGAATATCTGGGGGCAAGAAGACCTCCTTACTGCTCCACAAACCATGCCTGTAGTCCATCTGCCTCCCCCAAGGTCAAGCCTTCCAGGGCCAAAGCAGAGAAGCCTGGAGAAGCCCTCGGAGCAGGATGGAAAGGCAGGCTTGTTCCAGGAGGATTCTTTGAGCACCACCAGTGGCTGACATGACTGTCAAGGCCTTTGTCACAGAAGGCAGAAATAACAGCAACAACAATAATCTGGTATTTCTATATAGCAGCTCTTTCAAGTTTGCAGGTAGAGAGCCTCACATACTGGCTCTTTCCTCCCCCTGACCTCTCCATGTTACCCCTACTCTCCCCAATGCTCATCCCAGAAGTAAGAGACAGGCCCCATCAGGAAGAGATTGACAGCCAAAGGCATCTCTGGAAATGACTGATCTCTTCCCACCTCTGGGGATTTTTGCCTTGTAAAAGCAAGGTAAAAAGCTCAGAGCTCTGGTTCAGCACCTTCCATAGGCTAGGTGAGCCAAAGAGAAATCATCAATACCTTCTCTAAAGGTTCTGCTTTGTCCTGACAGATTGTGAGGAGGTAAAGGGCTGCCCGCAAAACTGAAGGAGGAGGACGCTGACCCTGGTCCTGGATTGATAGCAGCATGCTTCTCACAGCTGAAAATAACTCAGCCTCTGGCACAAACCTGCCAATGAAAGTGCTGCGGGTGAGAATGGCTGGCCCAGGGGCCTTTGCTTGGTCCTGCCAACCCATCATAGTCTGTGGCCACTAATGTCTAGGGGCCCAGCATGTTGAAGGATGGGTTCAGAAGCTATTACAAAGAAGGCTGCTGGCAGTGCCCCAATGACATCACCCAGTCCATTTGTGCCATGAGTCTAAGACCTCGGGTAGGGCATGAGACTTTGGCCATCGATGCTCACAAAGCAGGAGAACATAACAGACCAGACAAGAAAGGGCCCCTTCCTCAGTTCCCCAGGTCACCAGACTCCCAAGAGGCTCCCTGCTGACCAGAAAGGGGATCTCTCTCTTCTGTCAATACCTTGGGCCCACAGTCTCACCTGAGGAGCAGTTAAGGAAATACGAGGCCAGAGCAAAGCCCTCTGGCGAGGCTGCCACCTTCTCCCTGCCCCTCCTCTGGGTACCTACACCAGACCTTGCCCTGGGCTCACCTGTCCTCGTGGATATAAGCAAGGTAGACGAGGAGGACGAGACAGTACTGGCGCTGACGAGTGACTTCATCCACATACAGGGAATCGGACAGAAGCACCAGGCTTTCAGAGCCTCCGGTGTTTACCTGAGGCAGACCATGCTGTAGGATGCTGGACACAATGGATAGCCCTAGAAACAAGCCGAGTCATAGAGGAAGAGGCTTATGTGGGCCTTGAAAAAGGCTGTTTGGGTGCTTTGGGCCCTGGCATCCAGGGACCCGGCTCTGACAAGAGCTGTGTGACCCTGAGTAAATGCCCAGACCTCCCTAAGCTTATAAAATGGGGAGACTATCAGCCCCCACTGCCTTACAGTGTGGCTGAGAAGAAAGAGCTCTATAAACCTAGGGGTATGTAGCCTGGAGAGGAGAAGATAGTGTGTGTGTGTGTGTGTGTGTGTGTGTGTGTGTGTGTGTGTGTTGGGGATGGATAGGAGAGCCTTCTGCGTGTATTTGAGGGCCATCTGTCATATGAGGGAAGGATAAGACAGGTTCTACTTGGTGGCAGCAGCTAAAAGTTACAGAGACAGTCTTTAGCTCCATATAAGGAAAAGCTTAACAGTTTAAGTGGCATGCTCTCCTTTGGAAGCTGATAAGACCCCAATGCTAAGGATTATTACCTTTGGGATCAGGCATTTTAACTTGCCCGGGCTTCAGTTTTCTCATCTGTAAAAATGAAAGGGTTGGACCAGATCCTGACCCACGAGTTGATAAACCTTTGATTTCTGCCCCAAGAGTCTTCAAGCAGAGGCCAGATGACCCTTCATTGGGTGTGCTGTGGATAAGAGTTCTAGGTAGGCCCATGAAGGACC
>NW_027186303.1:3348093-3389393 GCF_028583685.1 Petaurus breviceps papuanus
AGGGGTAGAGCAATGTCTGAAGGGGCAACGGGCTATCTGAGTCACAAGGCTTTAGAGCAGATGATCTCAGGAAGGCTTTCTTTAGAGAAAGCCCAGCCTGCCTCTTTCTGCAACTCTCATTTCCTCTTCCACCCCATTTGATCCTCTGAGTCTAAGCCTCTGGGGCCAAGCAGGAGATGTAAGGCTTCCTCCATGACCAGAAATGTTCACATACGTAAAGGTACTGAGTACCCTGTCCCTGTAGGTCTTCAAGAACAGGCTGAATGATTATTGGGAACGGCACATAGGGGGTTCCCAATGGGCATAAATAGGGCCAGATAACTCCCGATGCCCTTCTGGTTCTGTAACAAGAGCTGGGAAGTTGAGGTAATGTCATGAGGAGCAGTCAGGAATGGCATCATGGAGGAAACATTAGAGCTGGTCCTTGGAGGATGGCTAGGGAATAAGTAAATGGTGGCAAGAGGAGACTGCCCTGCTCAGGTACAGGCAGCAGTCAGGCGGGGACAGTTTAGCACAAGGAGAAAGCCAGGGTTAGGTTAAAGGGTGAAAGGCAGGTAAGCCAAGGGTTAAGGATCCCACAAGGCACAGGAGCTGGGATAAGCAAGAGAACAGGAGCCCAAGAAGGTAAAGGACAAACCAAGAAGCCTGTATTTCTCAGAATTCAATATAACAACCACCATCATTAACCTCTAACCACTTGGGTAGTCATTTAGGTGCTTTGTCTTTTTGTGATTCTCACAAACCACTCCTTTGCACCATCAGGTAGGCATTAGAGATGGTACCATCACCATCTTCCAGATGACGAAAGTGAGGCTCAGAAAACATAATCCTCCTCCCCCAGAGGGTGCCAGAGGGCTGGCTCCTCTCCTAGCCCTCTGGCATCCTATGGCTGCACATGGCACCTTCTCCAGCAGGAGGGGCTAATCTTCTCCTCAAGACAGATCTCTGATGACCAGCCTATTCAGATACAGGCCAGGGAGTTGATTTTTTACATGGGGATGATTCAACAACTATCCCTTTTCCTTAGGATGTGTTTGAGAACCCCAGTTACACAACAGACACAGATCTTTTCCCCTGTCAGTTTGGCTACAAGTGAGGACTGCAATGGTTTCCTACTCACATACACTAGCTATCTTCCCCCCTCTCCCCCCCCCCCCCCCCATGCTTTCTATTATCTCAGCCCTAGTCTTTCAGGACGAGTTTGAACTGATACAAGGCCATGACTGCTCTGTCCATCCTGTCCCTGAATCTGCATGAATGTTAGGACTCTGGTTGTCTACCTGGCCTATGCAAGACTTGGGGACCCTGACACCCACATTTGGGACAGCCTAAATATGAACACAGGGTAGCTAGGTGGCACAATGGATAGAGCGCCAGGCCTGGAGTCAGGAAGACTCATCTTCCTGAGTTCAAATCCAGTCTCAGACACTCACTAGCTGTGTGACCATGGGCAAGTCACTTTACTCTAAGTTTATCTCAGTTTCCTCATCTATAAATGAACTGGAAAAGGAAATGGCAAACTACTCTAGAATCTTTGCCAAGAAAACTCCAAAAGAGGTCACAAGGAGTTGGACATGACCGAAAACAACTCAATAACAACAAGCATGGGCACACGCTGGTAGTGGAGACTTTCCTGAATTAATTTAGGGGGAAGCAATAGAGCAGAAAAGAAGCTGATTCTGAGGCTGAGTCCCTAGAATGGACCGTGAGTCCCCAGGAGAGGGGTGCACTCTGGGTCCCAGTTTCCTGGTCTGTAGGCGTGCACTCGAATACCCTGCGTTTGACAGTGTAGATAAGAATCCCCGAGGTCTTGAGAAGTAAAGGCAACTGAGGATGAGGCAACAGTTCTGGAATGGGACAAGAACAGAAAAGGAAGAGGCAGGCCCTCCTCCGCCAATGCCAACAAATTCAATCTAACCTACCAAACACTGACAGCACACCTAAAGCGTACAGCAGCCATGCTGAAGCCAAGAGAGAAAAACCAAATAAAAAAGTGCCTCCCATCCTACCAGGGGAAAGGACATGAGCACAGGATGAATGGAGGAGGAGGAGAGAGAGGGAGAAAGAACACTCACTACTGGGGACTGCAGAGGCTCCCAGCAAGGGCAAGTCTCTTAAGGAGCAGCTGCAAGGGGAGTGGGGATACACATCTGGCACAAAGGACAGACTGTGCAAAGACACAGAGGTGGGAAACACAATGCCTACTTGAGGATAGAGCAAACAGGCTAGACTGACAGGACCAAAGAATGCCAGGGAACCATGGGCAATAAGCCTGGAAAGGCAGACCAGAGCCAGACTATGAAGGGCTTGAAATGCCATGCTGAGGCCTTGGTATTTTATCCTGGGGCCATAGGGAGCCTTGGAGGTTTCTGGAGCTGGGAACTCACATGACCAGATTTTGACAGCAGAACAGGCTGCAGAGGGAAGGGATGAAGAGCCTGAGACTCTAAAGGCTATTCCTAGAGTACAGGAGAGGGGTCACAAGGGACTGTACTAGGCCAGAGGCTCTGCAGATGGGGAGGAGGGGACAGTATTGAAGTGAACCAACTGGGGGTCCCCATCCAAATGGGAAAAAGATAAGGACCCAAATGCTCTTTGATTCTGGAGCTTCAGTTAATTATACCTCCCATCATCTGGCCAAGAAATGACGGAGCCTTTTGGCCCTCACATTCAGAAGAGTGGCAGCCATGGGAGGTTACCCCTACAAGTGGGGATTAGTGTAAAAGTCACGTGAGGCCAATACAGGGGTAGACAAAGGGGCCTCAACACAAGCAGTGTGTGCTGAGCACTGAGGCAAGATCCCATCACTGGAGTCAGAGAAGCCCACCTGAATGCCCCAGGAAGAAGAGAAGGCTCCTGCCTGCTCTCCCAGGAGGGTGGGGAGGGGTCCCTGCTGAAGGTCACAGGCTCTCTGCCTATACATCATGACTGCCATTGTCCCATGGACTTCCCTACCCAGCATGCTGCTTTGTACACATGATTTCATTAAATAAGGAAATGTGGGCTTTACAAGAAGGAACATAATGAATATTAATAAGGGGCTCATTAGGTATTCCTCGTCATAAGCAGCGATATCTCTTTTTAGTGTCTCTAAGAAAGGAAACAAGTTGTGTCCTGGCACCAATGACCCAGTCAGTAGGGTCTCTGCTCCCCTGGACCTCAGATATTTTGGTTGGAGTGTGGGAAGAATGGATTTAGGCAGAGGTGGCCATCACAGGGGCACAGCATCTCACTGGGATGAAGGAGAAGGCAGCCTGCATGGCAGCCTTTGGACACGGTTTGGCCATCATGACATCTGGTGCCTCCTTCAGACTAGTTAGTGCCCTGGCAGCTGTCCAGCATGATGACTGAGGTTCTAGAGGCTCTTCTGGGCAGCTGGGTAGGGCAGTGGACAGAGCACAAGACCTGGAGTCAGGAGGATCCATCTTCCCAAGTTCAAATCTGGCCTCAGAAACCTACTGCCTGTGACCCTGGGAAAGTCACTTAATACTGTTTGCCTCAGTTTCTTCATCTATAAAATGAGAAGTAAATGGCAAACCACTCCAGTATCCCTGCCAAGAAAGCCCCAAACAGAGCCACCTGAACAACAACAAAGAGAATATCTTCTCAGTTACTACACGTAGTGGCTTGATTTTTTTTTTCTCCTTGTAGACAGAAGCAAATCACACGGAAATACTCAGTGACCTTGTTATCATGCCATGTTTTGTACCATAAGCTTGAGAATTGCATCTTGTAATAAAGTATATGAAGGGGATGGATATGATAGAAGGGAAGAAAGGTTGATGGCTTCTGGAACCAGACAAACTGTGAAGATGTGCCCAGTGGGCAGGATGCCTAGACAAGAGCCAGGCCATCAGGAAGTACAGAGACAGTCACCAACTCTCAGAGCTGGAAAGTCCCTCCGGGGCCACTCCATGCCTCTCCTGGGGAATCATGCCAGCTCTAGGAAGGCCATGAACAGACTTGACATATGTGCCAACCTGCTAGGACTGGCACCTGCCAGGAGCAATGAAGGCTCTGGAACATTTTCTAGGAATGAGGATCTTTTTCAGACAGCTCATTCCAGGCTCCCTGAAGCAGATGGGACCCAACACACAACTCTGAAGGAAAAGTATGGTATACACACAGGTGGTCAAATCAAAGGTTTTCTTTTCGTTTAAAAAAAAAAAAAGTCCTTCATAGCTGCACCCTTGCTATGACAGATGAGTGCCCTTTTTCCGCAGGGTTGGAAACCTATAGTATGGTCTTGGAAGATAATGCTGCCTCAAAACTCATCTATAAAGGAGACTGGGTCCACTCTGACCCTCAAACTGACTTTTTCCTTCCCAACAGTTATGGGTCAAGGACACAGATGCTCATATGGCTGTGATGAGCAGGGAGTCACTAACTATAATCCTTCCCAGAAGATGTTAGACAACTGGGCTTTGCCGCCCACCCAGCTGCTGTGCCCTCCAGATCCAAGAGCACTGCCATCAGATGGGCAAGTAAGGGCACCCAGACCCTGCGAGCTGCACCCTCCTACATGTCCTGTCTCCCTTCAGGAGAAGGTGAGATCCTTTTTCTATTTGTACCCCCAATACTTGGCACTTGGTCCATCTATACATTCAAGCCTAGGGCTCGCTACTCTGAACAGACAGAAACTGCCCCTTAACAGATCAGGAGCCACTAGTTACCGAAGCAGGCCATCTTGGGAGCATGGCAACAGAGCCTGGAGGATTTCAGTGCCCAGGCACAGTCTGAACTGACCACAAGACCTCACTGGTCAGACTGCCCAGAGGCTGCTAGCATCTTCACAGGCTTATCTGGTTCCAATACACCAACCTTTGCAGCCTCTTATCATACTAATGCCCTTCACACACTGTGTTCTCTCCCAAAGGGACTCCTAGCGTTGACCCCACCCCAGCATTCCATCTCCAGCCTCCCACAGTGGCACAAGCCATCCCTCATGCCTGTAATATACCCCCTTCTCTTCTCTGCCTCTCAGAATCCAGAGCCTCCTTCAAGGTACCACATTCTCTAGGAAGCCTTTCTTGGATACTCCCAATTATTAATGTTTGTCTCTCCCCTCAAATTTTTAACCAGCTATGGAACTACTGTCATCTCCAGTCAATAACCACTTACTGAGCACCTAGTGTGTTCCAGGGCTGGTTCCTGTTTTGCCTTTGTGCCCCCATTGCTTAAACACAGCAGCAGAGGACGTGCCAGTGTGCAGACAGGCCAGCTGGGGAGCTTGCTGGAGCAAGGTTTTCTTTACCGACTGGGGGAGCTCTTCTTCCCTTTATTATGACTTAAGGAAGTACTCACTAAAGGGCTGAGGTAGTTAGAGGGGTGCTGAGGTAAAATCATGAGGTGGTGAATAGGGGCAAACGTTGGTCCTGAAGTTCTCTGGGAATCCCCGTCTAGGTACGTGTCTTTGCTGGGCCAACTCCCTGCCTTTGGTATTCAGATCTCTACAGAAGGTCACCATCCTGAGGGCACCTTGTGCATCTTACCCTCTCTGGGTGCTGGTCCTGTCTCCTCCAAAGCCGAAAAGAGGTTGAGGCCCAGGGAGTAGAGGAAGCTGGAACAAGCCTGATTCAGGGCTGGGTGACTTAGAGAAAGAGAGAATGAGAGAGATTGGGAATCCTCAGCTCCA
Source organism: Petaurus breviceps papuanus (assembly GCF_028583685.1). Taxonomy (NCBI): domain Eukaryota; kingdom Metazoa; phylum Chordata; class Mammalia; order Diprotodontia; family Petauridae; genus Petaurus; species Petaurus breviceps. Next base: position 3,353,729 of record NW_027186303.1, read on the forward strand.
TGGCCCCCAGACAATACCTTGGCTCCATTCACAGGCATGCCTTTTAGAGATCCCTGAAGTGAAAAGTACATTGACCCACAGACACAAAGAGGAACGCACAGGGCTTTGGCCAGCCCTCCTCCTCTCCTCTCCTCTCCCTCCCCCTTCTATTCCTCCTCCTCTTCTTCCCCTCTTCTATCCCTCCTCCCCCAAGCTCTCCCTTGGTTCAGGTTCTTAAGAGCCATTATCTGGATGAGAGCCAGGATCAAACTTGTATAAGAAACCATTCCCTAACACAGTGCTGGGGAGTTTTCTTTTGTGCATACATCACAACGCTTTGGGGACCTGCTCAGCCCTCCCTTTGCCCTCAATGAACCCTACCCATTGCACAGCCTCTGAATGCCTTCACCCAAGGAGGGCCCCATGAAGTTTGCTTTTGTCAGGGAGATTGTGCCCTGGTTAAGGGCAAGAATGGAGCCGAGGCAAAGCTGAGGACAAAAGGACTCAAACAAGAGACACCTGGCCTATTCCCCAGCAGTCTGAGCCTGCCTCCTCTATAATGCCATCCACTAGATCCTGGGGTTCCTTGTTAAAGGTAAGCAGGGGTTGCTAACTAGGCTAACCTCATAGCCTCCAAGTGGCCCAGAATACACTGGGCATCCTGTAAGCAGAGAGGCGGGTACCAACTCATAAAAGCCTGGCAGATGGGCTGTTAGCAGTTTAAGGAGATGGGAACTGAAGCAGCCACCTCTGTCTCCCCCTCAATCATCCCACTGCCTTTTCCTACTGGTCACTGCAGAACCCACTGCTCTACAGCTGCCTAACCAAAGTCTGAGATCCCTACTTTGGCTGGCCCTGCCTCCAATGGCAGGGGTGGGTGGGCACAGGGCTGGCGGTTAGTGGTTGTCTGCCTCATGGCTGAGTCTAGTGGGTGCCTGAGACCAGGCACCAAGGAGAAGGCAAGGGGAGCTGAATGCGGTGAGAAGGGGATGAAGAAGGAAGCATCCATTTTTGAAGTTGGCTGGTTTGGGTTTTGTTTGGTTGATTTTTTTTTCTTTTGAGACTGGGAGAACAGTAACCACTCAAGGCCCCAATTCCAGGGCTGATAAGCAAGGGAGCTTTGACCTGCTCTGCTTCTCAGTCCTCCTTCGGCAGCCTGGTAGCCAACCACTCCCTGGGGCCTACGAGGTTGGCACCTGCCTTAGTGTGGATGTCTGGCTTAGCTTAGCACAGTTCAGAACTTCTGAGCTTGAGTGATGTGCCAGCCTCATCCCCAGCTCAGTTTATCTAGAAGCAGGGATTGTAGCTCAGACTGGAGAGCCTAATCTGCTGCCCTGAGAGACAAGCATAGGAGTTATATTGAAATCAGCTCAGCTTTCATTCAGTTATGACCAACCATCTCATCCTGATGCATCCTAAGCCATGGTTAGCACCCCCATCAACGGGAAATCCCTACCCCTCTGGATGGCCATCAGACTAGAGCAGGAACTGCTCCCTCTCTTCCCTGCCCCAGGCTTCTGGAAGCTCTGGGGGCTCACCTACCTCTGTCCACCACAGAAACGGGCCTTCAGCTCCAGGCTCAGTCTGATGAAGGAGGATGAGGCTGGGAAGAGGGGAGGAAATAAATTCTGTTTCAATGACAGGCTGTGGTAGATGAGGCATACCTGCCCCTTATGGATTCCCATTCCTCTTGGTCCACCACACCCTAGGTCTTTATTAAAGATAAGCTGGGGCTGCTAATTGGCTCCAGATTTCAGGGGACACTTCTGCTTGTGTCTCTGAATTCTCTTGAGAAAGGAGCATTTTCTACAGTCCTACATGCTGCCCTGGTTCCAGTGAAAGTCACATCCTTAGTTTGGAGACCCAGACCCAAACCACTGAGTCAGTAGACTGAAACAGCTTTGCAATGCTGTACTCCAGGAAGGAGGATGGCTGCCAACTCAGTTTCCTCGTCTCCAAAAGGAGGTAGGTGGAATAGGTGGGCTATGGTGTCCCGGGCAGCTCTACAAGTGTGAGCCCACAAATTCTGGCAAGGAACTACCAGATGAGAACCAGAGCAAATTTCCTTTCTATCGTTTGGGGAAGCTTCCTAAATAAAGAGCCCTCAGAGCTGGGCTTGTGCTGAACCAGGCTGAGGACAGTCCCCCAAGCTGGGCCCGGGGCCCCAGGGCTCCCTACCCAGCTTCTTGGAAAACTTCTCCTTCATGTGGGGTACAATGATGAACAAGTTGTTGAGGACTGAGAGGAAAATCTCCATCAGAGCAGGATTCGTGGCCTGCTCAGAATGCCTCTGTAAGTAGGGAGAGAGAGGAAAGACAGGGAAGAGAGCCGTCAATCACCAAAGGCTGATGCAGCAAGACAGTCAGCAAATACATCATTTCTGGCCAGTCACCCTGAGACCCAGGCTCTATAGCTGAGCTTCTGGGGACTTAGGAACCCCAGCACTGAAATAACCCTTCTTCTGGATTGGTTCCACAGAGAGTGCCTGGTGGAGGCAGCCCTGACTGCTGCCAACCAACCCAGCTCACTAAACTAAGAGCGTGTGAGCTTCTCCCACCAAACTCTGCCAGTGCCCAAAGTCAGCCCAAACACTGGCCTCCCCCTGCCAGCAGAGGTCCTAGACAGCACAGGCTTCCCTGGATACAAAGCTCTATTTCCTAGAAGTTGTGTCAATGCAACAAAAAGAATCAGCCCCAGGTCAGAGGAACAAGGGAAGCCCAGACCCAGAGGAGTCCTGGGGTGAATCCTTTTGCTAAAGAAAGGATTCTTCATCAAACAAATAATTATCCACCAAAATTAGATTTAAGGTTAGATTTTCCCCCCAGGGGCTGGACTTAAGGATAGCTTGACTCAGGTGTTGTTCACAGTCATTGAAAAAGATTCCCCATCCCTCCCAATACAAAGGGTATGGTGGGCCAAGATTCTGGTGGAGCTGGGGCAGGGCAGGAATTACACCGGTCTTCCCCTGTGTGCTATGCCCACCCCACCAGTGGGGACCAAGGTAGTCAAGGAAGCTGTGATGCAGACCTGGGGTGGCTTAGGGGCTGGAATGTGGAGACCAGCAGGGGGCCTTTTGGCCAGGAAGGGTTTAAAAGTAGTTGTTTAGGGCTTTGGCTGGGCACTCCTGGGTCTTCCTTATTGTCTGCTTTCTAAGCTTCCTGCTGTGATCTTCCTGATCTGCCTGAAGAGCTGCTTTTACCCAGGGGGGCTCAATATATTTGTATTAACCAGACTGTCTATTAGAACACTCAGTCAGGCTCTTATGGTTCACTAGCCTTGCTCTCCAAGGTCAAAGAGCCAGCCCACTGAGCTGCTGGGACTAAGCACACTCTGCTACTCATCTATGGAGCCCTCCCCTTAAGAAACACCAATCATCAACATAATCCTCTCCTCTCAGAAGAAAGCCCCATGTTCCCAGGTCATCCCCAGTGCTCCAAGTCTTGATGCAGTCGTAGTGTGGCCTAGTGGATAGAGAGCTAGCCCAGGAGTCTCAAGACCAACCTTGGTCTCCTGCTGGCTGTGTGACCTGGGGCAGGTTACTGGACTTCTCAGGGCCCAGACCCAGACCCAGGCCTGGACCCCACCTAAGATTATAAACTGGGGGAGGAATTATAAACTTCCAGTGGAAGAAGTTCTCATACCAGGAGTTCCCCACATTAATGTAATCCCAGATACAAACCAGAAGAAACAATGGAAACACAATTCAACTTGGAAATCATTCTAGGAAATGGGAAGATGGCTCTAATGCCCCTCACCCAATACCCTAAACAAGAGCCTTGGGCCTTGAGCCAGGGAGCCACAATGGACCCATCCTGCCAGCAGTGACACCTCTGTGGGCTGCTGTTTTCCGGCCTCCTGAGCCTCAGGGCCCCCTGACAATGGTAGCCAGACCATGGTCCCTTTCTTCCCCAGCCTGCTGTTTGCCTCTGCCTCCTGCCCCCATTCCTGCCCCTGGCCCCACTCAGCCTTCCACGCCATCCCATGGCCACCCTACCATCACAGTGGGAATGCAGAGGGAGTCACATGCACTCAGCAGGAACTCAGAGAAGGTCCCCAGTGTGTCTTCTTTCTCAGTGCTAGGAGCCGTGAAGGGGTTCTCCCTGGCTGAGGGCTCATTCTGAAACTCCATGGCGAGTCTGGGAAGCAGAAAGCAGCAAAGCCCTTCCCTGGGCCTCACTCGCCTTGGGCAAGACCAGTTTGTGTTTATGAACACAAACAAGAATGGCTTATTCCACCCCTCCAAAGGTATATGGTCCCTCCACTGATACTGATTACATCCCCTCTTCTCAGGGGCAGCCTACAAGAACCCCTGGGCTCCTCCACATCACAGGAGGCATCAGAGGACCTCAACAAGAGAGAAGAGTCATCAACCCCAAGGAAACCAGACACAGTGATGTGACCCCTCTTGGGAGCACATGCACTTCCTCAGTTTCTTCCTCTGTCAAATGGGGATAAAAACATGCTGCCCAAAGTTGGGAGGAAGAGCTTTGAGAACCCTGAGGAACCACAGAAACGGCACCCATCGGAGCTATTTATCACACAACACAAGGCCCCTCACCGGCAGGCATTTTGGAAGCCTTCCAGGGCCCCCCGAAGGATCTCTCCCTGCTGCAGCACAGCTCTGCTGGGACCTTGGTCTGATAGACCACCCTGGAAGAAGGAAACACATGCCCCTGTGAGACTGAGAGAGGGGCCTAGTGGAAGGGAAGTGATGCTGGATTAGGAGTCGAGGCCCTGGGTTCCAATCCTGGCGCTCATGCTTGTTCCCTGGGTAACCTCTCTGGGCCTCAGTCTACTTATCTGTGAGGGGAGAGGCCCTTCTGGTCCCACGTTCCAGGATACCATTCTTGGGCCCTAACTTTAGGCTCACATACATGCTTGGGAGATGCAGGGAAATGCGAAATGACCAAGTGGGACAGCTGGGCCTAGAGCCAAGCCCAGGCTTCCTCACCTGGGACAGTGCCCTTTTCACTAAGCATGGGGCCTGGAGTCAGGAAGACCCCATTCCAATCTGACCTCAGACACTCACTAGCTCTGGGACCCTGAGCAAGTCACTTAACACTTTTCTTCATCAGTTTCCTCTTCTGTAAAGTGGGGCCAATACCAGCCTCTCACTCCCAGGGCTGTGCCGGCTTTTAATGGCTGTTCTTCAGCTCTACATCACGAGCAGCCCCCGGATGGCAGTGAGGAGCTCTTGCAGGGGGAGGATGAAGCAGGACCAGATCCGGTCTCAGGAGGGGGAATCCCAGCACCTGCAGCTCAGCAGGTGTGGGGACAAGGCCCACAAGGCTCCCAGTGGGGGTGGGGCATTGGAGAGGAAAAAAGGATCTGGAGCTTGTCCTCTCCCCCTGCTGGGTCTGTTTCCTCCACTGTCACTGGGGCTGGGTGGAGGAGAAGGTTGGACTAGCTTATCTGACGCTCCTTCAGCTCTAAGTCTTAAGGACTGTCCCTACTGTTGTTTACACCCCACCCCCTACCAGACTAGAAGTTCCCTGAAGGCAGGGGTAGCTCCATGTAACCTCAGTATGTCCCCCAGTGCCCTGCCCATGCCCATGAGGGAGCGATGGTCGCTGAGCCGCTGGCCCTCTGATCAGCTCTGCACCCATTACCCCTGGGAGAAGCAGGCCACAGCTACGAAGAGGCCTCCGGCTCACGGGTGGTGACAGGTCAGCACAGCGGTCAAGCAGGGCCTGGATCAAGGCCTGCAGCTCCCCATATGGCACCGGTGGTGAACTCAGGTGGTGCTTCCTATGGAGGGGGAGAATAAAGCAGGCATAGGCGTGTGCCCAGAGCAGTTCAGGTCTTGACTGGAATTAGATGCCCACAAAGGGACACCCACAGCCCTGCTGGCCACCTTCTGGTCTCTGAATGTGCATGAAGTCAAAGGTGGGCAGGCAGCTTTTGTCCTGTGGATGGAGGACACCCACAGAGCCTGACCCCTGGACTGCAAAGTCTCCAGGACAGAAAAATGAGCCCGATCTGCAGAAGGCAGAGGTGGGTCCTGCTGCTGGAGGGAGTAGGTGAAAAGGAAGTGCCTCACATCAGAGGACACGTGGTCTTGGGGAAAGTTCTGGGACCCAGGCTTCTGCCTGCAAGAAAGTAAGACCTGCCACTTCCTGCTTGGCTGATTGCCCCCCCTGAGACTTGGTTTCCTCACCTGTGAAGTGAGGGGATCAGCCCCTTCCAAATCTCACATTCTGCTCTTAGGACCACTGGGTCTCAACCAGTCATCAGTCAAGCCCCAAGCATTTATTAAGTGCTTACTGTATACCAGGCACCATGCCCAGACCTGTGGTAACAGGGTAGAATCCTCAAACTCTCACTCCCTTCCTCTGCCAGGGCCAGAGGACCTTCATCTTCTGTGCTGTCCCTGTGCTCCCCGCTCCCCCCCTCCCCGCCCCAGCAGAGGACTGACAGATCCCCTGACACAGGCAGGCAACACATTTCATCAGGCTGTGCTTGGCCCTGCTTTTAAAAGTCAAATGTTAAGATGGCGGAATAGAAACAGGACCTCCACGCGGCTCCGGCTCCCACCACCTCCAATTCATGTAAGAGGGGACTCTGAACAAACTTTGGAGCTACAGAACCCACAAAGTGACACAAAGAAGCTCACCTCCCGCTGAGGATAGCCTGGAAGGCTGGCAGGAGCTCTGGGAGCCGAGCTCAGCCCCCCACAGGCTTGAGGTTTTAGCCTCAGGGTGGGCCTGACCAACCACCAACTGGAGGGACTCCAGATCACCAGCAACTGTGGCCGTTTCCAGAATTATCAACACATAGATGCTAACGACTAAGTGAGAGGTCAGTGCAGTCTGGGATCCAGGAGTTGGGAGTGCATTGGCCTCTGAGGAACCCCAGCCCTGCAGCTGCCCCACATGGCAGCTTCAGCTCCTGTGGGGGAACCAAGTGTAGGGGGACCAAGAGACCAGTATGAGGGGTAATCGCTCTTGTTTAAACCTGCTTGGATCTGCATTGTGGTCTAGGGTAGAGGTCCTGGGGTGTGCGACCAGCTTGCCAGAGCATGTGGAGGCTTCAGAGAGGGCACCAACTAATACCTCCAGCAGCTGAGAAAACCCCAGCATTTGGGACAAAGCTCCCCTGTCTGGTGGCAGAGTCCTACTGTGGCAAAAAGCCCAGGGGTCAAGTGACTGAGGGGAAACATGACCAGGCAAAGGAAACAAAGCAGACAGAAAATTCCAACATTAGACTCCTATTTTGGGGACAAAAAGGAGCAAAGCATGGAACAGGAAGAAGACAGTGAAGTCAGAACTCCTGCACCAAAAGCTTCAAAGAAAAATATGAGCTGGTTACAGGCCATAGAGGACCTTAAGAAGGAAATAATAGAAGTGGAGGAAAAATTTGGAAAAAAAAATGAGAATGATGCAAGAAAATTATGAAATGAGAGTCAACAGCCTGACTGAGGAAAATAACTCCTTAAAAAATAGCCTAACTCAAATGGCAAAAGAGGTTCAAAAAGGCAATGAGGAGAAGAATGCCTTAAAAAGCCAAATTTGCCAGATTGAAAAAGAATCTCAAAAGCTCACTTAGGAGAATCATTCCTTCAGAATTAGATTGGAGCAAATGAAAGCTGGTGACTTTATGAGAAATCAAGATGCTGTTAAACAGAGGCAAACAAATGAAAGAATATAAGACAATGTGAAATATCTCATGGGAAAAACCACTGACCTGGAAAATAGATCCAGGAGAGTTAATTTAAAAATTATTGGACTACCTGAAAGCCATGATCAAAGAAAGAACCTAGAAATCATCCTCCAAGAAATTCTCAAGGAAAACTGCCCTGATGTTTTAGAACCAGAGGGCAAAATAGAGGTTGAAAGAATTCACCAATCACCTCCTGACAAAGATCCCAAAAAGAAAACTCCTAGGAATATTATAGCCAGGTTCCAGAATTCCCAGATCAAGGAGAGAATATTACAAGCAGCCAGGAAGAAACAATTTGAATATGGTGGAAACACAATCAGGATAACATAGGATCTGGCAGCTTCTACACTGAGGGATCAAAGGGCTTGGAAAATGATATTCCAGAGGTCAAAGGAGCTGGAATTAAAACCAAGAATTACCTACCCAGCAAAACTGAGTATCATGTTTCAGGGGAAAATATGGTCATTCCATGGAATACAGGACTTTTAAGCATTCTTGCTGAAAAAAACAGAGTTGAATAGAAAATTCGACATTCAGATAGAAGAAACAAGAGAAGCATGAGAAAGTAAACAGGGAAAAGAAATCATAAGGAACTTATCAAAATTGAACTATTTACATTTCTACATGGAAAAAAGATAATTGTAACTGATGAAACTTTTCTCAGTATGAAAATAGTTGAAGGAGGGTATATAGGCACATGAATACATATGTGAATGTATGTATATATCTTTACAGGTATACATAGATAGAGGGCACAGGACCAATTTAATAGGAAGGGATGATACTTAAAAGGTGAAATTAAGAGGTGAGAGAGGAATATAATGAGAGGAGATGGAGAGAGACAGAATGGGGTAAAGTATCTCATATAGAAGAGGCAAGGGAAAATGGTTACAATGAAGGGGAAGAACAGGAAGGCAAAAAGGCAAAACCTTATTCCCATTGAATTTGGCTCAGGGAGGGAATGACATACACACTAAATAGGGTATCTCACCCTACAGGAGAGTATAGGGGAAGGGGATGAGAGGGGGGGATGTTGGAAGGGAGGGCAGGCTGGGGGGAGGGAAGTTGGAAGCACCCACTTTTGAAAAGTTACAGGATTAAAGTAGAGAATAGAACAAGTGGGAGGTGGGATAGGAGGGAGGGAAATATAGTCAGTCTTTTACAATATATCTACTATGGTAATGTTTTGCATAGCTACACATGTACAACCTATACTGAATTGCTTATCTTCCCAGTATGGGTGGGTGAGAAGGGGGGAAGGAATGAATCTGGAATTCAAAGTTTTAAAATCAAATGTTTAAAAATATATAAATACTATTATTAATACTATTTTACATATAATTGGGAAATAATATATACAGGCATTGGGGCATAGAGATCCACCATGCCCTACTGGAAAAATCGAAGGGGATATGGGAGAAGATATGGGAGAGAGCAGATTGGAGGAGGGGATATCCTGTGGGATCACTATTTTGGGGTGGTGAGTAGGGAAAAAACGGGAAAAAAAACTGTAACTCAAAATCTGGTGGAAATGAATGATGTAAACCAGAAGTTAATAAAGCATTTGAAAAAAAAAAATAAACAATGAAAGTCATATGTTTGCTGAATAATCAGTCCTCAAGGGTATTATTTTTGTTCATCAAACTAAAGAAACTTTAAAAACTTGACTCAGTCTGAGCATAATACTCACATATGTCAGGACAAGCTCTCCTTCAAGAAAGTGCAGCATGCACTTCAGCCGCTCTCTCTGGGGTTGGCCAGGTGGGCCTGGGCTCTGTCACCCCTACTACAAGCATGCCCATGCCCTCACCCACCCTCACTGTCTGCGTGAAACAGGACCCATAGGGAGCAGAAGGACCCCAGTCAGCCAGGCCACACTGAAAGACAAGAGGACAGTATCTACCGGACTAGGCAGCTCTTGTAGGGATGAGGGGCAGAGGAGGCGTGGTCTGCACCGATGAAGGGAATCCCATGTCAATGAAGCATCAGGCCCATCCTCACCACATCCATTGTGCTACTATCTCACTTGATTCACCAAAGGAACCAGGAATCTTACGGTTTGGAAGTGACCTGACTGGCTAAATACAACTGAAACCAGATTCCGGCCATATGACTCCAAACAGCGAGCTGAGACTCCAACCTCTGCTGGACACCTCACCGGACAGGGAGATCCCCCTGCCCCCCACCACAGGGCTGCTAGTTCTGTGAGCTCTGGCCCCACAAGGCTGCCCTGCTCAGAAGGTTTAACCACTCCTGAGACAAACTCTGCCTCCCTCTAACTACCCCGGGGCCAAAGGTCAGCAGGAGAGTCCAAGGGCCAACCCACATGGCTAGGGGAGAAACCAAAGCTGCCTGGTGCCCTCACACCAAGTACTGCAGAGGAACTCCTCACCTGAAAAAAGCTGCCACAGCACTGACTGCCTCAGCCATGACCTCCAGAACAGGGCTGCTGACAGCCTCCTGGAGAACCCCACTGGCATCTCTGCAGGTTGCTGAATTTGTAAAAAGCCTGATCTCCTCTGGCTGCCTGGGAAATGGCAACAGAGCCAATGGTTTATCTGAAGCCATCTCCCAATCTTGCTTCTTGCCCGGCCTGGCCCCCCTCAGCCCAGCCATGGCTGTCCTCTGTCCTCTGCCCCTCCTTGCCCTAGCCATGGCTGCCCTCTGCCCCCCCCACTCAGCCCAGCCATGGCTGCCCTCTGTCCTCACCTCTTCAGAATCTCCGTGAAGAGCACCAGACCCTGCTTGAGGAGCTCTATGTTGTTCAGCTGCAGGATCCCCTTCAGGCTCCGCACCAGCGACTCAATTCCTGCATTGGGGTGGACAAGGTCCAGAGGGTGGCCCAGTCTCAGCTGCCCCCTGCCCTGGCCACGCTTCCCTTCACCACCCTCCAAAAACAGAGAATCATAAGCAAGAAGGGACAGGGCATTTTCACAGGAATAGAACATCCCTGGGCAACCAGGTCAATTCAGCTAACATCCATAAAATGCAAACTGTGCAAGGCCTGGGGTCAAAAGCCACCTCACATAGCAGAAGCAGGAGTGGCTCTGAACTAGAGGGCCCAGGTTCAAATCTCACCCCATGTGTGACCACACCTTCTCCGGGCCACATTTTTGTCCTCTGTAAATGAGGGGACTGAACAGCACAGGCCCCCGAGGTCCCTTCCAACCTCAGGCCTAGGATCCTAAAGCCTTTGTGAAGCCATACCATGCTCACTCTGGGAACAGCCCTCTGGGCCTTAGCTGCCTCACCTACAAATGAGGGGGGGTCAGGCCAGAGGGGCTCATTTCAGGGCCCTGCCAGCTCTGAATTGATGTGGCACAAATCCAGAGTGGGGAGGACTCATGAAGGTCCAACAACCTCTTTTACAGATGAGAAAACTAAGGGTCAGAGAGGGAGTGCCCTCTCCAGAGACTCTCATCAACAACTGACAGCTTCACAAAGCTTTATCTCTAAGGGCCTGAGGGATGAAAAGAGGACTCTGAAGAGGGGTCCACCTCCCAGAAGACAGAGCCTGGAGCCTAAGCCTCTAGGGAAACACTCTAGGCAACCTGTTGGGTCATGGGGAAGACACAGACCCTGGGACACCAGCCCTCCCAAAAGGCAAACACTGCAGCTGCCAGGCAGGGCAGGGATGGCCGTGATGGAGAAGAAGGTGAACCAAGGTGGCCTCTCTCTTTACGTGCACACACACACACACACACACACACACACACACACACACACACACATATTCACCTCCCCACACACTTATACCCACTCATACTCATACACACTCATCCCCACACTCACCCATCTGCAGGATCAAGTATAAAATCCTCTGGTTGGTGTTCAATGCCCTTCCTACCTTTCCACACCTGCCCTCCCACGGTCTGGCCTCCTCACTCTCCCACCTCTTGGCTCTGGCACCCCCCACCATGTCCCCTATGCCTCCTCATCACTCCTGGCAAGTCCCAGGCAAAACCCCACCTTTTCCAGCAAGCTTTTTCTGACATCCCACCCCACCCCCATCAGAGCCTTCCCCTTTTGGATAAGTTTCCATGTGTCCATCATGTACACTGTCTCTCCCTGTAGATTTGGAGCTCCATGGAGGAAAGGGCAGTTACTTGCCCCTTTTTATATCCCCAGGGTTTGGCATGATGCCTGGCACACAGCAGGAGATTACTGTTAGCTGGCTTGGCCTGGAGGTCCCCCTTGGTCACTGTCACACCGCTTCTGCCCCTGGGCCAGACTGGGGGAACTTCCCAAGCTGCTCATCTGGTCTGGGAGGTGTAGGCCCATAGCAAAACCAGTAGTGGGGTTCCCTCTGGCAGAGGGAGTACTGAGGGCAGGGAACAGAGAGGGCCTGGAGGCAGTGAGCCCAGTTAATATGAACAGCACTTTGAAGTTGCCGTCCATACATTATCTGATACCAACCCTGGGAGGGAGGTGCAGTTATGGTCCCCATTTTACAGATGAGGAAAAAGAGGCAGACAGAGGTGAAGCCTAAGATCTCAAAGCTAGATCTGAACTGCTCCAGGCCCAGGGCCCTGTGTTCTTCATCCCTGGGCTGTATCAACTAGCCAGGGACCGGTGCCAAGGACCTGGACAGGGTAGCAAGGGCATGGCCCAGAAACCTTTAAAAGGAAGGGGTGAGAGGCAAACTCCAGGGAGGCTGGACAGGACAGGTAGGGCCCAGGCACCAACCGTATACAGTATGACACTTGGAAAAGAAGAGACGCTCTTCGGTCAGGAGCAACAAGCAGCTGTACACAGACCAGAGGAGGGTCTCGCTGGTGCAGGAGAGACGCTCAAACAGGAACTCTGCAGAGGGGAGAGAGCCACATCAGGGAGGACAGCCCTTCACTCGTGAATATCAGGGGGAAGGGGCCCCCTGGCCACTCTGTCCAAGCCGTGCCCAGAGAGGTCCCACCCCGAAGAGTGATCATCAGTGTGGGGGACCTTCTAAACAGAGCCAGCCTGACCCCTATCCTTCAGCAGACCCAAACGTGCCAGGCCCTTCAACCCCACCACCCGCCTAGGACAGGCCCTGGAGGCCCTCCTCAATGTCCAGTCCTCCACATGGGCTGTGCCCAGGGCAGGGAGGGCCCAAGGTGGTATCGCTTGTTTGGGGGAAGAGGCAGGGCCCACCCTCACCCCTCTCCCACCCTGGATCCTCCTGGGGGAGCAGCTATCAGCAAGGCTTCTCGTGCCCAAATGAGTTTGATCCTACTATTCTAATGAGCTCCTTTGGAGGCCAGATGGCACTTTCACACCCAGATTGTTTTAACCAGGTGAAATAAAAGGGGACCAACAGTGTAATCGTGCAGTTAAAAGGGCATTACAAGGGGAGGAGAAATGGGTCCCTGCCTCTGCTATTTCCCGAGTATACGGGAGACCTTGGACAAGTCACAGCATCAAACTAAGCCTTCTATGGTATTCTGTCGTATTTTTAAATACTGTTGATGTCATTGTCCCCATTTTGGAGATGAGGAAACTGAGGCCCAGAGCAGTGACTCTGCCAGCAAACACCACATATAGGATTCAAACCCAAGTCTCCCCTGACTCTGAGCCCACCATCCCTCTTTCCCACTAACTGCCTGTGGTGTCTCTAGATAACCAGTAAGGTCACTTCCTGCTTTATATTTTATGTTCCTTTGGGGAGATCTAAGGGGTCTAACCCCTGCTGCCTGGAAATCCTCAAATCTACTGTGTGACCTCAAGAAAGTCCCTTCCCTTTCTGGGCCTCAGTGTACCCATCTATCAAATAAAGGAGCTTGGACCAGACCATGTCCAGTGTCCCTTCTAGCTCTAAGACACATTAAAGCTTTTTGGATGAGGAGAAAACACAGATCAGTGAAGAAGCAGCTGTAGAAAGGAGGATGTTTCTGGGCTCTCCCCAAGGGGCTTCCTCTGTGAGAGCCTCCAGTGAGAAAACCTGAACGCCAATCACACAGGATAGCGCTAACAAGGCCTTCCTCTAGAGGCCAACCACCACCTCACCTCCATGTCCATCACCAGAGCCTAGGAATCCCACAGAAAGAAGGTGACCAGTTCCCTACCTGGAATGTCTGCGTGGATGAAGGCCGAAGCATACTTCACAGGCGAATGCACCAGCACGGCCGCCATGCAGTGGGCACTGGCCACCTGTAAGGTTTCATCTCTAGACAGCAACAGCTGGAAAAAAAAGGCAGAGAGCACACACCTCAGAGTCACCGCCAGCCCCTGGGGAGAAGGACATGGCCATTCCTTATGGAGCCTCTAAGAAGAGCGACAGATATTAAATGGCAGGAGAGGCATGGGCTCAACTCCACCCACTGAGCTTCCTACCACAGACCACCTGAGAAGAGAAGTGGCTCATTCTAAATGAAGCAATGAATGGTGCAGGCAGGATCTCATGGGAGGCTGGAGTGACATCAGCAGAACTTCAGAAGGGAAGCCCAGATGCAGGCCCATGCCTTGGAGGTGGGAAGGGAAAGGCTAATTTGAACCTTCCCTGTGACTTAAGTGGCAGAAGCACCTAGAAATGCCCCTGCTGGGGGAAGAGGGGCAGTTCTGACATTGGAAGCAGGTCCATGTGTTGCCACAATGGGGAACAGCATGGGAAGGGGGCACAGGGAACAGAGGTGGAGCAGGAAATCATGAGTATGGCAAACAAAGATCCCCCACCCCAGTTGTAGCAGCAAGCACCCCGGCATCCTCAGGGTATGCTGCCACCACAGGTTCTTGGATCTGCTTTGTTAAAGGAAAGCAACTCAAAATGGGTTAACAAGCTTACTTTAATCAGTCAAACATGTATCGTTTACCTAGTTCAGGGGAAAAAGGTCAGCACCCCGAACTTCAGAATACACAGAGAGAATTATCAAGACAGAGACAGATCAAGTAGACAGATTTCCAAACTGTCCAACCATTACATACATACCAAATCAACATCTGGGTTTTTCAAAGCCAGAGGGCTCTGGACAACGGCTTCCCAGAATCCATATCAAATCACAGGACACTTCTCAAAGTGAGCCCCAAAAACAAAGCTACACATCAGGGCTTATATAGCCTTCTCCTGGCTCAGAGAATGTATCCTTCTGGACCCACTGGCCAATCAAGAAGTATCTACTGAAAAACAAGCCTCCCACCCTAGGCTCCAAGTGCACTTTAGCCTAGGGGCAGGGAAGATCTTAAAAATTTACATTCCCATTACACCTGTACACACATTTCAGGGGGACCCAAATTTTTCTTTTTTTGTTTTTGGAAGGCAATTGGGATTAAGTGATTTGCCCAAAGTCCCACGGCTAGTAAGTGTGTCAAGTGTCTGAGATCAAATTTGAATTCGGGTCCTCCTGATTCCAGGGCTGGTGCTCTATTCACTGAGCCACCTAGCCACCCAAAGGGACCCAAGTTTCTGACACACCTGGAAGGGGCCTGTACATTGTCAACTCATTTGTTTCCATCCTTTTAAATACAAAGGGTTTGAAGGACTTGTTTTTGTAAGTTTATGACAAAAACAATGCAAACGCACATACCCATTTCAAAAAAGTTCCTCCACAAACCCTCTCCAGGGACTTTACTGACACCTCCCCAGTCCAGGTCCTCCCCACCTCTTACCTGGGTCCTTATATTAAACCCCTGCAAACTGGAATTTCCAGCTACTTCCTGTTGTTGAGTCATTTCAATCATGTCTGATTCCCCCTAACCCCATTGGGTTTTTTTTTTTTGGCAGAAATCCTAGAGTGGTTGGTCATTTCCTTCTCCAACTCATTTGACAGATGAGGAAACTGAGGCAAACTGTAAAATGACTTGCTCAGGGTCATACAGATAGTAAGTGTCTGAGCTGGATTTGAACTCAGGTCTTCCTGACTCTGGGCCTGGCACTCTGTCCATTGTGCCACCTAGCTGCCCCTTCAGCCTCCTCATCTTTCACCAAATCAAACTTCATCCAACTGCTAGAATAATGACCCAAAGGCATCATGTCATGCCCTGGAGTAGAAACCACACCTCAACAGCTTTCTCTTTTAAAAAATAAATGATTATTCTATAAATTGAATAATGGACAGCAACACAACTAAAATGCTTTGTTATGATTTAGCTTAAACTAATTCCAAGGCCTAAAACATCCCCACAAGTTTTCTGGCTGTCCCTTCTTCCCCAGGATCCTCGTTCTACTTCCATCCCATCGACTCCCCTCTTCTCTGGGTGGGTCATCTGTGCTCCGGGCCTCCTTTCTACTCCTTTCCAGATCTCCTTCTAGTATTCATTACATGACATATTCTCTGACATCCATACAATGAAGACATCAAAACCGTGCCACCATTTTTTAGTATTCCTGTCTTCTTAATCAGAGAGGCTGCTTCCAGCTACCTCCAGTCATACAGAGCTGTGAACCCCAAGCCACTTCCAATCACCAGTGGAATAAAGTACAAATGACTCAGGCTGCCTGATCTAGTTCCCACAGCTTTCCAGGCTAATTTTGGTGAACCCCCCCACACCCCCCCAACATTCTAACCAAACTGGACCTACCCACCAGGCCTACCTCTGGTCCTTCTCTCCAACCCCCATTCAATTGCTTGCTCTGCCCCCCATCTCTAGCTGTGCACATTCCTCTGACCTCCTCCATGAGGCCAATCCAAATCCCTTTATTTAAATGAGATCCCCTCCCCCCCTTCCTATGGGAGTTTGCATTCTCTCCCACATTATGCTTACTGGGGCCTCTCTCTATCCTTTCATCCTCTGCCTACTATGACATAAACCCTCTGAGGGCAGATTTCAGGTTTTACATGCCCAGGGTGGAGCACATGTGGTGCACACAGAGGTGTGTGTCCAGAGGAGTCCTTTTACCAGGGTTAAAAAAGTGTTTGGGAAAGAAGGCATCTGACAAGCAGACAGTCTTACAGTCATGCCCATGTGGGCTGGAGGACAAAGACAGGTGGTCCACGATGGTGGCACTTTGAGAAAGTTAAGACCACCAGAGGGCAAGCACTGTGCAAGCCCAGGAATAGGTGCTGCTGCGATGCAAGGACTCTGGTTCCCACAAAGCCCCAAAGGAAGGGTGAAAGCACCCCTCCAAGGCTGCATGCCCTGGGGTGCAGTCCTGTTTGATCATGCCCAGTTGAATCTCTTCTAGCAAGCACATGCTTGTTTGCTGCTGGGCCTAGTGGGCAGCCTAGAGTTCTTTGGGCAGGGCAGGCACAGGACTCAGCTACCAGGCCTCCATCTTATCGGAAGGCACAGCAGTGTAGAAAGCCAAAGGGCTTTGTTTCCACTGCCAGAAGGGTAACCCAGCAGTGCCTCCCACAACTCCATCCAGTGAAAATTCAGGCCTTTAGGGCCCAGGCTGTTAGCAGCTCTTGGGGGTGAGAACCCCCAGGAAAGACTGACAAGGGAAGTGGAATAGGCAGCATTTGAACAGCTGTGCCCAAGTATTAACACCCCAGGGTTATGAAAGGGCATCCAGCAATTACAGGGGCACTGATTGTAGCTCAGCATGGTGATCTAGGCCTGTGCAGTTTGTGATGGGGCCCTGGAGCAGAGATAGAGAGAGCAAGAGGAATGGGGGGGGGGGGGCGGCGTGGAGTCAAGATGGCGGCATAGAAGCAGGACCTCCCAGAGGCTCCAGCTTCCACCTTCCCCAATCCATGTAAAAAGGGGACTCTAAACAAACTTTGGAGCTGCAGAACCCACAAAATGACACAGAGAAGCTAACCTCCTGCTGAGGACAGACTGGCAGGCAGCAAGCGGCCAGCGCAGCACTCTGGAAGCCCAGCCCAGGGCAGGCCTGACTAGCCGCCTGCCTGAGGGACTCTAGATCACCAGCAGCTGTGGCTGTTTCCAGAATTATCAACACATAGATGCGAAGGACAAAGTGAGAGGTCAGTGCAGTCTGGCCTTTGGGACCCAGTAAGTGGGAGTGCGTGGCTTTTGCCCCTGGGGTAAGAAACCGCTGAGACACTGGCACAGCCAGCCAGTGCCACGTGGCAGCTTCAGCTCCTGGCCTGCAGAGTGTAGGGGGACCAAGCACCAGTTTGAGGTGTAATCGCTCTTGCTTTAACCTTCTTGGATCTGGATTGCAGTCTAGGGTGTAGGTCCTGGGGTGTGCGACCAGCTTGCCAGAGCATGTGGAGGCTTCAGAGAGGGCACCCAACTAATACCTCCAGCAGCTTAAAAAACAGCATTTGAGACGAAGCTCCCCTGTCTGGTGGCAGAGTCCTACTGTGGCAAAAAGCCCAGGGGTCAAGTGACTGAGGGATGACATGACCAGACAAAGGAAACAAAGCAGACAGAAGATTCCAACATTAGACTCCTATTTTGGGGACAAAAAGGAGCAAAGCATGGAACAGGAGGAAGACAGTGAAGTCAGAACTCCTACACCAAAAGCTTCAAAGGAAAATATGAGCTGGTTACAGGCTATAGAGGACCTTAAAAAGTAGATAACAGAAGTGGAGGAAAAATTGGGAAGAGAAATGAGAACAATGCAAGAAAATTATGAAATGAGAATCAACAGCCTGACTGAGGAAAATAATACCTTAAAAAACAGACTGACTCAAATGGCAAAGGAGGCTCAAAAATGCAATGAGGAGAAGAATGCCTTAAAAAGCTGAATTTGCCAGATGGAAAAAGAATCTCAAAAGCTCAATGAGGAGAATCATTGCTTCAGAATTAGATTGGAGCAAATGGAAGCTAATGACTTTATGACAAATCAAGATGCTGTTAAACAGAGCCAAACAAATGAAAGAATAGAAGGCAATGTGAAATATCTCATGGGAAAAACCACTGACCTAGAAAATAGATCCAGGAGAGATAACTTAAAAATTATTGGACTACCTGAAAGCCATGACCAAAGTAAGAACCTAGAAATCATCCTCCAGGAAGTTCTCAAAGAAAACTGCCCTGATGTTTTAGAACCAGAGGGCAAAACAGAGGTTGAAAGAATCCACCGATCACCTCCTGAAAAAGATCCCAAAAAGAAAACTCCTAGGAATATTATAGCCAGATTCCAGAATTCCCAGATTAAGGAGAGAATATTACAAGCAACCAGGAAGAAACGATTTGAATATTGTGGAAACACAATCAGGATAACCCAGGATCTGGCAGCTTCTACACTGAGGGATCGAAGGGCTTGGAATATGATATTCTGGAGGGCAAAGGAGCTGGGATTAAAACCAAGAGTCACCTACCCAGCAAAACTGAGTATCATGTTTCAGGGGAAAATATGGTCATTCAGTGGAATAGAAGACTTTCAAGCATTCTTGCTGAAAAAACCAGAGTTGAATAGAAAATTTGACATTCAGATACAAGAAGCAAGAGAAGCATGAGAAGGTAAACAAGGAAAAGAAATCATAAGGAACTTATCAAAGTTGAACTATTAACATTACTACATGGAAAAACAATAATTATAACTTACGAAACTTTTCTCAGTAGTTGAAGGGATTAGAAAATATATATATACATATATATATATATATATATGTATATATATGTCTATATGTGAGGGCATATGGGCATATGAATACATATGTGAATGTGTGTATATATGTTTACAGGTATACATCGATAGAGGGCACAGGACCAATTTAACAGGAAGGGATGATACTTCAAAGGTGAAATTAAGAGGTGAGAGGAATATAATGAGAGGAGATGGGGAGAGACAGATTGGGGTAAATTATGTCATACAGAAGAGGCAAGGGAAAATGGTTACAATGGAGGGGAAGAATAGGAAGGCAAAAGGGAATGGGTCAACCTTATTCCCATTGAATCTGGCTTGAAGAGGGAGTGAAATACACACTAAATAGGGTATCTCACCCTCCAGGAGAGTAGGGGGGGAAGGGGATGAGAGGGGGGGATGTTGGAAGGGAGGGCAGGCTGGCGGGGAGGGAAGTTGGAAGCACCCACTTTTGAAAAGGGATGGGATCAAAGTAGAGAATAGAACAAGTGGGAGGTGGGATAGGAGGGAGGGAAATATAGTCAGTCTTTCACAATATATCTACTATGTTATTGTTTTGCATTAGCCACACATGTACAACCTATACTGAACTGCTTATCTTCCCAGTAAGGGTGGGTGACAAGGGAGGAAGAGAATGAATCTGGAATTGAAAGTTTTAAAATCAAATATTCAAATATATATGTGTGTGTATATATATATACATATATATATACTATTATTAATACCATCTTACATGTAATTGGGAAATAAGGTATACAGGCACTGAGGCATAGAGATCCACTGGAAAAGTCGAAAGGGGTATGGGAGAAAATATGGTAGAGAGCAGATTGGAGGAGGGGATATCCTGTGGGACTGCTATTTTGGGGCGGTGGGTAGGGGAAAAACGGGGAGACAATTTGTAACTCAAAATCTGGTGGAAACAAATGATGTAAATCAGAAGTTAATAAAGCATTAAAAGAAAAAGAAAATTACAAAATGAGAGTCAACAGCCTGACTGAAAAAAATAATACCTTAAAAAATAGTCTAACTCAAATGGCAAAAGAGGCTCAAAAAGGCAATGAGGAGAAGAATGCCTTAAAAAGTCAAATTTGCCAGATGGAAAAAGAATTTCAAAAGCTCAATGGGGAGAATCATTGCTTCAGAATTAGATTGGAGCAAATGGAAAATATTGTCATTCAGTGGAATAAAGGACTTTCAAGCATTCTTGCTGAAAAAACCAGGGTTGAATAGAAAATTTGACATTCAGATACAAGAAGCAAGATATGCATGAGAAGTAAAAGCTGTGGATAGAGGAAATCTGGTATTTATTCATGAACTCCATGCTCCATGTCCCCATCTTCTGCCTCATCCAGTCTTCCTGGAATTGCTACCCACCAAGGTCTCCCTCTTGCCAGAAGACAGTAACTTTGCCAGCCTGGATCTTTGTAGTATTAGGAAGCCAACAGCTCAACAGAGGATATTACCAGTGTTTATTGTGGTATTTATGCATTTCTCAACCAGGTAACATGAATAAAATTGCACTTCTTTTTATTAGGTCCCTATTTTTTTATATGTCATTGACAGAGTTTTTGAGTTTTATACTTCTAATACTATTTTCCCCATAAACTCTGTGGTTTTCATTATGTGATCTTGTATGCCACAATTGATTTTTAGAAATGCCTAGGTCTTATTATAGCATGACACACTACGTGATTAATTGTGCTAATTGTATTCCCCCCTAAAATTGAATAATTCTTGCATCCTTGGTTTACATCCAACTTAGTCAAAATGAATAATTTCTTGGATAAATTGAATTTAAACCAATTTTGATTATTGTTGGTTTGACAGAATTTGATTTAAAATGTTATAATCAAAAAAAAAGAGGAATCAGCATGAGAAAGTGAGAGACAAAAAGAGAAAACAGGAGCTGGGGCAGTTACTAGGAAGGGAGGGGGAAAAAGAAAATGAAGCTGAGCTTTTGTGAGAGAGCAGGCCCCAGGGTGTGGACAGATGGGGACAGTGCTGTGTTCACAGTGAATGAGTGAGTCAAATTACACTGTAACGCAGGAAAACAGAAGTGTAGCTCCATGGAATAAGTCAGGATAGAAAGACTCTGAAGCAAAAGAAAACGGTAACCCCAATGATGCTAAGTCTTGGGGTAAGGATTCACTGTTCAACAAAACTGGTGGGGGACCTGGGAGTCAGTATGGCAGAAATTAGGTTTAGACAAATACCTTACACCATATACCATAATAAACTCCAAATGCAAATAAAAAGCTACAGCATACACAAATCAGAGAAGGGAAGAAAATACTTTTCCAGCTAAAGCTAGAATTCTTAACTAAACCAAGGCCAGAAGTCATCACAGCCAACATCTCACACCCTATACCAAGATAAGATCAAAATGGGTATGTGACTTACACATAAAGGTTGACACCATAAGCAAATTAGAAAAGCAAGGAATAGGGGTGGCTAGGTGGCTTGGTGAATAGAGCACCTGCCCTGGAGTCAGGAGTTCAAATCCAGTCTCAGAAACTTAACACTTACTAGTTGTGTGACCTTAGGCAAATCACTTAATCCCAAATGCTTTGCCCTCCCCCTACCAAAAAGCAAAAAAAAAAAAAAAAAAAAGAGGAAGGAATAGATTGTGCGTCAGGTCTACAGGGAAGGGAAGAATTCATGGCCAAGAATGACATAAAGAGCATCACAAAATGTAAACGAGATAATTTTGATTACATTAAATTAAAAGGCTTTTGCATAAACAAACCCAATGTGACCATGATTAGAAGGAAAGCAGAAAACTAGGAAACAATCTTAACAGCAAGTATTGATTAAGGTCTCATTTCTCAAATATATAGAGAACTGAGTCAGATTTATAAGAATACATGCCGTTCCCCAAATGATAAATGGTCAAAGGAGATGAACAGGCAGTTTTTAGATGAAGAATCCAAAGCTATAGGCATATAAAGAAGTGCTCTAAATCACTTTTGATTAGAGAAATGCAAATTAAAACATCTCTGAGGTACCACCCCACACCTATCAGATTGGCAAGTATGACAAAAAGGGAAAATGATAAATATTGGAGAGGATCTGGGAAAACTGGAACACTGATGCACTGTTGGTGGAGCTGTGAACTGATCCAACCATTCTGGAGAGCAATCTGAAACTCTGCCCAAAGGGCTATAAAAAAATGTGCATACCTTTTGACCCAGCAATACCACTACTAGGTCTGTATCCCAAAGAGATCATAAAAAAAAGTAAAAAGGACCTATTTGTACAAAATATTTATAGCAGCCCTATTCATAGAAGCAAAATATTGGAAACTGAGGGGATACCCATCAATTGGGGAATGGCTGAACAAGTTGTGGTATATTAATGTAATGGAATACTATTGTGCAATAAGAACTGATAAGCAGGAAGATTTCAGAAAAACCTGGAAAAAGTTGTATGAACTGATGCAAAGTGAAATAAGCAGAACCAAGAAAACATTGTATACAATATCAGCAACATTTTGTGATGATCTACTATTAACTACTTAGCTCTTCTCAGGAACACAATGATCCAAGACAAGTGCAAAGGACTCGCAAAGGAAAATACCATCCACATCCAGATAAAGAACTGATGGATTCTGAATGCAAATTAAAGCTTACTTTTTTCACATTATTTTTTGTGGGTTTTTTCCTTTTGATATGTTTCTTCTTTCACAACTGTGACTAATATGTTTTACATAATTGCACATATATAACCTATATCAAATTGCCAATCATTTTAGGAAGAGGGGAGAGAAGGAAGGAGGAAGAAAAATTTGGAACTCAAAGTCTTGTAAAAATGAATGCTTTTTGTCTTGACATATAATTAGGAAGAATAAAATACTATAGAAAAGAAGTTATCACAGAAGATGAGAGGAATAATTTTAGTACAATCAATAAAAATCCTTTTGCACGAGCAGGCTGAATAATCTTAAACTGAAAATATGTAGGTATAGTGGGTTCTCTATACAGGTAAAAGTAACCATTCCTTGTTTGTGCCTAATGTAAATCACCACTAGCAATTCCAGAACATGAGTCCAGAGACAACAAGCCTACACAGATCCTGAGATATCAGAGTGATACTATCCAGAGTTCTCCAACGTTTCTGCATGGAAAAAGAGAATGCTCAGAAAGAATTCAAGAGACGAGAACTCCAATGGAAATATAATTAGTAAACAGCCTAGAGTTCTTTGGGCAGCACAGGCACAGGACTCAGCTACCAGGCCTCCATCTTATCGGAAGGGACAGCAGTGTAGGAAGCCAAAGGGCTGAAGTGCCCACCAGAAATTATACACCAAAGCCCCTCCCAGTTGCAACCTGCTAGAAGGGGACCCCCTACCAGGGTCCCTGGAAACCACCTAATAGGTCATAATAGTGAGGGAACATTTCACCTGTGTTACTAGAAACATGCCCTAGATTCAGATCTGTTTATGTTTGTATCCAGGGCTTTGCTAGGTAATCAAGGCTTCACTAGAAACGGCATTACCCCCCACTTGAAACCACACTTTGTTGATTAGCAACACCTAACTCTATATAAGTGTATCTTACAGAAGACTGGAGGCTGTCTTCCTTATTAGGGAGGCAGTCACTGCAGTTAATAAACACTCCTATCAAATTATAATTGGCTTTGCTGTCATGTCCACTTTGGTCCATTTCATTTGTCCATTTCAGGGCTTTATGGCAGTGACAGAAGGAGACCCAGAAACCCAGAGCCCCACACGGAAATTACCTTTTTAAGCACTAAGGGCAGAGTAGTCTCTTCTTGTAGTACCTCAGCATTTTCAGAACTCCCTGCTGACCCTGATTTACTCATTATAACTGATACAAAGAGGTCATACTTCAATAGCTGTCTCAGTAAACCTGTGAAAATAAAGAGGAAGAGAAAACCTCAAGTGTCAACTTGAGAAGACAGGCACAGAAGCTGGCTATCAAAACTTTCAGAATCAGCCTCTCCAGGAAAACTCCTGTCTGGCTTTCTACACTTACCCTAGGGACAATGTTTCCTTTGCACAGAGCAAATTTCTGAAGGAAGGAATGGATGAATGGGCTCCCTGAGCCTCCAGTATAGGAATAAACCTCCAAGTGGTCTACTCACTCTCAATTCAATTCAACAAAGTGCCTACTATGTTCAAGGCACAGAAGTAAGTGCCACCATGTCACACCAATGGAGCTAATGTCTGATCGCCAGGGCAAGTCCAATCAGAAAGGTGCTGGGTAATCCAGACCCCTTCCTTCTCTTTCTTTGGATACCCCCTCTTATATGTCAAGGCTTCAGACAAGCCCTGATTTCATTAATATGATCATCCCCACCACTAACAGAGGTTACCTCAACTCTAAGAGATCTTTCTATGGCAGCTGCTGACAACCAGTCTTGGGGTGAGCCTCTCCTGACTAAGCAAGGCTGGCCCCCAACGACAAACACTGGACCTATGAGGAAGCCTTTCTACCTTGAAAGGACAGTGCAGAACTCATCTCCTCTGCCATTGCCTCCAAGAGCCTGGGATCACCTCCAGTCTGAGATGAGACACCTGGATGGCACCCACGAAAGCCTTCTCTGGGACTCAGTTAATCTGCCCTACAAAGTCCTGCACAGAGCTGACAGCAGAAGCCCTAAAGCAAAAATCTCTCTGGCCTCCTCTGCTTCTTCCTCTCAAAACATGCCTCACCCATGCAGTTGATCTGTAGCTCCTTTGTCTGGGCGTTGTCCAGTGTTGTAAGGAAGAGGGGACACAGCTTCTCCCTGAAATGGCCTGACAGTTTCTCTGCCACAGTGGGAGAGGAATACAGCTTCCCATACAGATAGCAGACTGCAGCCTTCAGTGCCTCATTGGGGTACATCAGGCCCCTCAACTGATGCTCCACAAGGTTACCTGCCCAAGGAAACAGCCAACGGAACCATGGATGTTGGCAGGAGCAATCAATCTCTCCATCCTGGACCCCGAAGTGCAACAAGAGCCATCATCTTATTATCTAACATTCACCCAGGGCGATCCCCATAACAGCCCCGCTAAGAAGGCAGCAGGGATAAGTGTTAGTATTGCCATTTTATAGATAGTCTGACAGTCTAAAATCTCAGAAGGAAAGCTGATAGAAAGAAAGAACATTGTGGTGTGAGTCAGAAGAGCAGGGTTCTAAATGGGGAAGGACTGGTTTCAGTGAGAGGAGACACCTGAATCCAGTCCAACCTCTCAATTTCTAGAGAGGAAGAAAATGAGGCTAAAAGTCAGTGATTTGTCAATGATTTGCCTGAGCCAGGAAGCATCATGGGCGGCGGGGGGGGGGGGGGGTGACTCTCTGACTCCCAGTCTGGTCAGTATTCTCCCCACTTTACCCCCACTGTCTCAGGGCGTCTGTGACTTAAGGAGGAAGAGAGAAAAAGGGCATGTGAGAAAGTGTAAAACCACTTGCCCAAAACCATATGAACAGGTACAAATTAAAATGGTGACAACTGTAGTTCCCATTTCTAACGCCTTTTAAGGTTTACAAAGTGTTTACCTACAAAATAAGTAGCTTAAGATTTATGGCCCTTGGGGCGGCCAGGTGGCTCAGCGAGTAAGAGCATCCGCTCCAGTGTTGGGATGACCTGGATTAAACTGGGCTCAGATACTCAGTACCACACCCAGAAATAACTGGCCGTGTAACCTTGAGCAAGTTACTTAACCCCCATTGCTTATAAAAAAAAAAAAAAAGATTTATGGCCCTGTTCTAGAGATAAGGTAACTGAGGCTCAGAGGAGAGTCATACTGAGTCCTGTGAGAACAGAAGACAATGGAGAAACAGAAGCTGCCTCAAGGGCAGGGAGAAAAGTTGAAGGAGCAGCACTTACCGTGTTCTATCACAAGAATCTCAGCAAGAGAAGGGATAGCATCTGCCATTTTGCCCAGGAGAGTCACTGTGGCCAGGCTGCCCCTCATGCTGGGCATGTTACAAAGCTGTGAAGGAAACAATAGCAAAAGTGCTCATTTCTTTAATGCGTTAAGGCTAAAGAAGCACTTTTCTCACAACAACCCTGTGAGGGACAGAGGGTGAGCAAGAACTCTTATTCCCACTTTATAAAGAAAGAAACTGGGATTGGGAAAGATAAACCATCCCAGTAGTAAGGCCCATCCCAAAGGAGGAAACGTGCCAAAGTGCCAGTTCACACCCTGCCCGGGCAGTGAGAAGAGCCTCTCACAGGTAATGCTGGCCACACCAGAGTTTGCTGAGAAAGAAAACAGCAGCTAGGTGAGACACACAGATCTTAAGCCCCAATAAGATGGAAGCTAGAAAATGAGATCACAGAGACCTGGCTGGATCATTTTATAAGGCCACGAAGTTCACCTGTTTCATCAAAAGCATTTATTACATTCCTAACTGAACTGAGTAAGTACATCTCTCTTATCTCTGTCTGTCTGTCTCTCTGACTCTCTCTCTCACATGCACATATTTTCTCTCTGTGTGTCTCTGTCTCTCTCTCTCACACACACACGCGCGCACACACACACACACACACACACACACACAAAGAGAGTGCACCTATCTTCCAGCAGTTGAGTATCTAATGCAAATAATACTAACATAAACAACATGTCCAGGGTCCATGTAGGTAAGAGAATAAAAGCATGGGATAAAGCCATGGACTGACAGTATAGTCACATTGCATCTGCTAAGGGTAGGGCAGGGTGTCAGGTCCTAGGCATACCATGATTGAAAAGATATGAAAGAGCTCAAATGCCAGGGTTGGGGCTGATGGGAACTTCAAGAATGACAGCACAAATCAGGAGAGAAAGCTGCAGAGAAGGTGAGGAAGGGATCAATCTTAGATGAGCTGATCAAGGCAAGCTTTCAATAAGCGGTGAACTGGAAATAAGGGAAGGATACCAACAGGCAGAGGGCAGCAGATAGAGGCTGACTTAGATATATTATCTGAAAGCAGATTTTCAGCAGCTGCTTGAAGTGAGGAGGAAACATGCACATCACTGACCTCTTTCTGGCATTCTTCTAGCAAGCAGTGGACAAATGGCCCCAGCTTTAGTTGTACAATAAGCTGAATGAGGACTAAGAAGAAAGAATTAAATTAATTAAACACCTGATTAAATTAACTGAACACCTGATACACTCACCATGTGTGTGAGACCATGGGATATGGTCTTTTCTTTTCTTTTTTTTTTTTTAAAGCAATTGGGGTTAAGTAACTTGCCCAAGGTTACACGGCCAGTTATTTTGTGTGGGTGTTAAGCATCTGAGGCTGGAACCGATACCGGATCTCCTGACTCCCCCGGAGCCCCGGAGTCGGAAGACCCGGATCGGCGCTCTTACTCACTGCACCACCTGGCTGCCCCATATGGTCTTTTCTCTCAAGGAACTCATCCTCTAATCTGGAGGGGACAGAGAGGTTGGGGAGAAAAATAGTGAAAATCCAAAGAGACCAATGTGAGTGAATGAGGAAAGCACCAGATGAGGTCTGAGAAGGGGGAGGTGACAGGACGTACCACCAGAGATAGCTCTCAGCTCTGCCTCAGTCCTCCAGTAGGAGGTAGGACCAACTTTTCTATTTCTAGCCAAATTATGCCTTTAGTCCAAGCTGGGCCCCCACACCATGTGGCATGCGGGGAATCAGAGGCGCAGGGGCTGTCCTTGGTAACACAAGAAGTAAGGAGCAGCGGGGGGACTAAAACCCAGGGCTCCCAATTCTAAATCCAGGGTTTTCTTCACTAGGTCATGTGGCCTTCCACTCAAAAATTCAGGCGGTGGAGCAAACCAGCCCATTCCTCCTGCCTGGGTCCAGAGGGCCCTTGGCCACACTTTTTCTCAATCACAGGGGATCATCATTATGTACACTGGATATCCTACAGTAAAATAATGCAGTCATACCCTCATGATCTACTTTGGCATTCCTGCTCCCAGATGTTCTGAATTCTTTTGATACTTTTCCTATCTCTTCCTCACTTTCAGACTATCAGTGGTCCCTTCTCAATGCTGCCACAGTACTGCCCATAGCACCCCCTCTTTGCCCCTTCTAACTCGAGCCTCCAGGGTGGGCTTAAAAAACACAGAACCAGGTTGGCTTAAAGAGAAGCACAAGGAGACTTTTATATGGATTGATACAAAGTAAACAGGAAAACAACAGGCACAAGGGCCACAAAAATGTAAATGGAAAGAAGATGGACAACCACAAAAACACTAAATAGAACCCTTTATAATGATCCAGCTTGGCCCTGAGGAAGAGATAAGATAATGCCCCTCCCTCCCTTCTTTGCAGAGGAGGGGGCCTATGGGTATAGGTCACTACATACACTGTCTGATTCAGTAATTATTGGTTAGCTTTGCTCAACAACCTTTTCTTCCTTCTTCTTCTTCTTCTTATTTCTTATTATATTATTATGAAGGCTAGCTTGCTAGGGGATGGGACACAATGGAAATGAAGGAGATGTTAAGATGAAGGATGTCCACAAAACTTAAGATGTGTGTGAAATAACAGTTAAGTGCCATTGCAGAGGCCCAAGGGACTGTCCTCTCAGCAAAGGACAAGCACAGGCTTGAGTGCCCAGCCTTTGCTCCATCCTGGTTCTTGACAGCTTTGATGCAGACAGATGAGCAAGCAGGAGAGCGCAGCCTCACCTTTGATGGAGAGTTCCAGCACTGGGCCATCCTCTATGCTGCGCAGGAGTCCTGGGGAGAGAATACGAGAACAAGCCACAAGGATATACTGCGAATAGTAAAACTAGCTACACTCTCAGCAAATATTCCACAACAGGGACTGGAACCTTTTCTCTTCTCAGAATTTTTTCCCCTCCAGACTCACATAGAGCACTTTCATGCTCCTTATTCAGTACTTCAGACCCAGGCTTTTGATGAATCCCCATCCTGACTAAAAAGCACATATTCTCAGGGAAGGGGAGTGAGGGAGGCGTATATGGCCCACTGCTCCATAGGCTACCACTATGCCCCCTCCTAGCTCTGCTGATAATAAGCAAGAAAGGGTCAAACAGGTCAAAGACAGCTCCCTAGCTGTGTGACTGTGGGCAAGTCATGAGCCCTCTCTACCCTAGTTTACTCACCCACAAAATGAGGGGAGGGGGTTGGTCTTGATGGCCTCCAAGGCCTTTTTTTGGCTTAAATCTACAATACTAAACTCAACACGTCCAGAACATAATCCATCATCTTCCCCCCCAAACTTATTCTCTCTTCAAAGTTCCCTATTTCTGTTGGTGGCACCACCATCCCCCTTGTCAGTACAAAGGATTCAAGATAGGAGATGGAAACGTCAGAAGGGACCAGGCTATGAAGATCTTTCTGCCCAACACAAGAGCCTGATAAGCAGAGGGAGCACTACAAATGAAAAGAAAGCTGGCTTTGAGACCAGGAAGACCTCAGAGGTTCAAGCTCCCCCTCACAGCCACCCTGGCTGTATTACCCTGGGCAAGTGACTCAACTTCTCTGGGTTCTAGGTACCGCTAAGACTGAAAGGTACTGAGGAGGTGGCAGCCTGCATTGGGGGAGGGAGTTTCCTTGCCAGGGAGTTCCCTATATCAATAAGATCCCACATCCAGTCCTTAGAGGGAGTCCCTAGGATTTACTAAGCAGAGGGATGTGACAGGGTTAGTACTGTGCTTTACAAAAATCACTGAGATAGCGTAGGCAAGAGGAGGTGCAGGCCTAAACGAGGGTAGTGGTTAGGTAAATGGGGAGAAGGTGACATGCACAAGGGAGATGAGCATGGAAACGACCAGATCAGGCAATTTAGTGATGCATGGGGTGTGGGAGAGTGATGCAGGAACACTGAAAAGCTTGGCAGTCAGGAAGGTGACAGTGCCTTCCATGACACCAGGGAAGTCTGGAGCGAAAGTCAGTGGTTTCTGTTATGGATATGCTGAGTTTGATGTGCAAGAGGCCACTGGTGACCCTGGCCCAAAGCTCAGGAGAGAGGTGAGGGTTGGAAATATAGAGCCCTGGGAGTTGTGTCCCTGCATGGAGATGACAGCTGAATCCATGGCAGCAGATGACAGAGAGCAGAGAGAGATGGTCAGAGTTCCCAAGAGGAACCCTTGGGGCTTCCAAGGTTAGGAGGCATGACTGCGATGAAGATCCAGTAAAGGAAATGGAGAAGGAGCCAGCAGGTCAGGCAGGTGGGAGGAGAACCAAGAGCAAGCAGAAGCACAAAAACAGAGAAGAGAGTATTCAGGAGAAAAGACAGGTGGCAAAAGGCATTTATAGAATGGGGCGGGCAGTGTGCTAAGCCCTGTGCCAGAAATAACAGCAAAATAAAACAAGAGTTCCTGTGCTCAAAGGGCTCATGGCCAACATGCAAAAGGGAGCTGGGCAGGGTAGGAAAGGACCCACACTGGGCAGACATCAAAGTTAGGAAGGTCAGAAGCAGAGCTGGGAGGGCAGCACTCCCCCAAAGGGAAGGCCTCTGGGAGGAACTTGCCTATAAGAGCCAGGGGCTGCCCTGGCAGAGGGTTGGTGAGGAGGTTGTAGGCAAAGATGGACGGCCCAAGGTGATGAAGCTCTGACTGAGGGAAGTTCCAAGTCATAGACAGCTGAGGCACGGGGGCAAAGAAAAAAAGGGATATTAAAACAGACCCGGGAGGAAAGGGATGTGAACAATGATGAATGGTGTCCAGAAGCCACCAAGGCTGAGGATCAGGAAAATAATGTGAATCGTTGGCAAATTTGGAGAGAGAAGATCATTGAAGGGTAAAGTCAGAAGCCAAATTAAACAGCCTTCTCAAGGAGTTTAGGAGATGGGAGAGAAAAGGGGAGAGAGGGAAGATGGTAGTTAGGAGAGAGGGTGGGGTCTAACAAGGGTTTTCAGGAATGGGAGAGATTGGAGCATGTCTTTAGGCAACAGGGAGTAATCAGTAAATACACTGGGGGAGCTGAATATTAAAGAGGGGAGCAGTAGTGGGGCAGTCGGTAGGAATGAGCTCAAAAGTATTTGTTAGAGGGGCTAGCCTTGGCAAGGAGAAGGGTTAGCTCATTATCAAAGACCAGAGGACATAGTGGGGGAAAATGGCAGAGATGTAAGATGAAAACAAAGAGAGGATGTTCTCAGCAAACCATCCTCATCTTTTTGATGAAGTACAAGGTCAGTTGACAAGCAGGGAGCAAAGAGGCTACAAAAAGAGAGAATAGGAAGTCTGGAATGGTGGCTGTGGAACAGGCGCTCAGGTAGGTAGGAGCTGGGTGCCATGACTGCCTCTAGCTCCTTTGGGCTGTACGTGAGGGAAGGAGGCAGATGACAGGAATAATCCAAGGTTTAGCTTTGGCAAGGCAGGACTGCTGATAAGGGGGCAAGATTGAGGAATGATGAGCCTTGTATGAGCTATGACAGAGTGACTTCTGCAGGGGCAGAAGAACAGCTTACACAACCACAACACTGTAAAGACAAACAACTCTGACACAGAATGATAAAAAATAATTATAATAAAGGAATTTCAGAGTTCATGAAAATGGAGGTAGAACATTAGGGATGAGGGCAAAATCAAGGGAATAACCTTATGTGTAGCTGAAGTGGAAAGGAAGTGTAGTTCATAGGAGCTGAATGGACAAAGGAACAGGGAAGTTACCATATTTAAGGGAATGTCCAAATAGATGATGAAGTCCATAGTGGGGGTAGGGATGGAAACTGTGGGGCAGGCACTAACTTTACTGAGGAAAAAGAAAGAACATCCTGTAGGTCTATAGGTGATGGTCACTAGGCTCCAGATTGGGGAGTAAATGTGGACAGGGTGA
Organism: Petaurus breviceps papuanus; assembly: GCF_028583685.1. Taxonomy (NCBI): domain Eukaryota; kingdom Metazoa; phylum Chordata; class Mammalia; order Diprotodontia; family Petauridae; genus Petaurus; species Petaurus breviceps. Next base: position 3,385,502 of record NW_027186303.1, read on the forward strand.
ACCTCAAAGAGGAGAAGTCACTGAGTAATGGCAACTTCTGAAAGTCTGGAAGTAGCCATGGGGACTAAAGAGCATCCTGACTGCCCCAGTGAATTGAATAGTCAGTGAATTGAAGAGAAAGAGGTACAGGCAGACATACTGTGTCATCTGTGAATGACAGAAGACAAGAGTGAGAAAAGGAAAGATTTAGGATGAGAAGTTCTCATAAATTCCACAGCTACAGGAGGGGAAGGAGAAATTCAGAAACAAAGGCAATGGAAAAACAAAACACATAAATAAAACATTTCCCAAAACTAAAAACAATCCTGCCCCCACAAGGCTGCTTGCATCTGATTTCTTCTCCATCCACATACCCACTGCCTCCTTGCTGAGGCTGACTGTTCCCACTGCTTCCAATCTTTCTCCTCCCCAATCCATCTTCCAAAGAGCTGTCAAAATACTCTTCCTAAGGTGCAGGCCTGACCATACTGCCCCTTGGATGCTCAGTCCAGCACATAAAGCTGTCCCCATTCTGCCCCCCACCCAGACCTCAGCAGCCTTATCACCTTACTCTCTTTCACCCCAAGTAGTGCTGGTTATTTCCTGGACTCCCCTCCCTCTCCTGCCCCTGCCCATTGATACAAGCCATGCCCTGTGACTGGCATGTCCTCCTCCCTCCTCATCTCTGCTCTCCCTTTAAGGCTCAGTTCAGTCGTGTCCTCAAGGAAACCTTCCCTGGTCCCTCCAATTGTCATCTATTTCTTCCCCCTCAGATTACTTCAGATTTTCCTGTGGTTATGCACGTGGCATCCACCAAGAGAGAAGCTCCTGCACATAGTGGAATGCCCTACACAGAGCAGAAAACTGAACATCCACGTAGGAGTAGACACTTGATATTACTTTTATAAGGTGGGATGGAATTGACTACCCAATAGGCACAGAGTAAGCCTTTCTAGTGCACATGCTGACATCCCCTAACTTGACATCCAGAGGAGGTGGGCATCACATGGCAGAAACACAGACATTGCTTGACATAGACTTCTCTGGGCCCTCTCCCTGTTCTAGGCATCTTCCCCCTCCTCCTTCCACCAAAGCCAGCAGTTGTCAGTGGGCTTAGACACGAGCTGTCCCTGTGATTTCCTAGCAGGCCTCCTCAAGGAGCCTGCTGGGTCAGACACTTCTGAAGGCCCCCTCAGAACACCCACTCTTACTCACCAAAAAGGATGCCTATGAGGTGGGTGCAGACTGTCTCATTCTGAGCCAGGAGCTGTGTGACCAACGTGGTGTGCCTCATGAGGGCATCATGGAAGCAGGACAACATGTGCTTCTTGCGCACCAGCTTGAGGGTAAAAAAGAAAAGTGTTCCATGGCCAAGTAAGCAAGAGTCACGTTTGAAATGGCTCTTCTCATCTCCTCCCCACTTCACACTCACATCACAAGATGGCATGGAGTGGCACAGTCTTGTGACCAACACTTAATGCAGGGGCAGGTCTTTGAGCATGGGAGCTGGGACTGGGAAGTCCAAAGGCAGAAATTTCCTCCTGATGCAAAGGCCCTGATGCACTGTATAGAGTTGTATAGGAGGAGGAGAGGCCAAGTGACTTGTCCGTGATCACACATATGGTGTGTCAGGGGCAGTGCTTGAGCCTAGGGCTTCCCAACTCCAAGGTCAGCCTTATGTCTGCTTCATCCCACTGCCTTTCATTTCTGTGAACACCTGCCTTACAAACATTAGGCGCTTAACAAACATCCATGGGGTTGGATTGTTGTCAGATACAGCATTTAGCACAGCTATTTAATAGATGCTTGTTGTTGACTTAAGGTCTGTTTCGTGGGGATGTTGGGGTTACATAGAAGAAACCATCTAATTAAACTAAAGAGATCAGGGCTACCATCTTAAGGGGTTCCTCATTTTACACGGGGCATACTCCATACAAGTAGTATGACAAGGAAATGGTAGGGGAGGTGTGCAGAGAAGTAACTGGGTCTAAAATAGCCAGCTCTGCCATGACCAGCCACATGAACCTGGAGAAGTCATAGTACCCCACTGCAGTGGTCTGCTCCTCTCCTGACTAGACTGGGGCAGATATAGGATTCTGCCCCTTCTGTGTGGCCTACACCCCTCTGGAAGTCAGCTTGGTGAAGCCTAAGGACCTCTGCTCAGACTCACGTTTTTAAATGCATGACCCATAAAGCCAATGGAAGCCTCCAAGAAAAATAAACACAACCAGCAAGTAACCGCTGACCACTGATTAAATGAATGAGTGGAGCAGTAGTAACACCTTGTGGTGAAAAGTGTAAAAGCCTCCAGGAGAGAGAGAGACTTCACAGGCTCCCAGGCACAAGTCAGCCTGTACCAGAGCAGCCAAGCTAGAGTCGGGAAGGCCTGAGCTCCAATCTGGCCTCAGACACTTGCTAGTTGTGTGACCCTAGACAAGTCACTTCACCCTGCATCAATTTCCTCATCTGTAAAATGGGTTGGAGAAGGAAATGGCAAATCACTCCAGTATCTCTGCCAAGAAAACTCCAAATGGGGTCCTGAAAAGTCAGACACGACTGAACAACAAGAGTCAACCAAAATAGGAATCCACTGGCTGCTGAACCCATCTCATCAATTAAAGGGAAAAGTTATCTGGGCATTAAATCCCACAGAAGCTCAAGCTACTCTGGGGCCTAGGATTACTTTTTTCTCTGGCCTTCTTATCAACTCTCTTCCCCTTACCCACCTATTTCATCTCTATGATGGAAATAATTATGAGACCAGACTTTATTGGGGGTGAGGGGACTCAGAAAGGGAAAAGAGGCCAAAGGACTGAGTATTGAAGGGAGATCAGGGTCTGAATCAAAGCAGACACTGAGATTTGGGTACTGGGGACTGACAGAAGGCTAGACACTGAAGAAGGGTTTGGACAGCCTAGGAAATGGATGCTCAGGGGCTAAGGGGGAAGAAAAAAAAAAAACCCTGAACAGGAGAAAGCTTAGGAGGAAGGTGAACTGGTTACTAAGGGAAGTACTGGGTAAGGAATCTCTGTCTCCCCCAGCACACAACACACAGTAGAACAGAATACTGACAGCAAAGACTGTTTGCTTTGGTATCCTGGGCGCCTAGTACAGAGTCTGGCACGTGGTGGGCACTCAATTGGTGCCTGCCAAATGAATGTCTACAGAAAGAGAAAAGTTAGAACTGCAGGGAGGTTGGAGCCTGAGAAGACTGGGTACTAGGAAGGGGCTGGGCTGGGGGTACTTGGAATGAAGCTAAAGGAAATGCAGGAAAAGGGGCTTAACTGGGGGCGACAACGGTCCCAGAGACCAGTACTGTGGGATTGCTTCTGAAAATCTCGGAAAAGTGGCTAGACGTATTTAGTGAGACTCTAGAGGAGTGCTGGCAGGGAGGCCCTCTTAGCCAGAAAAGGAAGGGGGCATGAGCCTTGGTAAGTGGAGAGGTGCCAGTGGGTTTGTCCAAGGGAGCTCCAGGTTTAGTGAAGAGATCTATACGGGATGGAAACAGGAAGATCTGGATCCAAATTCCACCTGTCACCGTGTGTCCCTGAGCGAGTCAACCTCTGTGCGCCTCAGTTTCCCCATCTGTAAAATGGAGATAATACCAATAATACTTGTATTCTTTTGCTCACAGGCTGATGAGGCTCAAAAAATATATTTCTGTGTGTGTGTGTGTGTGTGTGTGTGTGTGTGTGTGTGTGTGTGTGTGTGTATATATACGTGTCTATGCATGGAGGTATTTATAATGAGTAGATCGTAGATCTCCAGCGCTGATGAAACATCAGCCCTGAGCATTAGAGAAGAGGAAAGCAGGCGGGGCGAACGGAAGGAGGGGCTTTGGGCGGAGACACAGGCGTGGTGAGTTGGGAAGCTTGCGAAGCTGAGCGGTGAGGGAGGGGAGCCCAGGCGCAAT
>NW_027186303.1:3389493-3433956 GCF_028583685.1 Petaurus breviceps papuanus
GAGAGAGAGAGAGAGAGAGAGAGAGAGAGAGAGAAAAGGCTCAGAAGGCGCAGGCGCAGTCGAGAGCCGCACCGAGACGCCGCTCGTGGGCTGCAGCAGTTCCAGGGCGCAGGCCAGGCAGAGGCGCGGCGGTCGAGGCAGCAGCCAGCGCGGGTCGTGCCGGAAATGGCCCCGCTCATAGAGCAGCAGCGCCGTTCCCGTTGCCTCCTCGTCCCCTCCGAGCTCGGGCCTCGCCTCCATCCTCTCCTCACTTCGAGCCCTGGCACCAGCACCTCCTCAAGCACGAAGCGAGCGTGCTCTGCGCACGCAAACGCAGCCGGGAGCGGGCCAAAAACTAGACTCTGCGAAGTGCGCCTGCGCGGGCCAGAGCGTCATGGTCACGTGAAGATTGGCCTGGAGAGCCACGTGCGGAGGCCGCCAGTCTATCCACCAACGTTTGTTAAGCGCTCGCGCTCTTGGAGTTGCTGCCTCTCTGAGTGCCTCTGATCAGAATCACGGGCTTGGAAGGAGCTTTAATACACAATCAACGAGCTCTGACCGAGCCTGAGTGGATGTAAAAGCAGTTACTAAAGGGGATACAAATCCCAGAGCCCAAACAGCCCCACTGGTTCTCATGGGGGAGGAGGGACCCCCAGGGGAGGTTCCAGGGGCTGGGGCGGTGGAAAAACCCCTTTCCGTGCTTCTGCCAATCAGCAGAATGCCTGCCGGGTACAGGGCGCAGCAGAAGAGGCCGGGGCAGCCCCTTCCCTGGAGGAGCCCAAAGTTCTAATAGGGGGATGGGGGGGCTGTGCAGCCTGCAGACAGCCCTGAACTGACCAGGTGGCGTAGACAGGTAAAGCTGGAAAGGCCCGAAGAGCAGGGACATGAGCAGTGATGGGGTCACTCGGGAAAGGCGAAGGGCACTGAACCCAGGAGTGTGTGCTGGGGGTCGAGATGGAAGACCACTGGGAAGGCAGGTTTAGAGCCAAGAGCCCCATGGTCCGGTTTCCAGAACGAACATTTTTATCCCACAAGTCAATAAATGCCACAAAGTTTTGGTTTTTTGTGTTGTTGTCTAGACTTAAGTGATGGAGAAGATATTAGTGATGCACGTTAAACTTAAAAAGTGCCTTTTTTGGGGCGGGTAGGTGGCGCAGTGAATAGAGCACTGGCCCTGGAGTCAGGAGAACCTGGGTTCAGATTCAGCCTCAGACACTTAACACAAAATCTTGCCGTGTGACCTTGGGCAAGTCAACCCTAATTGCCCTCCAAAAAGAAAAAAAAAAGGGCTTTTTTTTTTTTTCCAGAGAGCTGGTTGTTAAAACATTTACCAGCGCACCCCTGGTCCAAAATGTCTAAAAAGTCCCACTGGTGATGTGGGACTGGAGCTCAAGAGTGATTAGGGCTGGACAGACAGACATATCTCTGTCTATTTACCTATATCTATATATCTGGGAAGGATTCTGCATGGAGATGATAATTTAATCCAAATCTATGGCAACTGATGACATCACCTCAAGACAAAGCATAGAGAGCAAAGAGGACCCACAATAGAGGCTTGGAGGACACCCACAGAGAGCAGGCATGACCTGCATGAAGGGCCAGCAGAGGAGACTGGGAATATGTGATCAGATGGGGAGGAGGAGAGCCCGGAGAGAGTCTGGATTGAATGATAGAGTTGGATTGAGTGAACCTCAAAGACAGAGGTTACTGAGTGATGGTGGTTCAAGAAGACCCCACAAGTGGCCATGGGGGGGGGGCAAGGATTCTTATGTACCAGTGAGTGGGAGAGGGCACATATGAGTGGGCCTGGGGGGCCAGGTCAGATCTCCAGGAAAGCTAGAAGGTGGAACAAATGAGAAGGGAAAAAGTTTAAGATGAAAGACAATCTGAAGAGGGCAGGTGGATTTGGAACGTGGTGGGGTGGAGAGAAGGGAGGGGGATAGGAATAAGGGAGCAGTGGGAGGGGTGAGGGGATGGAGTTTGTGTATGGACAGTCAGGAGTTCAGAATCACTGGGATGGAGAAGAGTCTGAGGGTGTAGAAGTCTTCTAAACATCAAGGAATGAATGAGTCTAAGCAGTAGATCAGTGTCTGGAGAGGGAGGCAGATGATTAGACTGTCAAGACCCAGGTCCAGTCTACCTATAAGTGGTGATGTTGTGTGTGTCCTGTGAGGTCCAGCAGGCAGAAGCAGGCAGGGGTACAGACTAGGGGAATCCAAGCAAAGAGAAATCCTCAGGTCCAGTCTGAATGGTCTCCTGAGTACTAAAGAAAGTGCTGGGCCAGGAGGCAGGTGGTCATCATTGGTGCTGACACAGGGCTCCCTGAGAAAGTTTTAGCAATGAGATGGTTTGATTAAGGACTGACCTGGGGCTTTCCGGGAAGTCTGGGATAGAAGGAATTAGCAGCCCAGGAGTGGGACGACTGAGATGGGATAATGTGTGGACAAACTGAATACAAAGCCATCTTCTCACCTGGTAATTGGAGGGATTGGCCCAAGTTCACGGGTAAGTGTGACTCCTACCATGTTCCTCTACCTTCCCCAAGGCTTCACAGTCGCTCGTGTGAACCAGTAAGCATCAGCATGGAGGAGTCCTGGTGTGGAGACTCCTTGCAGCCTCTCTCACTGACACCCCTGACTGTGCTGACCAAGTGACACAGTTTTATGTCCATGGCAAGACCTAAACCCTTCTCTTCTTGACTCCAAGGTCAGCATCCCAGATGGACTAAAGCTTCAGAACTTCCCGAAATAATGTGGGTTAAATATGTCCTCTGTCCTTTGCAGCCCAGTTGCCCTGGGCCCAGAGACATTAAATACCTGCCCAGGACTTGAACCCAGGCCTTCCTGACTTGGAGGTTGTGTCCCTCTCCATTAGACATTTGTAAATCTGTGCATCTCCTTTCACTGCTGTGGTTTGAGTACAATTCAAAGGGCCAGAAGGAGGTCTTTGCAGGAATGCCAGGGCCACATGCCAATAGAAACCCCAGTTCACTTGTCTAGGCTTCTTCCCATCCCCAGTTCAACAACACTGATTCAGAAGCTTCAGAATTTTTCTTTGCATTGAGCTGACATCTCTCTCCCCTACCCAATCCTTCCCTCTTTTACTTGGTATCTTCAGGTTCAGCCCCCACCTCCCCCCAGTGCTCTACTCATTTTCTTCTAAAAGATAAGTCTCCCCAGCTCTGGGTCCCCACCCTCCTCCGAACACCAGCTTATCAATCTTCTCTCCTAACCTACTCTCCTGCTGTTAAGTACCAAGTTCTCAACAACATGGGGTCTCATCAGAGAAGCCATACTGGGTCTGGAATCAGGAGACCTGAACTTGAAGCCTAATTCTGTACCTTTTTTTGTGACCTTGAGTCTGTTGCTTGACTTCTCAGGTGAGGGGAGTGGGTCTCAGTTTACCTATATGTAAAATTAAGACCTTGGCCCAGATGACCTCTGAGGACCCTTTTGGTTCTGAGTCTATGAACCCCAAAGGACCAATGGAGGAAAAATCCACAAGTCAGAAAAGCCTGAAAAAGCAACTTTTACTAGAGGCATTCTCTGAAGAGCAGGGAACAGCAGGCAATCTCTGGCACAGGGTCTGGATCTGGGACCTATTTGTTGAAGTTGAGCCGGGCTAGAAGAGCTCTCAGTCGCTTCACCCAGCTGGCTTTGGTAGGTACTTGTTCACTCTGAGGGGTCTGTGCTGATGATTCCCCCATCCCATCATCATAAAAGGATCCATCTGGGGGTGGAGAGCCCCTTTCCAAGTCCAGGGAAGTGTAGCTCCTGGTGGATCCTCTGAGGTCAGACCCTTCAACCTCTTCTCTGTCCCAAGATCTCCCAGGAAGCCCAGCCTGGGGTGTTCCTGAGCTCCCAGCCTCCCTTAGAAGGTTGGGATCCTCTTGGCATTGATTGTAGTTGGAGACAGAAGTTGCCGAGCTGGCTTGCCTCGGGGACCAGGGCATCTTGTTCATAAAGGCCATGCCCAGTCTCACAGCTACAGTTCGAAAAGGTCCTTTGGTCCTTCCTGGGGAATAAGAGGAGGCCCCTGATTCAGGTATCTTTCCTCCCTGAGACCAAAAAATCCTTTTTCTCTGTTCTACTGGCAAGAGGTGAACTTCTGAGCTGTGACTCTTCAGGGTGTCCCCACCAGAATTGCTCATGTTCTGCACTTGAGGGGCTGAAGGCATTGACCAGTGACACACCGTTGTCCAGGGCAGAGCCTGACTGTCTCGGATGACCTTTGGGTTCAGTTCCTTTTTGCAGGGATCCTGGGGCCCACCCTCCAGCATGAAGGCCCCAGGACCTGGGCTGCCTAGCTTCGAAAAGATGCCCTGGGCTTCATTAGAAGGGCCTGGCCGTGGCTCTGAGCTGCTCCCCCTGCTTCTGGGAGATGCCTCCTCTGCGGCCTCCTGACTGCCCCTCCACTCCCAGGCCATGGTGGATGGGGAGTCTTTGGTGCTAAATCCTGTCTGCTCCCTGGTGGCATCTCCCAGGGGACAGTCTGGGATGACTGGTAGCATGGCCCGAGACAGAGCCTCATCGCAGAGATCATGCAGCCCCCAGGGGTTTGGGGACTGTTTAGGCCCCTTAGGTCCATCAAGACTGATGGAGAGGTCCCTCATGTCTGGACAACCTGGGTCATTTTTCATTTTTTTCTTTCTGGGTAGCATGGGCACCTTCTGGGCTTCCTTCTCCTGGCACGTAAGTCTCTCCTTGAATTGGATAAATGTCTGTAGCGCAGGGTTAGGGGTGCCACTGGCAGCCTTTGGAAGGCTCAGGTCCTGGCAGGCGGGGTTTCCCCCTACTGTGCAGCTGCTTTGGATTGCTGTCTGTTCCAGGTCGGGCTCACCTTCCTGGGTCTTTGACTCTTCCTTACTGGTCTCCTCCTCTTCTGGACTGGAGCACTGCATGCCAGCATCAGAAGGTGAAGAAGGACCCATCAGTTGAAACAGCCACTCAGACTCCTGGATCCTTTGGGGGAGACCCCACTTCAAGTGGGTAATCTTGCGTCGCATGAGGGATTTCAGAAGGAGCTGGGAGCTCTTCTTCAGGGTTGGTCGCTTTGGGGGCACAGAATGAGTTGATATGACAACCCCCTTGGAATCAGTATCTGAGGGTGTTGGGGCAGAGTTGCTATCTTCTGGGGGTACAGCAAAAAGGGGAAGAGGACTCAGAGTCTGACTTTCTTCGCTCCACCCTGGGAGACGTGTATCATGGTGGCTGAGCTCCAAGGCAGTGCCCCCATCTTGGCCACACTGGTGTTGATACCGACCTGGCATGAGACCAGTGCCACCTCCTGCCCTGGGCTCCCTTCCAGGGAAGTCCTCATGGATGTCCTGAAGACTTTCCTCCCTTTCAGGGGGTTGGAGACCCTCACACATTTGAACCAGTGGCTGTGTCAGAGGAGTGGTATCAAGGGACCCCTCAGGAGCCTCCAGCTCCTGGTCTGAGGCTTCAGAGTCAGCATCTTCCAAAGCTGGACCCCATGGGAAACTGGTATCTTTGTAGGTGTGACTTTCTCCTTCTGAGAAATTGGTTTGAGAACCAGCCTCTAAAACATCTTTACCTGCAACCAGCCCCTCCTCCACTCCCAAAGTCTGGGTCGTCAGAGTACCTTCATCCTTGGTCAGCTGCTGGTCTTCTCTCTCTGGTTCCTGTGCTTCAGACCCTTCCACCAGTTGATCCACAGACATGCATGGCCCTTCAATGGACAGCAGAGAGTGGCAAGGCATCCTCTCAGGAGCTGGTGGGGGATCGGGAAGGGGAATTTCCTTCAAGACTGAGAGAGGTGGTGGGAGGATGACAGATGTCTTCTCTGGGGTCTGCTCCATCCAGCCTGGCCCCTCTAGGACTTGGGATAGGGGGACCTTGCAGAGAAGATGAGCCTGGATGTTGCAGACCCCCCAAGCAAACTGCCACCCCCCTAGGACATGTAGCTCCTTATGGTACTCCTCTAGACACCTACAGGTGCTTGGGAAGAGTGGGGAGCAGACACCAAGCTCGCCAGATTTCTCAAGGCCTGTGTGTCCTGACACCTGGGAGAGCAGGAACTGGACCCAGGATTCCCGGAGCTTCTGGGGTGGTCCCCACTTTTGCCGGTGGACTAACTTCTGGACATGGATTTCCAGGCGCTTTTGGGTGCAGGGACAGATGGAGAGCCCAGAAGATGGCACAGGGATGGCAAAGCGGTACCAGGGAGGCACTGCCCACTTCAGCAGCGACACCTATGGGATGGAGAAGGTAGAGAGCATCAGGATAAAGGATGGGCTTGTCATCCCCCATGCCCTTGCCTCCCACAGAACCTGATGTCCAGCAGAGCCCTCTGGGAGCCGGACCCCTGGCCTTCCTGCATCCTAGCTATGTGACCTTGGAGAAGCTTCTCCCCCATGCTAAGCCTGTTTCCTCAACTATAAAATAATGGAGTTAGCTAAAATTATCCCTGAAAACTTTGCCAACTCTAAATCCTACAATCTCTCTGATTTATTTCTGTCATGGTGCATGTAAGTCAGCTCTCTTCTGTTCCCACAATCCCCCACTAGGTCTTCCAGACCTACCTTGACTGCAGATCTTCCCCACTCTTTGTTCTAGTCTATGAGAGCTCACATTTTGATAGTTTGCAAAGCACTTTCCTCACTACAACGCTGTGGTGCAGATAAACATAATCCCCATTTTCCAGAGGAGGAAATCGTCCTGTAACACATACATTCATCCTACCTAGAACCAAGTCTCTATTATCTTCATGTTCTAGCCCCTTTCACTCCCCATCCCACCATGGAGCCCTATCTCTGGGGATTCTCAGTATATTTGGACTTGGTGGCATTGTTGGTCAAGGAAGAATCCATCAACAAGCTTTTAGTAAAGGATTTTCTATGTGCCAGACAGACCTTGTACTAGGCTCTGAAGACCCAAAGACAAAAATAATCCTTGCCTTCCAGGAACTTACCTTCTGTAGTGGGAGATACAGATACACATAAGTGCCATGTCATACCAACATGAAGCAATTTGGCAGATGAGATATTAGCAGCCACAGAGAGAAGGAAAGGCCTCAAAGAGAAGGTGATGCTTTAACTGAGTTTTGAAGGAAGCTCAGGACTCTAGGAGACAGAGGCGAGAAGGGAGGGACATTTCAGGCACAGAGGATAAGACTGTGCAAAGTTGCCTTCCAGGGAAAAGAAGTGGCCAATGTGAGGACCAGCAAGAAAGGCTGAAACACAGAATACTCAAAGTGCGGTAAAGTGCTATAGGCTCAAAAACATAGACTGGTTCTAGGTTGTGAAGGGTTTAGATGTCAAGCAGAAGAGTTTGTATTTGATCTCCAGTGCCTAGAAGAGGACTGGCATATAGAAGTCATTTAATAAATGCTTGTTGATCAATTGAACCTAGAGATAATAGGGAGCCACTGGAATTTAATTTGGAAGCCAATTGGGAGGTTAAAGGTAACGTAGGAGAAAAGGCAGGGACTTGCCTGAACTCTCCCAAATTCCCTTCCAAACAACTCTAAAATAATGCCTCCAAATGAATTCTGGAGCACCTACCAACAAAAGGATGGGGTGAAACAATCTTCCAGACCAAGACAATTTAGAAGGTCAGCAGGAAAGGTCTGTCCTACCATGTGAGAGAGGAGCACAGCACAGATAATGCTTGTCAAGATAGCAGCAAGGCTCCAGGCCCCTGATCCTATTGCATCAGGCCTTAGGGGCAACTGAATCAGCAGCAACAGCAGCAGTTTCCATAGTTCTCAGCCCATAGAAGGGAAGGGAGTTAGACAACTGGTCAGAAGAAGATTAAAGGGGACCCTTTACTGGCATTGGGTGCAGGGCTCTGTTGCATTGCTTATACTTAGATCCAGGTCACTGTCCTGGGTGACAGTCCAGGATTGAGAAGGAATATTTATGCACCAGAGCTTGTAGCCAAAGGTATGGGGACCTTGGTCACAGTTCCAGGGTGGAAAAGAGTGCTTATGGTTGCTCACAGAGCAGAACACAGGCCAGGAAAGTAGTAAACACACCTCTTGTTAGATTATACTACCTTGGAAGAACTGAAAACTTACAAACCCCCAGAACTAGCTTTGAAAACAGCAGCATGAAAAACCTGAAGCTTGGGACAGTGCCCCCTCCACCCAAGGAGCAAAACCCAACTTTAACATAAAGTTCAAAGTCAAGAAATAGGCTGGAATAATGAGAAAACAACAACAAAAAAAAAGAAGAAGAAGAAGAACCTGACCATAGAAAGTTACTATAGTGACAGGAAAGATCAAAACACAAATTCAGAAAGCAAAGTCAAAACTACTACATCTTCAAAGCCTCAAAAAAAAAAATGTGAATTGGACACAAGCCCAAGAAGAATTTCTGGAAGCACTCAAAAAGGAATTTAAAAGAGGAAAAAGTGGGAAAAGAAATTATAGTGATGCAAGAAAATCAGGAAAAGAAGTCAAAAGCTTGGCAAAATAGGCACCAAAAAATACTGAAGATAATTACAGTAGATTGGGGGAAGCATTAACTAGAAGCAGAATACTTTTGAGGATGGACAGAGTAGAAGGAGAGGAAAGGATACACAGGGAAGAAAATTGGATACAAGAAAATACACAGTTGTTAATCATAACTGAAAACAATTTCTATAGCAAGTTTCTCTGATAAAGGCCTTATTTCTCAAATTTACAGATAATTGAGTCAGATTTGTAAGAATAAAAATCTTTCCCCAGTTGATAAATAGTCTAAGAATGGGCAGTTTTCACATGAAGAAATCAAATCTATCTATGGTCAAAAATGCCCTCAATCACTATTGGAGAAATGCAAACTAAAACAACTCTGAGGTACCACTCTACACCTATCCAATTGGATAATTTGACAGAAAAGAAGAAAAATGACAAATGTTGGAGGGGATATGGTAAAATTGGGACACTCAATCACTGTTGGTAGAGTTGTGAACTGATCCAACTATTCTGAAGAACAATTTGGAACTATGCCCAACTATGCCCAAAGGACTATAAAACTATACATACCCTTTGACCTAGCAATACAGTTTATAAATCTGTATCCAATAAAGATTTAAAGAAAAAAAAGGAAAAGGATCTACATGTACACAAATATTGATAGCAGCTCTTTTTGTCATGGCAAAGAATTGGAAATTGAGAAGATGCCATCAACTGGGAATAATTGAATAAATTGTGTTTTATGATTGTGATGGAATACTATTGTGCTATAAGAAATGATGAGCAGGATGCTCTCAGAAAAAATCTGGAAAGACTTAAATGAACTGATACAAAATTAAATGAGCAGAACCAGAACACTGTATATAGTAACAACAATATTGCACAATGATCAACTGTGAATGACTTAGCTATTTTTAGCAATACAATGATCCAAGACAATTTTGAAGAGATTAAGATGAAAAATGCTATCTACCTCCAGAGAAAGAACTTATGGAGTCGGAATGCAGATTGAAGCAGACTTTTTCTTTATTTTTCTTGGTTTTTTTTTTTGGTCTGTTTTCTCTTTCACAACATGACTAATATGGAAATATGCTTTGCATGACTACACATGCATATAAACTTTTTATTAAGTTGTTTGCATTCTCAGGGGGGAGGGAAAGAATTGGGAACTCAATTTTAAAAAAATGAATTTTTTTTCATGTAATTGGGGAAAATAATTTTTTTTTGCCTTTTGGAGGGCAGTTGGGGTTAAGTAACAAGATTACACGGCTAGTTTTTTTTGTGTGTAGATGTTAAGTGTCTGAGACTAGAACCGAACTGGGGTCCTCCTGACTCCAGGGCTGGTGCTTTATTCACTGCGCCACCTAACCGCCCGAAAATAATATTTTTAAAGGGTGACAAGGAGGCTTAAAGACCTTTGGCTCCATATGCTCAGTTTGTGGGACATGCACTTGGGACTGGTTAGCAGCACAGTGAAGGCCTACCTTTCCCTTTCTTTCGTTTTTCGATCTCATCAATGCCTTTTTAACAAAATAAAAAATATAAGTTATGCAATTGTTTCCTAACTCACTTCCTAAGAATCCTCCCTCCCCTTGCCCCTAACCTTGATTGCTCCTGGTCATAATGAAAAACAATTAAGCAAATCCAACATGATCTAGCATTGCAGATCTAACTTAATAGGAGTCTCTGTAGTCCTACCCCCTCATTATACAAATGAGGAAATTGAGGCCCAGAAAAAAAGTGAAGTTACTTCCCCTGTGTCATCAGAGAATTTTTTTGGTTTGGCTCTGTTGCCGAGGTTTGTTTGAAACAGCAAGTCCCATCAGTAGCTCTAGCTGCTGAATTCTGAATTCTGAAAGTCTGCAGAATTCAGCTGAGACACCAAACTGTAGCTCCAGTGATTAACTGGTTCATGATGAGAGAATTTCTGGCTCAGCTTTGTTTCCTTTGTTCGCTTAAGATGAACATGTCAAGGAACTAATGACAGCTCTGGTGTTAATGGTTAGTCTGCAAATTTCAGCTTTATCCTCGGTGTTTACTGACCAGTTTATAAGTTTACCTGATGTAAATCTCTCTTTTCCTCTCTGTTCTTTGATGTGTAAATCTTTACCTTCCTCTTCTACCCTCTGTAAAATTCAGTTGTATTCACCCTATCTATGTAACTAAAACCTATAGAAGCAACAGTGGGCTGCTCAGGACCCACTGTGGGTCTTTGCTGAGCACATCATGAATAGGTTATTAAAATATTCCTGCTTTTCTCTAAGTATGACTGGCCCCAGTACCTATTGGTGAATCCTTGAACAGTTTTTATGTTCTGTGTGACATAAAGTTGACAGGTTAAAATAATGATAATGTTTTCTTAAGCAAGATAACTTTTTCAAGTAATCAGAGTAGTCAAATAATGGAAGAAGACATCTTGAGTAAGATTCAACCTAAGGACTGTTTGGAGAAATGGAGGCTAGAGAAGAAAGGCCTTAGAGCAGACTCAATGTAACCACACCTCAGAGGTCATTTAGTTCAGTCCCTACCTCAACTAAGAACAGACTTGTGAGGGAGGTGCTACGACCATCCCCATTTTACAGATGAGGAAACAGAGGCTGGCAGAAGGGAAGTGACTTGCCAAGGGTCACATACCCGGTAAGTGTCTAAAGTCAATTTTGAACTTTAGGTGTCTTCCTGACTCCAGGCCTGTTGCTTTGTGCACTGTGGTACCCCCAGCTGCCAGCACATTCTATTTTGGTGTAATGCTAATTGTTAGGATTTGTTTTCCATTTCCTTTGCTCTTTTCTCTGTCCCACAGTATATCCCATCTCTTCCAAATGCCTTCTCTGATCACTCTCCCAGACGCTCCCAAACTTATTTGGCCTACTGCCCCATTAAAAAAAAAATTACTCAGCACTCCCCTGGAAATCTACTTTCTTTAACTCTTAGGTACAGCCTTTAGAATGAGTCCAAGTTTTACAGAACTAATTCTTTTATTAAGGGGATTTGTTCTGTGAAGTTTGGATTCAGTCAGAGGGCCCCACTTGAGGATCTAGAGGGCCACATGTGGCCTTGAGGATGCAGGCTCCCCATCCCTGGTATAACCTGTCCAATAGTTTTCATTTCCACTAGGAAAGAGGGTGGCCTGGCCATAGAGGACCCAAATATCCTTGATTCTCAAAACTCGAGGGCATTCCTGTAAGAGAAAGGAGAAGAGGAAAAGGCAGAGGGGTAGAAGTGCTCATATCCAGGAGTCTGGACAGGGACAAGGCCTTTGGAGGTGGCACCATGTGGTGAAGGGACAAGAAGACCAGAATAGGAGAGAAGACTGCTCCCTGATGTTGGCATCCTGGACAAAGGTCTGATTGTCCCTCCCCTGGTTATAGCCAAGGTTCCCTGACCCACATGGTTCTCTGGAGAGTCCATCAGCCTTCCTTCCAGAGAACTAAGCCTGAGTGTGCAACCAACTACTCTCTGTTCAACTGCCAGCTTTCTTTTCAAGACTAAATTCTCAGGGAATAATAGATCAGATAGGTATGAACCAGTGGTAACAAACCATCAACCAGTCTTCCTTAAGAGGGTGTTTAAAAGGGTCAGGGGAATGATCAGAGCCAGAGGAGTTCAGACCATATCAAAGATTTCAGTAACTCAGTAATCACCAATCTTCTTTAATGTGATGTTAAAGGGACAGGGAGGGGCAGCTGGGTGGCACAGTGGGTGGGGCACCAGGCCTGAAGTCAGCCTCCATCACTTACTACCTATGTGGCGCCGGGCAAGTCATTTAATGCCTACCTCATCTGTAAGATGGAGACACACTGAAGAAGGAAATAGCAAATGACTCCAGTAGCTTTGCCAAAAGTCGGACACAGCTGAGTAATACTTCATGAGACCACAGGACTTTGAGTCACAAGGGACTTTAGCCTTCATCAGGTCCATCCCCATCATTTTGCAGCTGAGGAAAGTAAGACCTAACAGGGAACAAGGACCGGGTCCCCCTAGTTTGGGAGGAACTTCTAGAACCATCCCAGGGTAAGCCCTCATTTTCATGTGGGGAAAACGGGGCCACGGATACAAGGTGACTTGCTCCAACTCACACAGGTAGAATCCCAAATCTAAACCTGGAATGAACGAAAGAGACTGTCTCATCCAACCTCCTGCCCATTTTGGAGAAGAAGAAATTGAGACCCAGAAAAACCAAGTGACTTGTAGGCATACTGTGTAGGGATAGGAGATCAGGAGCTGGAAGGGCACTCAGAGACTTCTCATTAGACAGAGGAGGACCCGAGGCCCAGTAAAGTCACGTGAGACACCTGAGGTTCCCCAGGACCAAGGCTAGCAGCTGGGCCCCCTGGTTGCCTAACCTGGACTCTTACTATCAGGGCCCCCTAGAGTAAGTGCCTGCCCATCAGCTTTCCCCTCAGGGGGTCCTCCTTCTAAGCCAGGTCCTTCACTTTCTGTGTGTCCTCTGCAGACTAGACAGCCCTAGGGCACTCTCATGGAGCCTGCACACCCATTCTCAGCATCCAAGAAGATGCTGAGGACTGCAAAGGAAATGAACTATGGTGAAGTAAAGACAGCATCTTTTCCCTGGTCCAAGTCCACAGGCTCTCTCTGTTCCTTACCTCGGAGCCTTTCTTCTTGGTCACTGGGTTCTTGGGGCCCCTGAACCTCTGCCGGACTTGCCAGAGCAGGAAGAGGCAAAGGATGAAAAGGTTGCCGCAACAGCGGGGGTCTCCACAGCCACAGCCATCCGTCAGGAGGCCCTGCACAGGCTCCCACGACTTGCCCCAGAAACGTCCAAACAGTGCACAGATGCCCAGTAGCGGGAGCAACATCTGGCACTTTCGAGGGCCAGGGCCTGAGCCAAGGTGGGCGATGGTATGGCAGAGGAAGTGGGCAGAAAGGAGGTGTTAACAGCTCAGTCCTGGGTCCTCAGGCTTGATGCGGGGTCATCACTGCCTCATAGAAACCCAGGTCACTAAGGCCACCTCACAAAGGGGCTACCCTCCACCCCAGGCCTGGCTGCCTGCCCAGTCAGGCCTCAGTGGAGAGAGCCTGGAAACTTTTTTCCAAATGAGGGCAAAGAATTCTTCTGAGGAACCTGTTTTCAAATACTCCTGATGACCAAGGGTAGCTGGGGAACTCTGGAACCACACTGGGGCATTTGGAAGCCTAGACCATTAGGAAAGGCAGGGAAATGTGGCAGAAAAGCCCCAAGCTCAGAGGCAAAAAATGGCTGCCTAAGTCCTTTCTCTGGGGCTTATTCCCCAAGTGCCATTGGGCATCTGGAGTTATTACCTTAGGAAGCTGAGCTTTCCTCTCCATATAATGAGGGGCCTGAAGCCTCATGCTGAGGCCTCACAGCTGTCAGTCTGACAGCTGCTCTTAGCTGTTCTGAAGTGTGACACTGCGTCCTAACACCTCAGGGCCTCTGGTCACTCTCTGCTTTAATAGTCCATGTTCCCTCTTCCTGTGTTCTAAGCTCTCTTGCAGCTCTGACATCCTAAGTCTTAGGTCCCTTCCTCCATTCTAGCCTGGAAGACCCCTCCCAGCCCTACTATGCCATTCAAGCTTCCCCAGCTGTCATGCTTGGTCCTAAGGTTGCTCCTAACTCTGATGGTCCATGTTGTAAGGTTATGACTCTGACTTTCTAAGTTCTAGGGTCCCTTCCACCTCCAAATACAATGAACACTGCCTTGTGCAGAATTCCTGCATGTGAACCCTAGACAGGGGAGGGAAGGGAGAGTCTTATGTCTGGGGAGCTTAAATTCCAGCAGTCTACAATAGGGATAATAATCCCTTGGTTCTCTGGGTACTGTGCTGTACTCTTTGCAGCCGGAGCAAGGGGCACTTAATAGATGCTTCTGGCAGACTGGTGCTTTTCACAGCTCGGGACCACACAGCCACCATGTTTAGAAATCTGCTTTTCTTTCTTCTTGAACATCAGGCTATCCCCAAAGGTCACTTTCCTAGCTATTAGGGCATTATGGCCATTAGGTGGTACGGTGGGAGATTGAGCACTAGCTGTAGAGCCAAGGAATTGGACCTCAGATGTTTACTAGCTGTGGGATCCTGGGCAAGTCACCTGCTTGCCCTCTATAACCTGTTTGTCTCAGTTTTCCTCTCTGTAGAATGGTGATAATAATACCACCTACCTCACAGGGTTGTTAGGAGGATCAAATGAGATAATATTTGTATAGTGCCTGTAGCAGCAAGCACCCCGGCATCCTCAGGGTATGCTGCCACCACAGGTTCTTGGATCTGCTTTGTTAAAGGAAAGCAACTCAAAATGGGTTAACAAGCTTACTTTAATCAGTCAGACATATATCGTTTACCTTGTTCAGGGGAAAAAGGTCAGCACCCCGAACTTCAAAGTATACAGGCAGAATTATCAAGACAGAAACAGATCAAGTAGACAGATTTCCAAACTGTCCAACCATTACATCCATACCCAGTCAACATCTGGGTTTCCACATCTGGGTTTTTCAAAGGGGGGGGGGAGCCTCTGGACAACGGCTTCCCAGAATACAGATCAAATCACAGAACACTTCTCAAAGTGAGCCCCCAAAACAAAGCTACACATCAGGGCTTATATAGCCTCCTCCTGGCTCAGAGAATGTAACAACCTTATTGACTCACTGGCTAATCAAGAAGTATCTACTGAAAAACAAGCCTCCCACCCCAGGCTTCAGGTGCACTTTAGCCTAGGGGCAGGGAAGATCTTCCAAATTTGCATTCCCATTACAGTGCCTAGCATGTAGTAAGTGCTATAAAAATGTTTGCTAGTATTATTATAACCTTGTATTTATTTGGTCTAGGCCCTTGGCTGAGGCAGTGGACAGAGTGCCAGGCCTGGAGTCAGGAAGACTTGAGTTCAAATCCAACCCTAGATACTTCCTAGCTGTGTGATCCTGGGCAAGTCACTTCACCCTGTTTGCCTCAGTTTCTTCCTCTGTCAAATGAGCTGGAGAAGGAAATGGCAAACCACTCCAGGACCTCTGCCAAGAAAACCCCCAATAGGGTCATGAAGTTGTACCTGATTGAAAAATGAGTCAACAACAAATTTTTTTGGTTTATCGTTTGTGCTGCCTGGGCAAGCCTCATAGGCTGCCAAAATATTGCTTGTTGGGAAGAACTGAATTTCTTGAATCTTGCCCACTACTCCCTAAGGGAGACTAGGACTCCTGGTCTGAGGATAGCAGAAGGGCCTTGAAGCTGGCCAATGTTCTGGAGGCTCTGAGAAGGTACTGGGCTAGAAGAATCCTATCTACTTGTCCCTCTAAATTCAGCTGGTCAAGGGGTACAATTTTTAGGTTCAGAACAAAAAAGTCATTTCCCTGGTTGCTAGTCCTCAGCTTACCTGCCTCCCCACATTGATGTTACACAAAAAACCAACACAAACAGAAATCAGAGAAGTTGAACAGAAAATACACAAGTGCTCTTTGGATGGAAGTGAGGTGAGTGAGAGGAGGTCTGGCTCAGGCAGGAGAAAGGCCCCAATCTCATTGAGACCAGAATTCCCTGAAGAACCTAGTGAGGGATGTGCTGAGGACCCAGCTGCCCTGAGTGTCTTTCACTTCCAAAGTCTTTTTTTCTTTACTTCTTTAGTTTTTTTAAGTGTGTATTGGTGTCTTCTGTATCTCACATCGCCATAGCTATCCCACAGAGCTATACCATAAAACAAATAGTATTTTTCAGAGGAAAAAATATCAGCACAACTAGTGAAATATTTTTTTTTAAGCAATTGGGGTTAAGTAACTTGTTCAAGGTTACACGGACAGTTGTTTCTGGGTGGGCTTAGTGTCTGAGCCCGGATTCGATCCCCGGGTCATCCTGACACTGGGGCTGGTGCTCTTACTCGCTGTGCTACCTGGCCGCCCCACAACTGATGAAATATTGAAAAAGTCTGAAAACACATGTGAGTCTGCCTTCTTTCTCCATGTGCCCTTTCTTTTATCCCAGAGAGGATGGGTCTTGCATGACTCTGAGAATAATTGACTTTCTTCTCCAAAGCTCATGAACCAACCAGCCCCTCCTGAGTCACCAAAGTAAGCTCATCGTTCTCTCCACCACTCAGAGTCAGCAGCATACAAAATGCCCAGTCACTTGTGTCCCAGGACTTGGCCCGATAAATACTTCACGGATTGATGTCTGCATTCAAGCTCTAAATCTAAGACCCTATGAATGAATGAACCAATCAATCAATCAACAAAAACATTTGCTAAGTACTTTTACTAAGTGCTAAAACACTGGAGATTCAAAGCAAATTCAGGGAGGTAATGGTGTACAAGGGGGTCCATACTAGGTGCTAGGTTCTGGGTATGCAAAGAAAAATACATTGCTTCCAACTCTTTCTTTTTACAGAGGAGAAAACTGAGGCCTGGAGAGGCCAATGATCTGTCCAAGGTCACACAACCATTCTGTAGGAGAGCAGGGTTCCATTCATTCCCCCAGTATTTGTTGAGACCTTCTTGCTGCTAGCAGAGAGTCCTGGACAGGGCTCTGGGGCAGAGGCCACCCCTCTCTGGAGTTTATAAATAGCCTCAAGAAAAGCTACTAGATTTGGCAAGGTCTCTGGGGACTTGATAGGGCAGGAGGGCAGCCATGGTAGCTGGTGAGGAAGTGGCCATCTCAAGCCTTGGCCACTTTTACTTTTTAAAAAACAAAAACTATGGAGTTAGAGATGCCTTTGGTTTTTCAAATTAGTCATTTCAGTTTCTTACATTCAGAAGAGTGTTCCCTGAAATTAAACCCTCTCTTGTGACAAAGAATTAGAGCTTGGCCCCAGTGCCATCCCCCTAAAAGGGAGACTTTGCCTGGTTTAAGGAAAAAAGAACCACTACCGTGTCCACTCTGACAAAACAGGCAATATTCTTCATATAAAGCCATCAGATAGAGTCACCATTTATGGTGTTCTTATGGCTCTGCTATAATTAGCCTGTGAAATCCTAGGCAGACCCTCCCCTCTACTTCTCTGAGCCTCAGTTTTCCTATCTGTACACTGAGGGAGTCTGACTAGGTCAGGGGTCCCTAGTCTTTTTTTGTATCATGGCGTTCTTAGGTGGGGCAACTGGGTGGTCTAGTGAATAGAGCACCAGGCCGGGAGTCAGGAAGACTTGAGTTTAAGTGGAGAAGCATTTTTATAGTGCCTACTATAAAATATACAGTGTCAGGCACTGTGTCGTGCACCAGGGAGATACAAAAAGACAAATAATTGTGAGCCCTGCCCTCAAGGTTCTTATAATCTAAAGGGAGGTGGGGGAAAATGTACCATCAGCTAAGGCCCAGGGGTATCTCCAAAATCTTAAGGACAATAAACTGGTTACAACTTAAAGCTGAACTAAACTATTGGAATGCCCTATACACCAATCAGACTTCCTCTGAGGAAGGCACGCCAAGGAAAAAGCCCGGAGTTGGAGATGGAAGGTCTTATACAAGGACCTGTAAGGAGGCTTGCTAGTTATTAATATACATGTATGTATATATATAATTATAAATTATATAAAATATATATGAAACATTATCTTAATAAATATACTAATATATGTGATGGGGTACCTGGGGTCTAAATCAATTTGTAAAACCATTTTGTACAATTGTAACTGCAATTTGTATTGTAAAATTGTAATCTGTAAAATCCCTTTTCCAGCCTCAAACCTTCCTTCCTTCAAAGCCCCTTCCCCCTACTCCCAACTCTGCCTAGGCAACAACTAGTGACTCCTTTGTTTTTACTTAATCTCTTCATGTCTCCTCGGGTCTGGCCCAAATCTCATCTAAACTATCTATGCACTGAAGTCACAAGTTCCTCTCAGTCAGCCCTAACCTTTATCTATGCACAGAGGTCCCTTCCCTCCATCTGGTCAGCCCTGACAATGGCAGCCCTACCCTTTAAAAGTAAAAGCCTGTACCCCTCTCACTTGCAGGTCCCCTAAAGGACTCTTGACCGCTTCAGCATAACAATAAACTTCTACAACTCTGACTCCAATTAAGCCTGGGACCTTGAATTCTTTCCAGACGCTATTGCAAGTTTTCTGGTCTTAGATAAGATCGGAGTTCCTGCTGAACCTGGAGGGAGCTATCCCTCATCATATGTATGGTCTTGTTTTGTTTTGGAATCGGGAAGGCAGGGCAATTAGGGATAAATGACTTGCCCAAGGTCACTAGTAAGGGGCTAATGTTAAGCATCTGAGGCTGGATTTGAACTCAAGTCCTTCTGACTCCAGGGTCGGTGCTATTCACTGAGCCACCTAGCCGCCCCTGTATTCTAAAACAACAAAGACAAGTTCACAGACCCCCAGGTTAAGCTTCCCTAGGACAGGGGACACCGAGGGTCTTTTCCAACTTTAATCTTGCATCGCTGGAGGGCTGTCTCTAGGAAAGGAGGAGCAAACCCATGGGTGGAGCTCCAGGAGGCAGAAGTGGAACCCAGAGCGCTACAGGCTGGAGCGGTCTGGGTAAATGAAGGACGATCCCGGGCGCGACTGATCGCAGAAGGTAAAGGAGCCAGGTCCTGGAGCCAGCAGACAGGCCATACGGCAGCGGGGAGCGAAGGGGAGGGGGGCGGAAGGAACAGGAAGGGAGGGGAGGAAGGCGGGGCAGAGAGGGGGCGGGCCCAAGGTTTCCGCGCGTGGCTCCGCCCTCTTTCCCAGCAGCCTAGTTCCCAGGTGGCCCAGCCGGGCCTTTTCTACTCCAGGCATCCTCCGTGAAGCTTTCGAGCCGAGAGGACTCGTCTTGCTCCCGCGATCCCAGCACTCTTCCGAGGAGGGCGTCGCACTGTAGGGTCGCGAGGATGGTGAGTGTTCGGGCCCGGCAGGGCGGGCCGCATGCGTATGCTGCGGCTCGGGGGACGGCGGGCGGCGGCCGCGGGGCCTGAGCCTAGGCTCTGCACGCTCAGAGCTGGCGCAGACCTGGGGAAGTGGAAACATTGCGTCCTATCCGGCGGCGCCCTCGAGTGGCCGCGTTTGGAAGCCGGGAGGAAGGGAGGGCGGGGCGGCTGGAAGCTCAAGGTTTGGGAACTGGAAACATTGTATCCACCGCCGGGCTGGCAGCTTTTTGTGGAAGCCGCGGGGGAAGGGGGAACGCAGAGGCTGAGGAAATGGAAATTTCGCGTTAGATCCCCGACCCCCCGCGCGCAGCTCCACTTGGAGTCCGGAGGAGCCGCTTCTTAGAGTCGGGGTGCGGTGGAGGCTCGGGGAGCAAGGGCGCAGCCTCCCTCGGCGGCCTCACGTGGGAGCGAGGCGGGAAGAGCATTAGAGCAGAGCGCCCCGAGCGGGGGGGGGGGGGGGGGGCGGGGCCTTCCTTGGTCCCTGTTTAGCGCGTAGGGCCCGCGCCCGTGGAGAAGCGTGGCCGGATGCTGCCCGCCCCCGGGAGGGGGCGAGGGTTGTGGCCCGGGGGGAGGGGGGGGGGGGGGGGGGGGGGGGTGTGAATCGAGCGCGGGGCCGCGTATTTGGGTACTTAGGCTAGAATCCGGCTCCACGCCTCTCTGATTCCCTCTGCCTTAGCTTTCTGGTTGGTGAAATGGAGGCGGTAATAATTCATGCCGCTCAGTTTACCAGCGACAAGCTGCTGGAGAAAAGCGATTGGTGAACCCCAGCATCTGGGTAAGGTGTTAAAGTTTCCGGAGTAGAGACCCCAACACCCCCTCCCGCCTCTGTGCTGCTTGGCACGTGGGAGGACCAGGGACGCCAGGGATACATAAATATATAATAGAAAGATACATAGTATAAAGATAAAATGTAACTGAGGCCCATCCAGCATCCCGTCCCCAAGCCCTGGGCAGTCAGCTCTGGAAGACAGAAGCTTGTCTTCTCGTGGCATCTTTGTGGGCACCTAGGGCTGCCGACTAGACGGAGAATAAGCTCGAGTGTCCGCTGGGCCACAGAGGCTCCCTGGCTTTCCCAGGGTCCCACAGCCAGGACCTGTCGGGTGGGCACTCTCCTTATCTGGACCTGGTAGTTGAATTGAATTGTATCTTCGCCCATTATGTGTGCAGTGAACAGCGCCTTGGGTTTGGGGGCTGAGGATAGGAAGCTAGGGAGGAGACTGAGATTTTGGCTGGTGTTTGGCTGGTACCTTTTTGTCCTTCGGGCAATAGGGATCCACTGAAGGTGTTTCAGTAGGAAGGAACTTGGTGAGACTGCGCTTTAGGAAGATTGTACTGCTTAGATGGGTAATTGGCCCACCTGAGGGAGGGGGAGAGTTTTGGCTTCCAGGGGAAAGAATGAAATTGAATGTGAAGGGATGGGGAAGGACTGAGACCGAGGAGTGCTTTTTATGACTTCTCTGGGCCTGTTTCCTCACCTGTAAAATTGGGGTGACTAGATGACACAGTGGATAGAGAGCACTGGCCCTGGAGTCAGGAGGACCTGAGTTCAAATGTGGCCTCAGACACTTTACACTAGCTGTGTGACCTTGGGCAAGTCACTTAACCCCAATTGCCCTGCCTTCCCCCCTCCAAAAAGACCAAAAAAAAAAGGTGTTGGACTAGATTATTGCAGAGGACATTTCTGACTCCCAAACCTAAGAAGAATTGGGTCACAATCCTGGCTTCCTTCATTCCCCCCCCCCCCCGCCTTGGTTTCCTCATATTCTTAAGGATAGGAATTTAAGGTTTTGTCTTCACTTTCTGTTGATTGGGGGCCATTATCAAGGCAGAGTTTCTTGTCTAAGGTTGGAGGGCCTCCTTGGGCCACAGGGGCCCCTGTGAGCACTCTGTAAGCAGGAGTTAGTCACCCTTAGGAGAAAGTGAAAAGGCACCCTGATCCCAAAACTTGGCCCCCGCGGCAGTTAGTATTCTAGGTGAGGCATTCAATGCTGTCACCCTTTGGTGATAATTTTTTTGGGCTGCTTCAGTTGGATGGGGAGCTGGTACTGAACTCCCTGTCTGCTTCCTGATGCCAAGTCCAGCGTTTTCCCCACCAGGACAATTTTTTGTCCCTTTGGTGCTTGGGCATCAGGGCATGCTTCATTCTGTTGTGCTGTTCTCCAGATTGCTCCATTGGGGCCTGTCTTCTCACCTTACTGGGTGAGAGAAGCCTTGGAGAAAGTCTCAGCCCTCTGCCTCTCCAGGGAGCATTTGGGAAAACTGATTCCAGTTTCTGAGTAAGCACCTCTCCCACTGATTAGTGGCTGGGCCTTGTCCTGGGCTGGGGACTGGAATGGAAGAGAGGATTGGTCCCTGCCCACAGTGGGCTGACTCTACCCACTGGAAACACAGAAAGTTGACACAGAATAGATGTGTTTAGCACCTGGTCACTCAGGCTGGGCTTCTTGGAGGAGGTGGCATGAAGGAAGCTGAAGGACTGTTCTCCAGGGCCCAGAGCTAGCATGGCAGGAGGAGAAGGGTTTGCTAACCTGAAAACCCTCTAGAAATGCCAGCTTCTGTGATTATATCATCAGGAGCCCTGGTGGGTGGGGGAGGGAAACACTGGGCACAAGGTGTGCCCAGAAGGTCCTGCCTTGCTTCCCCCGGCCCTTGAACTGTAACTGTTGCTGATGGAAGCCTTGATTCCCAACTGCCCTTCCCTTTTCCAGACTGAGGCTGAAGTGAATCCTAAAGCTTACCCTTTGGCAGATGCCCAGCTCACCAAAAAGCTTCTGGACCTGGTACAGCAATCCTGTAACTACAAGCAGCTCCGGAAGGGCGCCAATGAAGGTGAGGTGCTGGCAGGCCTATGCCATTGGCCTTCCTGCTTGGGGAGAGGCGGGGCAGAGGGTGGGAGGGAAAGGCACACATGGAAGAAATGAGCATTTGGGCCAAGCTCTGGGGGTGTCACCCCTGCTCTCAAAAAGCTTCCATTCTGAGGAGGGGTATGACACTCAGAACTCTGCCCATGGTGGGGAGAGTGGGGACTCATCCCATGCTGTCATTTCTGATTCCACTGACAAGGCTTGGAGGGCTGGATAGGGCATTTCTCACCCAGACCGTTTTAGTCCTTAAGAGAGGGAAGAAGGCTGTAGCCCAGGGTTCAAAGCCCAGCTTGGCATTTTCCTTGGAGCTGGAAGGGACATTTGCTCATCTAATCCCTCCCGTTTTATAGCCAATGAAACTGAGACCCAGAGAGGTTAAGTCAGCCTTCTGGTAATGGGTAGCAGAGAATGGGTCTCAGGCTGCTGCGGCCCCCGCCCCCAATCCAGCTCTGGCTCCTGTGGCCCAGTCTCTGGACTGCTGGGCCTTCCTTTTTCTGTAAAACAGATCACTGGGGCCTTCACCTTTTTTGAATCTGTGGTGATCTGATGAAGCTAATGGGCCAGTCCTTCTCAGAATCGTGTTTTTAAACAACAGAAGAAAATGGTAGATTTCATTGAGACTAGTGAAAACAAAGGTGTCTTTTCTTCATTCAGAGTTGGGGAACCTGGGATTTCCTGGTAGGCCAGATGCTCCATTGGCCCCTTTACAAGAGGGTTTTCCTCTGGGGCCCTGCCCACCCAGGTGGGAAGGCTCCTTTGATCCAGCCAGGTTGCCTAGAGAGCCTCTTGCTTCTTGAAGCTCCCTTTTTCTTCCCCAGCCACCAAGACCCTTAACAGAGGCATCTCTGAGTTCATCGTGATGGCTGCGGATGCCGAGCCCCTGGAGATCATTCTCCATCTCCCACTGCTGTGTGAGGACAAGAACGTACCCTACGTGTTTGTGCGCTCCAAGCAGGCGCTGGGGCGGGCTTGTGGCGTCTCCCGGCCTGTCATTGCCTGCTCCGTCACCATCAAGGAAGGCTCCCAGCTGAAGCCCCAGATCCAGTCCGTCCAACAGTCAATTGAGAGACTCTTAGTCTGAGCCCAATCCAGTGGGCTCAGCCTTCTGTAGGGCTTGTTGGGGATCTGACCCGGGAGGGCTGTGGTGAGAGCATGGTGGGCAGAGACTGTTCTCAGGTGACTTTCAATGTTAAAACATTTTTATGGCTGTTAGAACTGGTTGGCTTTTTTTTCTCTCTCCTTTTTCCTAACCTCAAAGCTTCATTTTGTCTTCATTTCTCTGGGCCCAAGCCTCATGAGCTTGACCTTTGGGGGATGGGGGAAGGAACAACTACCTGAGCTGCCAGCCAAAGTTGAGAGCTACTATGCATACTCCTTTTGTAAGCCCAGCACATTCCACTACCAAGAATATACCAACACCAGCCCATTTTCCAAGGTGCTTATCATCATATAAGGTTCACCTTTGCAGGCTGGACCAGTTTGAATAATTTGCCCTCCCACAGCTGTGAGAAATACCCTTCTGGTATTTCGAGTCTCCTAATTCTTGTCAGCTCCTTCCATTCTCTCAATCTTACTTCCTGATAACTGTCTATATATCCTTGAATCTAAATCATGTTAGATTAAATAGAATATTTTGAACAATACTGTATTTTATTTTTTAAATGCACCTTAAGACAACCAGCAATTGAAGTGCAAATGTAACCATTTTTTTCTGAAATTCTGAACAAGGGCTCGTAATTAGAAGGTACAGCCTTCTTGGAGAAGCCACTTCTGGCCCCAGGTGATCTGTCCAGCAGCCTCAGTATCTTCATAGATGGGCCAGGAGTGTTAACTGCAGGTGTAGAGTGCCCAGGGTACAAAAGACAAAGGGGTGTGAGGGGAATCTCCCCTGGGGACTAGAAAGGTCAAAGACTGGCTCTGTGCTTCCAGGGAAGAACCTTCCAGCTGAGGGTGGGACGCCACTGTCCACTCCCTTGGCTTTCTGAAGGCCAAGGTGGACTGAAAGGCAGTTTGGTCCAGATTCCTGAATCTGCAGGGAGGGGAGGCAGAGTGTGGAGGCAAAGGAGTTGATTTTTGAGCTGGGGAAGCAGATGATGAAAAAAGAGGAGAAAACAGCCCTGATACTCTGGTCCTGGGGCCCATCAGGCCTCCTGGAAATGCTGCGTCAGCAGGTCCAAAAGCTCCTGCTTCTTGGTGCTGCTGGCCTTGAGCCGGTGCACACGGCAGGCCTCTTTGAGGATGGGTACCGTGAGCTTGCCCAGGGTGCCCTTTTGAACATGGGCCTTTAGCTCCTCCTCAGACAGCTCAAGCTTGGGCTGCTTCTCTCCAGGACCACTGCCGTCTGTGGAAAAACAAAAAATGAAAGGATGCTACCTTGGCATTGGCCCGGCTGGGAGCCTTTTCCATTAAAACTATTTCCATTAAGACTCTATGCCAAGGAGAAAGTGCCAGCAGACCTGAGGGGATGATGAAGATTCTGGGGAGGCAATGTGGGGGAAAATAAAAGGCCTCCAGGGAATATTTCATGAAACTTCTGATGTGGGAGTCTTCCACTAAGTTAGGATGGCAGCTGGGGATGTCTAGACTCAAGGGTTTAGAGCAGCAAGGAGCCAACTGACAGCATCTATTAAGACACCTACTGTGTGCCCTCAGTGACCTTCCCCCTCCATTTAAGAAGCAAACCAATCAGTGAATCCTCATGAGGAAAATCACTTCCCAAAGACAGCGCAAGGAAAAGAAGGGAGAGGAGTCTCCAATATAAGAAACAAACTTGACAGGGTTAAAAGGCAGAATGTAAAAGGTAAATTAAGAACAATCTGGTGTCAAGGAAACTTAACTGAATGTGAATGAAGCCTCATAAATGTGAGGTAATCTAGGGAGACTCCTAGTGGACAAGGCCAGGCCTGTGAGTCCAACTTATCCCATAGTCATCCAGGGCCACAGAACCCAAGTGGTCCTGGCTGAGGCCAGCATCTCTCAGCTGTGCTAATTAAACATGAAATATAAGACTGAAGAGCTACATGTTAATTCAAACGCAATTATTTCAAGCTTAGACACCAACCTAAGAACCCCTGGTCTTTCAGAAAAATTAGAATAGTGAAACATTTTAAGACATTAAAGACAAAGCTTTTAAAAAGTAGCACCTACTACACACCAAGCACTGTACTAGGTTCTGGGGATTGAGACAAAAGCTAAACAGACTGTGCCTTGAGGTTAGATTCTACTGGATCATACAAGAGAAATTCCAAATCCCATGAGGTTCTTCTCTGCAGCAAGGCAGGGGCCCCCTCACACTGATCTCTGGGGATCCTCAAGGGCAGTTTTACTGAAAGGTGAGAATGAGGGGCAGGGGTGGCAGTGGCAGCAGTCTGGCTAGAAGGGGAGGGAGGACCTGTGTGCCCAGCATGTGACCCAAGTGTTCACACCATCCAGGAGCCCTGAGGATGTCTGCAGGTGGTGGTGCCAGCCTGAGGTCCAGTCCTACCCCCCTTTGGGCCAGACTGCCTGTGTGAGCCCTCAGTGGCGCAGAAACCTCTGCAGAGTAGCTGCAATCTGTATAGGTAAAGGGACTTCCTCACTGAGCCTTCCCCCAATGAGAGAAATCGGATCATGCCAAAGCAAAGTGTGGGGCTAAGAATAGACAGACATGGGGGAAAAACAGTCCAAGGAATACTGTCCAGGGGAGGGACACAACAGGCAAATAGTCAGCCCCACACATAACCGGGCAGTGGGCATGAGAGGAGGGGCAAGGTCAGTTTACAAGGTGAGCTTCCAAGGAGGCCCAGAGCAGGCCATTAGTGGGATTCAAGGCAGCTGACCTGGCTGGGACAAAGGGGGCATGAAGGAGAGCAAGAGGAAGGAGGGGAGGCTGAAGGCAGAGTGTGGAGGCTCACTGAAGCTAAAGACAAAGGAGTCAATGAAAGTTTTTGAGCTGGGGAAGCAGATGATCAGAGTAGTGCTTTCAAAGATGATTTTGACAGCTCTGTGGGGGAAGGACTGCAGGAAGAAAAGAAAGTCCAGTTGGGACGAAGCTACGTTAGAAGGGGACACTTGACAAGACTAACAAAAATACTGGAGAGAAATCTGAAGGAAGGGGAAATGATGAGCTCTGTTCTGGACACATGGATGGTATGTGAGGTGATTACAACCTAAGTCTCTAAGGAGATACCCCCACCCCAAGGCAGCCATGTGAGCAGCAGCAGAGCTCAGGAGAGACATGAAGCCTTTGGGGAAGCAGAGAGGCAGGTGGGCCAAGGACACATCTCAGTCCCTTGAAGAGGAGGAAAGGGAGGAGAGGGAGGGGCAGGAGAAGGGGGAAAGGGGGAGGAGGCAGTGGCTGAGACCACCTACTACCTCTTCTCTCTGCAACATGAGGGTAAAAACAAAGCCTGGCAACTTGAGCCAAACAAGACCCTGACTACCCAATAAGCCATCCCTCCTGGTCTCAATGTGCAGTGCCACTTCTGGCCCTTCTGGTTTCCTGTCAGGTTCTCAGCTGAGGGGCCTCCACCTCTATTAACCTCTGGGCTGATAAGACCAGGCCCTCCTGGTGTGGAGCCACCCCCACACCTCACCTGGTCTCCTCTTCACAGCCTTCCTCTCAGGGTCGTAGTCAGGAGGGTAGACCAGCTCCTTGAACTCCTCTGCCAGGCTGCCCAGCCTGAGATCTATTGCTTCAACCTTGGGCACTACAAGAATGGAAGGAGGTGGTGGGAAGACAAACCCATAGCCTGGGAGCCCCAAGGATCCACGATGGAGGGCAGAGAAGTGCCTCAGAGGCCTGGCCATCAATGCCCTCACTGAACAGAGGAGGAAGATAGGGCCTGCCCAAAGTGACGAGGACTGTGGTGGGGGCAGGATGAGAGTGCAGGTCCCGATTCCAGACCCTGCCCTGCCACTCTACACTGGTCTAAGCCCTTCATTTCAAAGACTGGGAAACTAAAAAGCCAGAAAAGGTATTGTGATTTGCCCAAGGTAAGTGGTAGAGCCAAGACTAGAATCCAGACCTTTGGCCTGTTACAGTGTAACGTGCCAAGCCCACGTTTGGATGCTTCTGCTGCCCCTTGGCAGGCTTGGACAAAGCAAGGGAGTCCCTTCTGCAAAGTAAGGGGGAGCTGGGCCATCCCTCAGGTCACTGCCAAGCCCAATTCCTCCCCTGCTGGGGAGCACCGCCCTCTGCCCAGGGGGTGGGGTGGGGCCATGAGCCCCAGGGCTTGGTGGGACCAGTCCTCACACTTTGGGGTCTGTCCCAGGGAGCACAGACAATGCCCATCCCACCCAAGGGAGACATTTCTCCCATCAAGGGGCTTTACAAACTGGAGCCCCTAGCTACAAATTAGAGTAGCCCCAAGGTCTCCATGACTCAATTGTGAATCTGTGCCCTGGGTAGACAGCAACAGCTAGTGTTCTGGTCACCCCCATAGAAAAGCATTATGGCCGTGACCACAGATGGCTCCAACTGGTCCTGAGAAGGCCGACTCCTCCACTCAGCGCTAGACCTGCAGGCCTGCTCTGCCCAACTGGACGGTTGAGCACCAAGCACAGGATGTCCTCTGTCACTTGGTATGACCCTCACCACCATCACAGGTTACGCACACACTGGCATCTCTCATGGGGAAGAGGAAGCCAAGGCCAGGGAAGTCAGGTCTGGGCCTCTCTCTTGAGGCAGTGTTCTCCCTTCGGCTGGCTGGACCCTCTGCCAAGGGCAGCACAGCAGTGAGCAAGGCTGAGGCTGCATCCCTGCAGTGGGCCCAGGACCATTCTCTTGGGACCTGCTCCCTCCTCTGTGAAATGGGGAAGCTGAACCAGTGTGTCAAAAGCCTCATCTAACTCCAAAGTGAATGGTCCAATTCAATGGTTCTCTCTACCCGATGCT
Organism: Petaurus breviceps papuanus; assembly: GCF_028583685.1. Lineage (NCBI taxonomy): Eukaryota > Metazoa > Chordata > Mammalia > Diprotodontia > Petauridae > Petaurus > Petaurus breviceps. Next base: position 3,417,443 of record NW_027186303.1, read on the forward strand.
GCCATTTTAGGTAGTCACTCAACCAGCACTTATTAAGTGACTACTGCATACACTGTGTGCTATGTGGTGAGGGGCCAGGAGAGCAGAACCAAAGTCCCTGCCCTCAAGAAGCTCATACTCTTAGAAGGAGGCCAATAAGCAAACGTACAGGGTAGATGGAACTATATCAGAGCCCAAGGGGCAAAAGGCAGCCAAGTAGCAGAGAACCTCGAACCCGAGCTGGGCAGGACTTCAGACATCATCTTGTTTTATACATGAGGGAGCCCAGGGAGGAACAAGGACTGCCCTGGGTGCTGAAGGGCCTGATGGGGGACACAACATCTCCATCTCTGCTGTCCCATGCTCCAGCCTCCCTCGCTGCCATGTGTTTGTGTAGCCATAGACCCTCTTTTACCAGAATGAGCATCCTGGAGGGGAGGCCTGGAGATAGGCCAGGGTCAAGGTCGGGAACCCCCAGGGCCGGAATGGAGCCAGGATGAGGAACACCTTGGACCCCAGCCCCTCCCTTCCCCTCGCGAGGTCCCTCTGATCATGGAGAAATCCCAGAGCAAGCACCCATCACTCCCCACCTGAGGCCTCCACACACGGGAGAAACCAGTGCCTTACGTGTCAGGTCTGGCGCATGCTCACACTCCTCCTTCTCCAGGGCCAAGGCCTCCAGATTTCTGAAATACTGCTGCAGCACAGGGTTCTCAAAGCTGTCGCTCCTAGAAGCCAAAGCCCAGCAGGGCAGTCCCCCAATGCACAAAGGCATCCAGCTCCACCCAGCCTAACCGCCCCTTCATCACCATCCCCATCCGGGTAGGCAGAAACACCACTTCTGTGCCTGTGGTGGCTGCTCAGTCACCGTCACCCACAGAAGGGGCAGAAGCACGAGGGTCAGGGTCGAGGGTTGGTGGGAGGCCTATGTGTGAAAGGGTGGAGGCAGCTCCAGCTTCACACCCCGCTCCCATGGGCTTCGAAGTTAAAGGGGCCAAGATGGAAAGTCAGCTCCTGGGCCCGAGGTGGCCCTTGAGCCTGGATGTCTGTCCATGTTTACTTTGTTTCACAGCAGCAGTGGCAGCTGCTTCTCAGAGGCCTGACACACAGCACAAGCTTGTGCCACCACCACTTCCTGTCTCTGCTCATCAGAGGGAGCACCAAAGTCTCCTGAGACAACCCCTGGGGCTTCAAGGTAAGAGAACCAGGGGGTTTCCCTCATTGTTAGGTGGCTTTTCCAGTGACAAGAAAACGGCCCAGTCTAAATGAAGTGGCCCCAGGGAAGACGTCCCTCCAAGGGATCCCCAGGGTCCCAAGCTCACCCACCAGGCAGCACGTTGGCAAGGGGCAGGTGTTCCAACTCCTGCCCAGGGAGGTCTGTCACTGCAAGGCTGGCTACCGGGGGAAGGAACCAACTTAGCTCAAGTGAGGGCCCTCACTCAGCCCACACTCACCGGTACTTGAAGCGGAGTTTCCGGACAATGGCCTTCATCTTGTCCACCTGCTCTGGGTTGGCGGTGACTTTCTCGGTAAAGGGCACCTTCCGTTTGTCATCAGCATAGGGCAGGAAGACGAGCTGGAAGCCTGCAGGAGTAAGAAGCAGGGTCCCAGAGCATGCCAGCCAGACTAGCCACAGGGTGTGTGGGGGCTGGAGGTGGTGCATCTGCTCACCTGGAGGGGTCACCTGGACGTTCTGGGCATCTAGCTCCTCTTCCTGGGGCACCAGTGCCACAAAGCATGGGGGGCTGCTTTGGCGGGGGGTGTACCTGCACAGCGCCAACACCTCCTTCTCCAGGCACTTGGTGAGTAAAGCAGTGAACAGTGTTGTACTTCCTGGGGAGAAAGAGCCCCAAAGGTCAAGACTATGAATGGTTTGCACAGCTGTGCTCCTAGGCTGCTGGGCCAGGAGTCAGGAGAACCCGAGTTCAAATTTGACCTCAGGCCCTTAATAGCTGAGTGGACCCAAGCAAGTATGTCCCTGCTGCCTGCCTCAGTTTTCTCACCTGCAAAATGGGCATAACGACCCCAGGGTTGTCACAAGGACCAAATGAGATGATACCTCTGACAGGCTTATTATATATATATATATTAAAGCAATTGGGGTTAAGTAACTTGCTCAAGGTTACACGACCAGTTATTTCTGGGTGTGGTGCTGAGTATCTGAGCCCAGATTTGATCCAGGTCATCCCGACACTGGAGCCGGTGCTCTTACTCGCTGAGCCACCTGGCTGCCCCTAAGCAATTGGGGTTAAGTAACTTGCTCAAGGTTAAGTAACTTGCTCAAGGTTACACGGCCAGGTGTTTCTGGGTGGGTGCTAAGTGTCTGAGCCCCGGGATTCGATCTCTAGGTCTTCTCAACACTGGAGCCGGTGCTCTTACTTGCTGTGCTACCTGGCCGCCCAGATATATTTTTTAAAAGCTGTATTCCAGGACAGAGGGCAAAGTCAGGAAACCCCCAAAATGACTTTGAAGAGTAGTTTGGGAAACCTCATGTGAAGTGGTGCTGAATGAAGGAGACTAAGAACAACTCACAGTCACAACAACAGTGCAAAGACACACAATTTGGAAAGGCTCAAGGACCCCTGGGCAGAGCCAGGCACAGGGTTCTGGTCTGTCGGGACGTCTGGTGTCACTATACAGCGTCAGGAGAAGGGCGGTGAGCTTTCCCCCAGCAGGGAAAAAAGTGACTCTTATTTACCTCAGTTTCCCCTCCTTGTGTCCATGCCAGCAGGAGCCTCCACTGCTAAAGAAACTCACTGGTATCAGGTTTAATGACTCATTAGAAAGAAGGACCAGCCTTCGTCCCACCCCACCCCATCCTCACGGAGGAAAAAAAGGAAAACAGAATAGGTTAACAAGCACAGGGAATTAAATAAAACAAGTTCCTGCACTGGTCATGTCCAAATAAGACCTACCTCCACTGCTTCCAAAGCCACAGCCTCTCCATCTGGAAGCACACTTTATCACGAATCCCTTGGAATTGTGGCTGGCCACTGCAGAGCCCAGGGCCCTGCCCAGTGAGTTCATGACCTTGCTTTTTTACTATTCTGATCACTATTTCAATAGAACTGGTTTCCAAAAAAAAAAAACAACAACAACAAAAAAAATAAAATAAAATAAAGATCCGAGGTAGCTAGATGGCACAGTGTATAGAGCACGGGCCCTGGAGTCAGGAGAACCTGAGTTCAAATCCAGCCTCAGACACTTGACACATTTACTAGCCATGTGACTTTGGGCAAGTCACTTAACCCCAATTGCCCTCCAAAAAAAATAAAAATAATAATAATAAAAAAATAGAACTGTTTCCTCTGTAAGCCCATTTATTTTATTTTATTCATTTAAAAATGGAATCCCATGACCCCGAAATGGCCAGAGCCTCCCGGGGCTGACTTTGTGGGCAGTACAACCCCTCACTCACCATTAACCAGGGATTCCTCTGGGTACACAAACAGAGAAGGCCTCAGGAAATGGTGCTGCTTCAGCATAAAGAGAGGCTTGAAGCCAATCAGAACCAAGCCTGGCTCATCAAATTTCTTCAGCTCTTCCGTCTCCTCTTTCTCCATCACAATCTGATGGCCTCCATACATCTGAAAGAAGGGAGGCCTCAGAGAGGAAGGCCCAGAAGCAGGCTGCGGCTTGGTGGGCCACTTTCTCCATCGTTAAACCCCAAACCACACTCATTTAGCCAGCTAGCTCTGGCTGAGAACCAGAACCAGAATGCGAATGATGGCACAAGTCCTGCAACAGCTTCACAGGCACAGGGGGAAACAACCCAGGACCAAATAATGTCAAGAACTCTGCCCAAAAGGGCTATAAAACCGTGCATACCCTGTGAGCCAGCAGCAGTGCTTCTAGGTCTCTATCCCAAAGAGATCATAAAAAAAGGAAAAGTACAAAAATATTTATAGCAGCTCTTTTTGTGGTGGCCAAGAATTGAAAATTGTGGGTATGGCCATCAATTGGCGAATGGCTGACTAGGTTACAGTCATTCTGTAATGGAATACTATTGTTCCATAAGAAATGATGAGCAGACGACTTCAGAAATCCTGGAAATAAATTGATGCCAAGTGAAGTGAGCAGAACCAGGAGAACATTGGACATAGCAACACTGTGCCAAGCTCAAACTATGACTGACTTAGCTCTTCTCAGCAATGCAATGGTCTAAGACCATCCCAAAAGGTACATAATGGAGAATGCCATCCACATCCAAATAAAAGAGCTATGGAGTCTGAATGCAGATCCAAGCAGACTATTTCACTTTGTTTTTTCTTTTTCATGGCTTTTCCCTTTTGTCCTGATTCTTCTTTCACAATGTGACTACTGTGGACATATATTTAATATGATTGTACATGCATAACCTATATCAGATCACCTGCCATCTTGGGAAGGGAGACAAAAATCTGGAACTCAAAAATCTTAGAAAAGTGAGTGCTGAAAACTATCTTTACATGTAACTGGAAAAAACAAAATCCTATCAAGCAGAAAAAAACCCCAAATAATGCCACGAGTGAGCAGACTCCTTGCTACCTCTGGCTCTGAAAAAGAACGGCCCCTGTAGAATTAAGACAAACAGCAGGGAGATGGCCACTGGGAAGCTTGTCTCTTCCAAGACTGAAGTCACACCTCTTCTGCTGATGCTGACCCCTCTGACACCAATCCAAACAATGCTTGGTTTGGGTCTCTGTGCTCCAGTCCTTCCACATTCATTCCTGTCTCAGCCTGCATTAGTCCCAATCCTGGACACTCTCCCACACTTCTTACACATTCCATTTAACATTCTTGCATCTTTGTACTGCAAGATCCCCAAGCAGATTGATGGACTAGAAGCAACTATTCCACACTCAGCCCCTGTGCCATCATCATCAGTCTCTGCTTGAGGCCATGTTAAGCCACAAGAGGAAAAGAGGGAGTTGAGCAGAATGGGATTCCCCCAACAGACCCGTAGTGAGCCCTGCTCCCCAAACACTCAATAGGGCCTCATCCTCCCAAGTGAGCTCTGTGAGGGTTTCAGTCATCACAGCAGAGTAAGGCCACGGACTTGGGAGAGTCACATCAGTGATCAGGGAGGCAACCTCCACTGGAGACTCTTGAAATCTCTGATTCAACAAACACGTATTAGGTGCTTGGGGGTGTGAGGCACTGTCCAGACAGTGGGGTTACAAAGGCAAACAATGACCCTGCTTGACACCTTAGTAAGATCGAGGTGGTTGGACCAGAGGACACTGACGATCCTCGTCATCAAATTGGAAAAGCTCCAGCACACCCCATGAAGAGATGCCAGCTCTCTCTGATTAGTAGCTCTCCAGCACACCCACACCTGAGACTAAATGACCCCAGGGACTAGACCTCATTTTTATAGCTCAGCTGGAATGGGCCAGATTCGGGGTGGAGGAGGAGAAGCACATTCTGGGGCATGGATAATATGAGGATTTGTTTCCCCTGACTGTGTATGTTTGTTTCAAGGATTTTTTCTCTTTTAAACTGGGGGGTTGGGGGACAAACAGAAAATAAATGCCCATAAACTTAAAAGACAATCCATCAAGTCTGACTGCCTGTCCTTCAGGCTTTCCCCACCCTCACCCCTGCCCACCATGACAAATCCCCCACAAGCATCGAGGAGTTACCTGAGCCCTCTTGGTGTCACTGGGCAGGAGCAGGCTGCCTGTTTCTACATTAAATGTTCGGGTCTTGGTTTTCACCTGTTCGTTTGTTTCCCGGTAAAGCCTGACTGGAGAAGGCCTGACTGCCTTCTGGACCATATTGAAAATGCCAACAGTCAGGGCCACATCCTTGCCCAGTTTTAGCTTTAGTCTGAGGAGAAAGCACAGCCAGAAAGGACTTAATAATAAAGAAAGTAATAATAACAAGCTCTTAGGTATCATTTTAAGATTTGCAAACTAATTTACAAATATTATCTCACCTGATCCTCACAACAACCCTCACAACAATGTACGTATATGTGGTTCACAACATTATGATCTCCATTTTACAAATGAGGAAACTGAGGCAGGCAGAGGTTCAGTAACTTGCCTGGGGCCACCCAGCTAGGAAGTGTGAGGCAGGATTCAAATTATGACCTTCCGGGTCCAGGCCCAGCGTTCTGCGTACTGTGGCACCCATCTGTGGTTAAATGGCGTGGGCCCTCCTTCACAACTCTGCCTGGGTCCCATTCCACTCACCAGCTCTGCATCAGGTTTGGAGAGTGCCCTCCTGGGAGCATTTTGAGGGAAGTCACTTTAAACATGGCACTTCCTGGAACAGTGAGGCTCTTGTCAGATTTGTTCATGCATCAAGGACCAAGTCCCAGGAGAAAATGCTCCAAGGAAATATGATGCAGTATGGAGAGGACAAAACTATAGGCCCAGGCCCTGAGTTCAAATCCTGAGACGTAGGAGCTTTGGGCAGTTCACACAACCTCAATTTTCTCATCTCTAAAATAGGTTTGACACTGAAGTGCCCCCCTCACTGGGCTGTGAAGAAAAGAGCTTCGGAACCAGTCCGGTGCTACAGTGCTAGAGAGAGGAGATCTGGATTCTAACATTCTCTGGCAGCCTGGAGGGCTGTGTGCCCTCAGGACAGAATACATCACACCTGGAGAGTCTTCATTTTCAGAGGGAGGGCACTGGACAAAAGGGCCTGGGGTCCTTCTGACTCAAAGTTCTAGGTTATCAGGTATGGATTCTCCAGTGAAAACATCACAGACCAGAGTTAGAGGAGAGAGACTGAGAAGTGCCCCAAGCCCCTGCACCCACATCCAAAGAGGCAGCATTTGAAGGCCTGAGGGCAAGCCTTCTCTACCTTTTTCATTTTGTGGTCCTTCAAACCTCACCTCTACCTTTTATCAAAGAAAAAGAGAGGGACAGACCACCACTTTTTTTTTTTTTTGCTTCAAGGCCAAAGTTTGGAGAGGGAGGACAGTTCAGGAGAAACATGAACTCGGCCACAAAGAAATTCAGAACAAACCCTACCCCCCAACTTAGGGAAAATTACCAGGAAGCTCCTTCACTCTTTCCCAATATCCTTCCAAAGATGATGCCTAGAAACCCTGGCCCACAGTTAAGGGCACATACTAGCAGGGAGGTGGGAGGAGAGACCTCTAATGGCAGCAAAGACTTCCGGGAAACCTGGTCAATTGAATGACCACTTCAGGTTGCCTTAAAGGTTCCCCTAAACAGGGAAGGTGATCAGAAAGGTCTGTGCTGGGTCTAACACAACAGGAGACTGGGCTCTGCCTCCTTGGCAACAGCAAACCATGAGACTCAAAAAGAATGTCTTTGTCAGAGACATCAGGGCTACAGTCTAACCACAAGATGGCCCACCATAAATGGCCAGCAAAGACAGATCACCTTTGGGGCCATTTCTGGGCTCACCTGGCCAGAGAGCGTTTCCGGGTTTCCTTGGCCCGAACCTTCCTCAGGAGGTCCTCCAGCTTGCCAGACTCCTCAAAGTGAACCCCAAGGTCCTCGTCCTGAGCTGGGGTGATGATGTCCCTGTAGAATAAGGAAACATCAAACCCCCCAGGCTTCTTCAGGTTCATAAGATCGAGGAAGATACCTGGCACCAGAGTAGAAGGAGGTGGTAAAAGCAAATTAGTACCTGCCATCCATAACCCCATTTTTCTGCTACTAAACCTCAAGTCTGTCTTCTAAAGGGCTACATTAAGCAGTTAAGTAGGAGAGGTCTCAAAAGAAGCAGTCTTAGCAGGATCTGCCCTGTGGGCAGAGCAGGACTGACAGGCTGAATATAAGGCCCTGGAGGCCAAGGTGGACTTCCTTTTTTTGTGTTGGTACCTCAAGAATCAAGCTCAATGTCTATCATACAGCTGAGAAATTCCTCCTGCAACAGTATCTCATTCAAACCCACCAACCCTGAAAGGCAGGATTTTTACCTGCCATCTCGCCTGATCCCCTGCACACCAGTGCCTGCCCAACATTAGTCATTTCTACCCATCACTCAGATCCCATGCCCTGGGCAGTGCCTCTCTCTGGAGGGCTGGGCCTCAGCGGCTTCACCCACCTGTGTCACGGAGGTCACTGGCTTTGGTCTTGGCCCGACTGGCCTTGGCACTATCTTTGCCATGGGGATTGTCATCATTGGTGAACAGCATGATCCGCTTGTGACTCATCTTGAGCCGGACTGCACTGAAGAGGTTGGCGCAGACCCAGAGGGCCTCGCTCAGGGAATAGTCAGAGCCATGGCCAATCAGCTCCCGAAAATGTTCCTCTCCTTTTTCTCCTTTAAACTGGTCAAACTCACGTATTCGCTTTGCACCTAGGTGTGGGAGCCAAAAGGAAAAGATCAACAAATAGTGGGCAGGCAACTCCGAGTTAACAGGGCATATACACCATTCATGGCATTTATTAGCACTAACCAATTTGCTGGGCATTTCGCTAGGCAAAGACAAACATGGTCTCTGGCACCGCCAACCCTCCTACTCTCAAGGGGCAGGCTCTTTTTTCCAAGCCCAGGCCCTCTTAAATCCTAAGCCAAGTGTTCAAGAATCAACCTAGAAAAAGGGAGATAGAATCCTATTGAAGGCAGGATACCAATTTATTCCTATTCTTCATCCCTCTTGGTTGAGAGATGGATAACTTGGGAGTAGGATTTACAGTTAGAAGGGACCTTAGCTCATCTAAGCATCCATTACAGAATAGGGAGGCGAGGCCCAGAGAGCATCAACATAGCCAAGGTCAAACAGAGACAGCAGCAGCAGTCAGCCCTCAGAGCTCCTGTGGCCCACACTCTTCTATAGAGCAGAAACGGCCTCAAACGTCTCAATGTTTCATACCTGGGGTATCCAGCTCATGGAGAACATACACATTTCTGAAATTCACAGAATTCTTATCTTTGTCAGTGCCATAGAAGACCACGGCCAAAAGGTCTCGGTCACTACTGATGATTTTGCTGCTGTACACGCTCTGGATGCACTGGGGGAAAGCACAGAGAAGGGACACCAATGACCTCACTCATTAGGCCTTACTACAGGCAAAGCCTGGGGCTGAGCCCTGGGGACACCAAGAGAAAAGTATGGAGCTTGCAGGACGGCAGCAAAACCTAGAGACACCAATTCATTGAAGAAACCTCCAAACAGAATCTCCCTTGCTGGGTGTTCCTGGGGACACTGCAGGCTATGTATTTCACAGACTCCCAGAGGGATGCTGGTCTAGCCCTTCTATAGCAGTCTGAGATGTGGTCACTCAGAGTTTACTGGATGCCCTCCAGGGAAAGTGGAGCCCAACACCTCCTGAGAAGCTCATTCTACTCAGGCAATTCTGTTAATGAAGTTCAGACCAGAGCAGATCAGGCAAAATATCCACCTTGAGTAGCTATTTATGAGATGGAAGGTGGAGAAAGGGTGGTGATGATCCTCAACCAAACATCCGCGTGGCATGGGTCAAAAAGCCAAGCTAAGCTCAAAGTCTCTTCCTGGAAGGGTAGAGTACTGTAACTAAAAGTAAAGGCAGGGGCCTGGCTCCCAGGAGATTCTAGTTCCAATGGTCATTACAGAGCCATCAATCTCCTGGCTTTCTAGCTGTGGCCCTGGTCCCAGATTTCCATCTGATGCTATGAGCTCCAGGAGCCTGCATTATCCTTCACTCATGTAATAAGACGATAGATCTGGAAGGAGGTGTAGGGAGGGGGAAAAGAGGGAAAATGGGCTCCAGATTTCACTTTGAGAACTCTAAAGTACAATGCAAATGTAAGTTATTTCGATGGTCATCTGCTAAGCTGTGCCTGGACTGGCTGCGCTGTCTGCTCCTCTTCCCAGAATTAGAGTAGCAGGCCCCTGAACACCCAAGCTGTGAGCCCGAAGCCAGAGGAGGAGAACACTTTGGGCTCCAGCCCCTAGGGGTGACCCGTTCTCTATTCCATCTTTCATGGGATTTGCTTTGTGCTGAACCCCTCCTCCCATGACTCACCTAACGTCACAGTCACAAGCTCCTCCAGGTACCCAGAAGGCCAGGAGCGGTCCTCACAGAGCCTTTTATTACTATCAGAATGGTCATTTGTCTTTTGTTTGTTTTTTTATCATTTTCTCATGGTTAACAGAAAGTAGCAGTATAAAGGGGATGATCAAGTGGCTAGCCACTCATACCTCTTAAGAGAAAACAAACACACACACCCACACACCCACCCTCTTTCCTTCTTCCCCTCCCCACCAAGTTTTCCTTAGAGCACTATACAACATTCCTAAAATCAACCTTCTCTTCTAGAATAAGCTGACCTCTTGTCCACCTCTGGGTCGGCTCTCGGTGGGAGTAACCCTACACAAAAGTAAAACTCCAGGGAACAGAGACAATAGGGCTCTTTCAGGTTGAAGGTGCCACTCCCAAAATGGCCTACAAGGGTTACAAGAAAAACACAACTTGCTCAAATCTGTGATTCTCAGTCTCTCTATGAAGATACTCTATGGGTATCTATGGGGAGCGGGTCAGAGCCGGAGCCACGGAAGCCACCGGGCCTCAGCCGTGAGGCTACTGCCTCCTACTGCCAGCAGGAAGGAAAGGACCAGATTATATTTGTGACCGAAGACCATGAAAAGCCAAGCAACGCTGAGCTGGTAGCAGATGACCCAAATGATCCCTATGAAGAACACAGTTTGATCCTGCCCAATGGAGACATTAACTGGAACTGCTCATGACTTGGGGGAATGGCCAGTGGTCCCTGTGGAGAACAGTTCAAGTTGGCCTTCTCCTGTTTCCATTACGGCACAGAGGAAGTCAAAGGCTCAGACTGTGTGGATCAGTTCCAGGCCACGCAAAAATGTATGCAGAAGTACCCAGACCTCTATTCCTAGGAGGAAGAGGAAGAAGAGAAAGTGAGCGAGGGGGTGGAGGGGCCCGCTGAGGCAGCTCTGACTACAGAGGAGGAAAAAGGACTGAGGTGCCGTCTCCTGCCTTTGCGCCTTTCAGAGGCGTGGACCTCATGCAAAATGGCTCTCTGGGGGTCTTCACAGAAAGTCTCTTACCTTTTCATGTTTTGTGCACTGTACATGAAATAACTTATTTTGATGGGCAGGGGTCTCAACCCTGTGATGCAAACCCCAAGTCCCACCAGTTTATGTGAAATAATGTATTAAGACTTTTCAGCAATCCCCCAAACCACTGCTCTTCAGGTTCAGGCCAGGGGGTAGGTGTGCTAGATTCATTCATTCTGTTGAGGTCCCTTTTTTATGTATTTTGTAGTCCACTTAGGACTTATAAATATATATATATACACATATCAAAGAGGAAAAAAAACGATAAACAAATCTTCCTCTAAAGATCTGAAACTACTTCATAAATGCTATGGTATACACAGTAGGGTGTGAAGCACGCACCATCTAGGCTGTAGAAAACGAAATCAGCTCTGGGATAGACTAGACTGAGTACCCACTAACGGCTACCCAAAGCACCTAACTTTCAGATCAGTGACTACTGGACGGAAAGGCAAGGAAGAACCAGGGAGGGCACACATCAGCAAGGGGCACGAATCAGCTTTCAGATAATCAATAGCAAAGTCTGAGCTCGGTACTGAAGAAGGACACCCTGTCTGATGGGAACTGAGGGGAAAACAGGAAAAGCGATCGGCAGAAATTAGGTTTAGACCAACACCTTATACCACATACCTCCATAAACTCAAAGCAGACCCACAACCTGAGTATAAAAAGTCACACCAGAATAAAAAATGCGGGGGAAAAGAATAAGATCCAGAGCCTTTAACAACTACAGCTAGGTGGAGAATTCTTAACCAAGTACAAGAGAAGAGATCAAAGTGTTAAAAAAGATAATTCTGACTATGTAAAATTTAAAAAGCTTTTGAATGAATAAAATCAAGGAAGGGAGAATTAGAAGAAAAACTAGAGCAAAGAAAATATTTTTATCAAATGTCAGTGATAATGTTCTGATATCCACAACACAGACACATTCAAGGCATCAAGAATGTTCAAAGGATGTGTAGTTTCCAAAAGATCTGCAAACTATAAAGAGCATATGAAAAATACTCCAAATACTTAATAGGAAAAGAAATGCAAATTAAAATAATTCCAAGGCTTCACCCTGCACTCAATAAATAGCAAAGATAACCACAGATGGGAATGGAGGACATCGAAGCAGCTGTGGCCAGATCAGCAGGAGCCCTGACGTGCTCCCTGGAGCTGGGATGTGGGCTAACTGTTCTGGGACAGTCTGAATTACAAAAGGACCTAAATCGTTCATTCCCACTGACCACCATATGTCCCAAGGAAGTCAAGGACAGAAGAAAACAAAGGTCCAATATATACCAAAACATTTTACAACATCATTGTTTGTGGTAACAAAGCACTAGAAACAATGGCTGTCCACAGACTGGAGAAGGGAAGAAAAAACTAAGTACCACAAAACAAATGAGAAATTACTGCTCAGTAAGACATGACAAATATTCCAGAGGATTGAGAGAATTGTGGGAACATCTCTAAGAACTGATGCAATCATCAGTACCAACAGAAATGTTATGTGATGACTATAACAATTCCAAAAAGGAAGGTAACTTCTGAGTTGTGAAAAAAATCAGTGATGGCCCCAGAGAGCAAATAATGAAATACACACCTCCCCCTTCACAGCAGAACTGGGGCTACTAGGGCAAAATACAGTATGTCTTCCTTGTCAGAGAACAGTCACTACATTGGCTTTTTTGCTGACCTGATTGTCTCTGTGTCATAATGGGAGGTTCAATGAGGAGGGGAAGACAACTAAAGAAAAAAAAAGACATCAATAAAATATAGGGGTAGCACCAGCCTTGAAGGAAGCCCAAGAATAAGACAGGGAGGGGTAAGGAGGGCATATCTCAAGGGTCAGGGTGAATTTTTTCAAACACACAGATAGCAAGTTTCATTAACAGCTGGTAGTTTCGAGTCTGGCTAGAATGAAATGTACATGAAGGAGAGTCGTATGAAGTATGAGCCAGGCTATGGAAGACCTCGAAAGCCAAAGAGTTTTATATGTTGCTTTAGAAGCCAAGGGGAGCTCTGGGGGGTTTCTAATCAGGAAAATGACAAGGTCAAGGCTGTGCCTTTGGATAATTGTTTTGGCTTCACTGTGGAGGATGCACTGAGGAAGAGAGAAGCTAGAAGCTGGGAGATAAAGCTAAGAAGTGACAATGGCTAGAATGAGGATGTAGGCAGCCATGTGAGAGAGAACGGGATGGACCTGGTGACTGATAGAACATGGGGTGTGGACTCTGAGGTCACCAATGTGGATAACCCTGAAATGATGACAGGCAAAGAGGGAAATGTGGATGGGTGGGCAACAGGTGGGGAGGGGAAAAGGTGGTGGAGGGCCTGCTGCTCTAGCTGACATTCCCCCCTTGGAGAAAGTCCCAGACAAGAAGCCCAGAGGGATTCATCCTTAGCCTGCTTTCCACAGCTATACAGCAGAGAGCTAGGATGTCTCATTGGCCCTAGAACCTGGAGACTGGCTCAGCAGTCCCGACCAAGCTGTCCACATTGTACTTTCTGGGTTCTGAAGCGTTTCACCTGATCTACAGCAGCCTCTGTGTAGCGGTGTGATGAGCCCATGGACACTGGGAAATTCACAAAGCAATCTTTAGCCAGGACTTCAGGCACGATCACCGTGCATTAAGACCTGAGGAGGACTTTTGCTGTCCCCTTCCTTTACTCTCTCTTTTCTCCCTTCAACCAGTTATAATCCTCAAAGATTCCAAAGCTTCTTCTGAGGCTAGCTACCAAGTAGTAACACCTTGCTTCCCCCCACCACTGTCTGAGAACACCTGAAAAACCAGAAAAATTGGTGAAATACCCCCACACACATCAGAGATGAGAACTTTCCCACAGAAAAACATCTGGGAAGCCTCATTTAGGGCTATAACCTCCATGAGCTGATCTGACAGGTAAAAAAATTCAAACAATGAAGTCTGTATTCCCTTCTGACAAAAAAACAGCAAACCAAAAATGGCAAATTGGTCAAATCTAACATTTCCTAAATGAAAAACGACTGAATTCCCCAATAAAAAGGGTCATCAGAACATACCAGAAAGAGAATTGAACTTATTATCTATACTATGTGTAGATATTTTATCATACTTGAAAGAAACAAAAAGAGCCCATGCACCAAATAATAAAACAAATACATTTATCAATGCAATGCCCAACTACAGCTCCAGGCTCCTGACCTGGCTGGGGGAAAAGAAGGGGGGATGATGCCAAGACATAGAATTTTGGAGACTTGGCAAATGAGTGGATATGTTTTGCTCAACTATGTTTATTTGTTACAAACTGTCTTTTTTTTCCTCAGGGAAGAAAGAACAAATCAAGTAATAAAGGTCACCCCTGAAAGGAAGGTTACTGAAACTTTTTTTAAAAATAGAACAAAAGTTCAGAAGGAAACAGGAGGACTGCTTTGAAAGCAACAGATTTGTGTTTTCATATATAATGCTCCTTTTCTGTACCACTTTATAGATGGAATTTTTTGGGTGTTCATTAAATTCAGAATTCTAAAAACTTAAAAGCCATCTGGTGCTCCAGATGCCCAATTTAGCCAATTCAAACACAACAGTCTGAAGTTGAAGCTTTGTCTATATGTAAAAGGTAACCTTACTTGGATGGTTAGGTCAAAAGAAGTTCCTTGATCTTCATCCTGAGGCTCAAACATAGCCTTGGAGGCATCAACTAAGAAAATCAAACTGTCCCGTCCAGAATACTTAGAGTTTCCTATAAAGAGAAAATATTTTAAAACAATTTGAATTTATATTGCAACTATCAAGTCTGAGATAACTAAAAAATAACTTTTTAACTAAAAAAGACCTTCCCAGCTTAAGTACCAGTAATAACATGTCTCCTGGGATTACAGCTGGTCCCTGATAGAAGACTTTGAGAGTAACTTCCAATATCCTTCTAGTCTTCCCTCCCTACCAAGTCTCATCACTTGCAGATGCTAAGCGCTCCAGAGGCAGCCGAGCACAGCACAGCCCTCCTGAGGCTCCAGCACATCACCTGGGCACACAGCAGGTGTCTGATAAATACTTGCTGATTGAGGCTTGGGTGGTTCTAATGCCTCTAAGTTCTTCCTCCCTGAACAAAATGAAATATGCCTCCCTGTACATCCCTTGACCTAGTCTTTCTAGTTCAGAAGATTTTTTTTTTTTAAGATCACACAATTCTGGGACTAGAAAGGCCCTGAGAAATCATCTAAGCTAAGCCTTTTCTTTAGGGCTCAGGAAGTGAAATTACACATGGGGTGGGGCTGGGGCCTAGAGGGGGCCTTTCCTCCTTCCAGAAGTACTTAGCACCAGCAGAACACACAGTATTTACACTGTACTAAGGGTATGACTTTGCCCTGCAGGACCTACTTTACACATTAATCATGTTTCTTCCTTGGAGGCACCAGTGTGGCAGTCAGACAGAAAAGCTGAATTACAACAAATGCAACCATGAGAAGACACCATAAAAAACATGCTCATTTGTGGATTTGTAGAGTAAAAAGGAACCTTATTTTGTGGAATCCAAGGTCCAGCCTGAGGCTTTTTTTTTTTTAAGGATGTACAATTTGCTGGTCAGTAGAAAGGAATCTTAATAAGGAGATGTAACCAGTCCAGCCTGAGCCCAAGGCAGAATTACAAATAACAAAACTGTCTTACTGGAGTTTTAATCCCCTTCTACTCTGGTCACTGCACCCTTTTGGGGGAGGAGGGAGGCCTTTTTTTATTATCACAATTCAAATCACCATTTATTACAAACCTTGTCGGAAAGGCATTGTGCAAATCGTGAAAAAAAAAAAAAAAACAGATAAAAGTGGTACAAAGTAAGATATTGACATCGAAGAAGCAGGCAAAATACAAGGTGAGACTTTTCCTCCTTGGTGGCCCCTTACTCCGAGTCACCCAAGCCAGGAGGAATTCTCACCATCCTTTCCCACGGTCGGGACAATGAAGCAGGGGATCCGGGGCTGGCAGAGGAAGCGGGATAGAAGGCGGCCAGGATGGCCTAGGAGGGGAGCTGTAGGAACCGCTGCCCTGGAGTGGGAGGTCAAAGCTTCCCAAGTTTAGAAGTGCAAAGACAACCACAGAAATCCAGACGTGAAGCGAAGCAAAACCAAGTAGGCTGGGCCAGAAAAACACACACACACGCCGACCACAAAGGCATAAAGAGAGAAAAGGACGAGGTGATCCAAGCCGAATGATGCCACATTATGAAAAGCAAGCTTAGGCCCGAGAAGAGAGGGGAGAAGAGCCCTGGGCGCCCGGGCTGTGCAGTCAGCGATGTCTCGGGGAGCTTTCTCTTCCTTATTTTAAAAGACTCGCCGGTACCGAGTGCCAGCTCTGAGGGAGGGAGACGGGGCCCGGACCTCACCTTCCGCCTCAGCCCCCTCCTCCTGCTCCTCTTCTTCTTCCTCGCCCTCGCCTCGGTAATACGACTCCCACGCGGACATGATGCTAGAGAGCCTTTAAAAGAGAACGGGGAGCTCACGCGAAGGACCGGCCTCCCACGCTGGGACGCCCACGTACACGAGCCGGGATCATTCCCCCCCCCCCCCCCCCCCCCCCCCCCCCCCCCCCCCCCC